>NC_089505.1:262860220-263175064 GCF_036850995.1 Saccopteryx leptura | reverse complement strand
CCCTGCTGCTGCACCAGTTCCAGGCAGATGCCGACGACATCGACGCGTGGATGCTGGACATTCTCAAGATCGTCTCCAGCAGTGACGTGGGCCATGACGAGTACTCCACCCAATCTCTGGTCAAGAAACACAAGGACGTGGCAGAGGAGATCGCCAACTACAGGCCCACCATCGACGCGCTGCACGAGCAGGCGGGCGCCCTGCCGCGGGAGCACGCAGAGTCCCCAGAGGTCAGGGGCCGGCTTTCGGGCATCGAGGAGCGGTACAAGGAGGTGGCCGAGCTGACGCGGCTGAGGAAGCAGGCGCTGCAGGACACGCTGGCCCTGTACAAGATGTTCAGCGAGGCCGACGCCTGTGAGCTCTGGATCGACGAGAAGGAACAGTGGCTCAACAACATGCAGATCCCAGAGAAGCTGGAGGACCTGGAGGTCATCCAGCACAGGTGAGGGCTGCGCCGGCGCGTCGGGCACCAGCCTGCCTCCTGTGAGCGGTCGTGGCCGAGGAGGTGACTACCCTGTCCAATTGCCTTTTCAGATTTGAGAGCCTAGAACCGGAAATGAACAACCAGGCTTCCCGGGTCGCCGTGGTAAACCAGATTGCACGACAGCTGATGCACAGTGGCCACCCGAGTGAGAAGGAAATCAAAGCCCAGCAGGACAAACTGAACACGAGGTGAGCGGGAGGCCAGCGGTGTGTCGCGGGAGGGTGAGTCACTCGCTGAGCCTTGCTGTCAAGAATTTCCTGTACCCGGTCACTGGCATTGTAGTGCTGATGTCATGGCATTGGCATGTGCCTTTTGACATACCCTAATTGTGCAAAAAGTGTCTTTCGGGATGATGTAATTCAGAGTAGCCTGGCACCTGCCCCTCCCCACACCACAAGTTGGGCCCTTGGTGAGGCATCAAGGTGGTTCCCATGCTGTCTCTCTTAATGGAATGGTTTCTGGGATAGGATTTAGGCATGTTTGAGACATAATTGGCCAATGCATGTCCTGAGTATTAAGGTAGACCTTTGTCTGGGTCTAAGCTCTCTGCTGAGGAAACACATTTGAGTAAGTGGTGGTGGCAGGATGGCCTCAGCTCTAGAGGTTACAGTCAGGTGCTGGGTTTGGAAAATGTCCAGTAGGTGCAGCTCAGAGATGAGTAAGGTATGTATGGCAGGTGTGAATTAATTGACTCTTTGGGGGACAGATGTGTTATGGCTCATGTTGGAGCTCTTTAAAAAGCCCCTCTTCCTCTCAGGCTTTTCCCAGATCATAGTGCATCCCTGAGCTGTTTTGATAACATTTGACATCCATATACTGAGTGAGATGATTTTCCCAAGTGTGCAGTTGAGAAAGGTAGAGGGGAGGAAAGTGTAGCCTTGTCCGTAGTTAAGAACTTCAT
Source organism: Saccopteryx leptura (assembly GCF_036850995.1). NCBI lineage: Eukaryota > Metazoa > Chordata > Mammalia > Chiroptera > Emballonuridae > Saccopteryx > Saccopteryx leptura. The sequence goes on along the minus strand of NC_089505.1, from coordinate 263,173,679 downwards.
TTTCCAGCCACGAGCTGCCAGCCTTTCACACTGCTCTCTCTGCTGCCCCTGCATCCACAGATGGAGTCAGTTCAGAGAACTCGTTGACAGAAAAAAGGATGCCCTTCTCTCTGCCCTGAGCATACAGAACTACCACCTCGAGTGCAATGAAACCAAATCGTGGATTCGGGAGAAGACCAAGGTGATCGAATCCACCCAGGACCTGGGCAACGACCTGGCTGGCGTCATGGCCCTGCAGCGCAAGCTGACCGGCATGGAGCGGGACTTGGTGGCCATCGAGGCGAAGCTGAGTGACCTGCAGAAGGAGGCGGAGAAGCTGGAGTCTGAGCATCCCGACCAGGCCCAGGCCATCCTGTCTCGGCTGGCCGAGATCAGCGACGTGTGGGAGGAGATGAAGACCACTCTGAAGAACCGCGAGGCCTCCCTGGGCGAGGCCAGCAAGCTGCAGCAGTTCCTGCGGGACCTGGACGACTTCCAGTCCTGGCTCTCCAGGACCCAGACGGCCATCGCGTCGGAAGACATGCCCAACACCCTGACTGAGGCGGAGAAGCTCCTCACGCAGCACGAGAACATCAAAAACGAGATCGACAACTACGAGGAGGACTACCAGAAGATGCGGGACATGGGCGAGATGGTCACCCAGGGCCAGACCGACGCCCAGTACATGTTTCTGCGGCAGCGGCTGCAGGCCCTGGACACGGGATGGAACGAGCTGCACAAGATGTGGGAGAACAGGCAGAACCTCCTCTCCCAGTCCCATGCCTACCAGCAGTTCCTCAGGGACACCAAGCAGGCCGAGGCCTTTCTTAACAACCAGGTAGCGTTCGTCCGCAGCCTTTGACTTCCTTCCTCCTCGAGCGGGCCTGGTTGCCTTTAGAAACATTCTGGCCACAGCTGCTCGTTTAAACACTCCTGTGTGAAATCAGAAGGGTGCTTTAGAGACATTTTTTCCCCCTGACTTTTCAGGCATTGAAACCTATCACAGGAAGAGAACAGGGATTGATTCCCCTAGGAGCTGTCTTACTTTGCAAGGTGCAATTCTGTTTCAACTGCTGCAGATCCCTTAGTGTTCATAGCATGTCCTCGTAGCACCTCATTAAATTGGCTATATTCTATGAGCTATTCATCCACTTTAAAAGGTACAGAGAGAGGATTTGGGGGAAGGGGGTGACCATCTGTCTTTACCTGATGACACAGAACCAAGAGGTTGGAGAAAGAAGAAGAGCTGGGGATGGCCAACAACCTCGGGTTAACCTGTTGTAAAAGACTGAGTTTGGAGGGTATGTTGCTGCTGCCTTCATGGCCACATGAGAGGACCCTGTGGCTGAGGGACAAAGCTTTGCTTACTTTCCTCATTCACTCTGGGGGGGAAATGCAGAGCATTTAACCACTTAGGAAAATTTAGTCACTTACGGTGTCCCACTGGGTTTTCCTTCCTTCCCAGCTTTTCATTTTATCAGATTCAATAGATAATTTGCTGGTGGTGGAGCAAGTCTGGTGAAGGGTGAGGCATGGCGGCGCAGGACACGGGAAGGAGTGTTTTTGTTACGCTGAAAGTGAGTCGCATTTCATAGTGGCTCATTCTTCTGTGGCTTTTTTTCTCCCCTTTTTTTAAATAAGGAATATGTTTTGGCCCATACCGAAATGCCCACCACCTTGGAAGGAGCTGAAGCAGCTATTAAAAAGCAAGAGGACTTCATGACCACCATGGATGCCAACGAGGAGAAGATCAATGCCGTGGTGGAGACCGGCCGGCGGCTGGTGAGCGACGGGAACATCAACTCGGATCGCATCCAGGAGAAGGTGGACTCTATCGATGACAGGTACGGCGGCCTCGGGTTCTTAAGGGAACCTTGCACCCTGGAACTCTCAAGCGTCTTAGTCACTGACCCAAAGTCCTTGCAGCTGGAGGTACAAATTTCCCAATGGGTGGGATGTGGGAAACTAGCAGAATTGAACCACCTGTCACTGAAAATCGGTGGGCAACAAACAGCTGGCTGGGATTGTGGTTCTCATTGTAAGACATGTACGGGTGTCCACAAAAGGAAGGACACCACACTAATCCTTACCCAGACTTAGGAGAGCAGTAATGCTCAGGAGCACTCCGGTGTAAGCCATGTCCTTCCTGCGTCGGCACAAGCATGTTGCCTGATGGGACCCTGACAGCTAGACACTTCCCCAGCCAAGCCCACATTTGCCTCTGTCCACCCAAGACTCCTATGACTCCTGTCAGGAGGGAGAGGGGAAGGGGGTGAGGTTTGCTTGCCCTGAGGACCTGGCAGAGCAAAAGAACGTTTATCAGGCCTTTCTTGGAAAACTGGCTTGCATAATGCTGAGTAGGGTCTTTCTCATGCTGAAAGAAAAGGCCCCTTTCCTCTTCCTCCAAGGCATCTATGATTGGATGCTCTTGTTTCATATTTATTTATTTATTTATTTATTCATTCATCTGCAGTTCTAAAAGGTTTTTCTCCCTGATTGAAGAACAGTGTGCTCTGTTTGGCTTTCACCCCTAATTCTTGCCCTGCCTTAGTTATTACTGAGGTGGGAGGTCAGGGCAGATCAGGGTTTGGATGCACTGGCACAGGCTGGCCACTTGAGCCTGCTCCGTCCGACCCGTGCAGCCAGCCACTAGCCTCTGTTGCAAGTGATCTCTGGTCCCAGATGGGGCTGGACTGAAGGGCTTATTGTGAGACTAATGTCACTGAGGAATAAGCTTTTCCCCAGCACTTCTTTGGCCTCCAAGTACAGTGAACAGGAAGAACTTCTTGCCTAGAATGTTTCCTTGCTTACCGTAGTCAGGAGGGTCTGTTGGGGCCCTGGGACCCCGGGCCAGATTAACTTTTTATGATTTGGGGTAGAAAGGGGAATTACTCTTTCCCCATAAAGCATCCTGGTCTTTCTCACTGATTAAGAGCCTAAACCATGTTTGTTCCAAAGGTGCTACTATGGAATAGGGTATAACATACATTAATTATAATTTTTAATCTGTTGCTTTTAATTTAAAACAACTATAAGAAAGAAAAACATTCCCTCCACCAAACCCTCCTTAAATGAGTGTGAGAGGCAAGGATTCGGCAAGGCATTCTTAACCTAGGCAGTGATTGGCAAACCGTGGCTCTTTGGCCCTTAACTGTGGCTCTTCCACAAAAGACCACGTGCAGGTGCTACCTCGATAAGGAATGTACCTACCTATATAGTTTAAGTTTAAAAAATTTGGCTCTCAAAAGAAATTTCAATCATTGTACTATTGATATTTGGCTCTGTTGACAAATGAGTTTGCCGACCACTGACCTAGAGGAAAAGAATTTCCCTCTTCCTTAATGTTAAAGCTCTCGTTGTTTTGTAAATATGATACCCTGTGCTCCTCTGTTAGACGCACACAGCTGGTTTCCTGAGGGGGACTTGGGCTCTAGGGACACATGCGTTCAGGCTGGCCTGCAGCTGCCGCAGCTTCCCACATGTATTTATATGCCCCCTGGTGCTGCAGCTGAGAAAGGTTATTGGAGACAGGTGATGCTGTCAAGGCTGGAGACTCCTGGATCTGAGAGAACATTTCAGCAGCTCTCAGTTGTGGCTTAACCTTCCTTTTGTCCTTGACTGAGCACTGGGGTTCCAGAGTCTCCATAGGATTTCTGGTTTCAGAAAAGGAATGGGAGGAGGATCCTCTGCTCTTCACAAGCACAAGGAAGGTTGGGGGTGGGGGTGTTAACCATTGACCTGCTCAGGGGAGGACTGTGGCTGGTGTTACCGAATTCTGGTTTCACTTGAACGTCCCCGGAGGCCTCAAGATCTGAAACTGACCTCAGAGGATACTTGTCTGTTATAAATATACACAAATCTGAGTTCCAGGTGCCATAGGGGCACGAGCTAAGTAAATACCTGGACCTGCAGATTGAATCCCCTGTCCAGATACATTCTGAGGCTCTTCTCAAGCTATTTCCATAGAATGCAAAATCATAATGTGCTTACATTCCCAAAATCTTGTCAATTACCACAGAGTTTGTTAAAATGAGAAAGTACCAGAACAAAGACACTGACTCTTAACAAATGTGGGTGGGGTACAAGTGACCTTTCAAGTGCTTGTGACTGGATCGAAAAGAGCCCTCTGCCCCCGCCTGCCCCCAGCTGTCCCGGGCTGCGCTTCCTGGCGCAAATGGGAATTCAAGCCATAAGGAAATCCTGGGAGAGCAGGAGCAGTATTGAGCTTCATAAAGCCAGTTTCTATCTCCCGTCTGAAGAAAACCTTAAAAATTCCCAGCCCTTTTCACCGAGGCACCTGTGCTTCTTTTCACAAGAACCAGAGTTTAACCTAACATTTGCCTCACGTGAAAAGGGAGCTTTTGAGTCTTAAGGTAGAGTTAGGAGGTGAGAGATGGAAATAAAGCAAGAGCTTTAACCGTGCCCTCAAAGAGACTCTTAGGGCTGTGGGAAATGACAGCCACGTTTTAGAGACGGTCCTTCCCTATAATTAAATCCACGGTCCTGCTTTGAAAGGCTACCCTAAGTTTCACTTCCCATGAACGATTTCGGTTGTCACCAGTAAACAGTTAAACCACACACACTTCTCTTGAGGTTTTTCTGAGTCAACAGCCGTCTCAGCCGGCTGCGTGGCCGTGTCTCGCTCTGCAGGGCACACCAGTCACAGGGCATCACCTTGCCCTTCCCATAGATCTGTGTCGTTAGGACATGCCCTGCGTCCCCAGTTAGCTTTTCCTCCTTCCTGGTCCCACTCTCAGAGAACGCTTGTCCAGGCAGATACCTGGTGGGCAGCCACATGAGGCTTGGTTATCTAAGAAATGTGTTCAGGATTCTGCCAGGTTGTGTTTCTCCCTTAGTGAATCTTCTCGGTGTTTGGAACTGATTTTACTTTTGCGTCCTTCTGTAACTGCCAGCATCTGTGGTTCTTCTGGCCAGGAGTCGTGGTGCTTTTGTGTGGGGCGGTGGGAGGCAGTCGGCCTTTCGTTCAGGGCTTTTCACTCTTGCATTTTGTCACTAATTCCAACTCAAATTACCTCCTTCCTGACAGTTTGCTTTATTATCTTAAAACCCCTACAAATAGTGACTGGAATTTGAGGGTAGGGCACTTGAAGAGCTTTTCTTGAGACATTCCTTCTTCTCCCACATTTTTAGATGACTTAATTCCTTTAGCCAAAATTCACTAACAGCATTAAAAACTTTATTTTTAATTTTTGGTCTCTGAGAAAGGATAGCATAGCAGTGAAATAAAGGAGATTGCCCTTTATTTACAGTATGTTATCAAAGCAATAGAATGTCTAAAAGTGGAGGGGAAACTGCCATTCATTTTATCCTGACTGAGCACATGCCATTTTAGTTTCCACCTTCTCATCTGTGCTTTAGCGTTTTATCATTGAATTATGCATAAGCTCTTTTTATTTAGCGTTACATAAGAAATATTTTTCTAGTTTTGCATTTTGCCTAAGTGGTATAAGCATATTATGATTCCTTTTCCTGAAGCTGTGGAACACCTTTCAACTATAAAAAAAAATGTAAAGAGTCATTTTGTGTCTGTGGTAGATAGCTGACAGTGTTGTTTAATTCACGTGGCTCCTGTCCTGCAGTCACTGGTACCTGTGGGAGCTGAGGGCATTCCTCTGGTTCCCCAGACAGATGGCAGCTGTAGTGCCACTCTGTCCCTTGTGCTGCCAGCACTCACCGAGGACCGTGTGACACGTGGCCTTGCTCTAAGATCTTTCTTTCTTTCTTTCTTTTTTTTTTTTTTTTACAGGGACAGAGAGAGAGTCAGAGGGGTAGACAGGGACAGACAGACAGGAATGGAGACAGATGAGAAGCATCAATCATTAGTTTTTCGTTGCGCGTTGTGACTTCTTAGTTGTTCATTGATTGCTTTCTCATATGTGCCTTGACCGTGGGCCTTCAGCAGACTGAGTAAGCCCTTGCTGGAGCCAGCGACTCTGGGTCCAAGCTGGTGGGCTTTTGCTCAAGCCAGATGAGCCCGCACTCAAGCTGGTGACCTCGGGGTCTCGAACCTGGGTCCTTCCACATCCCAGTCCAACGCTCTATCCACTGCGCCACTGCCTGGTCAGGCTAAGATCTTTCTTGATATTCCCTGAGGAGGGTTCTTTAAGAGTCAGTCAGCAGCAAGTGCTCACCAAGCTGCTCTTTTTTTGTTTGTGGAAAATCAGAGTTTGTGTCCTTTCCCATCCCTGATGAGAGACCTTGCCCCAGGCATGTGAGCAGGAAACTGCTTTGAGAAGCAAAGTGAAGAACTGGGACCTTTCTGTCTGCACCCTTTCTCAGCCTCTCGAATGCCCTGCATGGAGGCTGGCCGCCTTGGGTTACGCCAGTGTCAGGGGAGCTTGCTGTGGGAGTCTGGGTGTGGGATAGCTTTCCCCCGTTTCACGGGAGCCATGAAGCAGCTGTTGTTTTCACAGCATTCACATAGCTGTTCAGTTTTCGGTAGAGAAACTACACCACTGGGTGGGGGAAGGAAATTTGCCGATGAGTTCTGGCCCCTCTGCAGTGTGTGCGAAGAAGCCATGTACGATGTTCAAATGGGCGAGCAGGCACCCTGCTCCTTCCAGCTCTTACTGTTTTTTTCTGTTTAAGGTTTTATGCTTTTAACTTCTTTAAACCTTGGTTATACTTACCTATTAATAATAAAAAGTAGGTAATCTACCTACCTGTGAGTAGGTAGATAATCTCACAGGTCTTAAAGTTTCCATTTCTGATTTATTAGTGTTTTCGGTGAGTTTTTCTCGAGACAGGAATCCAGTTATCACAGTATGTTAATTATCTGTATTTTCCTAGCCATGCACATGTCCTGTCACCCTTTTACAAGTTTCTTAAATACAGGCTTCAGATTCTTTCACAATGCCTAAAATGGGGATTTGTATAGATTACAAGCTCAGACCCCCCCTCCCCCACAGATTAGGAAGTGTGGGGTTTGTACCGCTCATTTGACTGCATTCTTGGCCTGTCGTGTAACTTGGACAGGTGTTTTGCTCTCCCGTACTATGGCTCACAGTTTGGAGGATGCTGGCCACTCTTGTTTATCTTGTCTCCTTGATGTAAGTAAGAACTTTTAGCAAACTGTTTTCAGCATATGCACACACACTACATATATATACATATAGAAACCCAGGAAAGAGACTGAATTATGAAATCTGTGTTTCAAGATTCTCTGATTCCTTTATTAAAAAATGTTCTTGTCATCATTATAACAGGCACAGGAAGAATCGTGAGGCAGCCAGTGAGCTTTTGATGAGATTGAAGGACAACAGGGATCTTCAGAAATTCCTGCAAGACTGTCAGGAGGTATGTCTCCCTCTCCCCTCTCCCTTCCTGGTTGCTAGCGGGCGCCAGCCAGCATTTGGCAGAAGAGCTCCTGGAATAAAACTGAGGCCAGAAGTTTATAGCCCATGTGATTTTTCAGGTGAGGCAGTGTGGTGCCATGTTTGTTTTCCTACCTACAAGTTATTACTTAGAGTAACTAGATTTTTATAATCTGTAATATCATAGTCTAGAGTTGTGCCATTCGTTACGGTGGACACTTGCCACATGTGGCTGTTTCATCTTAAGTTAATTATATTTAAATAAAATTCAGAGAGCAGTTCTTCCATCTTCCAGCTGTATTTTAAGTGCTCAGTAGCCGCCTGTGATTGGTGGCTGCCATATTGGACAACGCAGATGTAGGACGTTTTCCACCATCTGAGAAACTTATACCAGACAGTGATGTCCTAGAATAGTCTATAACCTAAAAGCATTTAATATTTTAACTATTTAAAGTCATACCCATTCTTTCCAATGGAATGGAAGGAAAGAACTAAAAGGAACTGGAACTGGGTGCCCAGGTAAGAAGCAGAGGTTTTCTTTAAAAAGGCATACTGGGCCCTGGCCGGTTGGCTCAGCGGTAGAGCATCGGCCTAGCGTGCGGAGGACCCGGGTTCGATTCCCGGCCAGGGCACACAGGAGAAGCGCCCATTTGCTTCTCCACCCCTCTGCCGCGCTTTCCTCTCTGTCTCTCTCTTCCCCTCCCGCAGCCAAGGCTCCATTGGAGCAAAGATGGCCCAGGCGCTGGGGATGGCTCTGTGGCCTCTGCCTCAGGCGCTAGAGTGGCTCTGGTCGCAACATGGCGACGCCCAGGATGGGCAGAGCATCGCCCCCTGGTGGGCAGAGCGTCGCCCCTGGTGGGCGTGCCGGGTGGATCCCGGTCGGGCGCATGCTGGAGTCTGTCTGACTGTCTCTCCCTGTTTCCAGCTTCAGAAAAATGAAAGAAAAAAAAATAAAAAAATAAAAAAAATAAAAAGGCATACTGAGTTTCTTACTCACTTCAGACCTTAAAGTATCCATCTTTCAGCCCCCTTAGATTTGTGTCTAATATGCCAAGAGCAACAAGCCTGGTTTCAAACCCTGAGTTTTCACATGTGGTGTTAATCTGGTGGTTCTCATACTGCTTCATGCTCCCTTGGTGCAGGCACACACAACTTGGAAAACTAAAGTTAGCCAGAAAAATGCCGTCTTTCTGCAAGCTTAGTTGGAGACAAACATGTAGCTGACTTCACATGTGTGAGTTCACGAGCGCATCATGTTTCTCTGTCTGCCAGAGAACAGTGGCCCTCTCTGGTGTTTTAGACCAAGTTCCCTGGGAGGCAGCAGTGGGATGAAGACTATCCAAGGGAAGCTGTAGGGACTGTGGGCATGAGCAGGGGAGGGCGTGAGGGGATGAGGTCGGGTTGTATGCTCAGAACGTGACTCAGATCATCAGAAACGCCTGTCATCAAATGTGCAGCTCTGTGTTAAAAGAAATAGGGCTCTAATGACAATTGTGTTAGATTGTCTGTGACAGAAGCAGTCTTTCATGTCCATTACACAGCTGTCTTATTGTGAATCTTACAGCGTGCCGCAGCAGCCAGACCTTAAGAAGGAAAGCACCTGAACTGTGTAGTTTAGGGGCTGTCAGCTTTCAGCACCACATTGCTGAATCTGGGTCTCTGGGGACTTACCTGGAGCCAGACAGGCTGAGGACAGGAGTACCTCTTCAAGTGCCACTGGAGCATTAATAACCCATTTGAATAGGGTGCTCATTTAAAAGAAGCATTCATGTCCCAAGACGGGGCATTAAGGAGACTAATGGGATCACAAGTTAACTGTGGGGAGATGCAGTGAATAACAAGTGGCCCTTTAGCATTGGAGGGAGTCAAAGGAATCAGGAGATGTTTGTAGCCTGGGCTGTACCTTCCACGCATGGGAGGTCCCTGTATAACTTTGATGTTTCCCTTGAAGCACCATCAGGCTGTCTGGGGGGAAATGGAGAGTAATAGTGGGCTTTCATGCTCTTGCTTAAAGGGCAAGTTAACAAGGTGAAATTCACTGACCTGACCATGGTGAAACCTGGGCTAAATAAGATGAATGCCAGGAAATGAGCAGGCAGTTGGGAGGACATAAAGAGCTCTGGGGAGAAACCTGGTTGAAATTTCCAGCCCTTGTTTTCCATTTACGTAAATAGATTCTTATTCATAAATAGAGATGTGTAGGAAAAGTAAACAGATAAAATGATAGTGCTTCCCAGTGGAATCACAGCATATAACCTTAATAAGTCTTTGATCTTTGCTAACACTTGTTTGAAACTGGCATTCTTGGTTGCAAGGAGTCCACTCCTTACACACCAGTGACTGTAAACTATGCAGAAAGGTGTAGGCTGGGCTTGCGTGTCTCAGAGATGATTTGCAGGTCTCCTTGTGACTGCTTGGCCACATCTCCTGGATTTGTCTTTTCTTTCCTTGACTCTCATTATTTCAGTACAAACATAGTATCTGCCGGGGGTGTCAGATGTCCCACATCAGCGTATACATTTTTTTACATGACGATGGAATTTAGGTCAGGTTTGGAGTTTCAAAATCCTTGGAGTTTGAAGTACAAGCAAAGGGGTGCTATGTACTGTATTTCCCCATGTATAAGACTGTTCCATGTATAAGACACACCTTAATTTGGGGGCCCGAAATTTGAAAAAAAGATGTATTACATTAAGTTATTAAACTCGTTTTATTCATCATAAAATTCATACAACTCCTCATCACTGTCACAAGTCCCGTCCATTAGCTTGTCCTCATCTGTGTCAGATGACAAATCAGTGTCTTCATATCAGTGGTAGTCAACCTGGTCCCTACCGCCCACTAGTGGTCGTTCCAGTGGGTCGTTCCATGGTGGGTGGTAGCGGAGCAACCAAAGTATAAATAAAAAGATAGATTTAACTATAGTAAGTTGTTTTATAAAGATTTATTCTGCCAAACTTCGAAAATCCAACATATAGTACTTGGTAAGTAATTATTATTATATGCTTTAACTTGCTGTAACTCTGCTTTATAAATTTTATAAAGTTACTTCCCTACTTTACAAATCACCATTACTGTGGAACCATTGGGTGGTTAGAAAATTTTACTACTAACAGAGATACAAAAGTGGGCGGTAGGTATAAAAAGGTTGACTATCCCTGCTTCATGTATTGCCTCGTCCTCAGTTCCATCTGTAGCATTTGAAATGCCACACTTCTACAACCGCTGTATAAGACGCACCCAGTTTTTAGACCCCAAATATTTTCTGGGAAATGTGCGTCTTATACATGGGGATTACGGTATTATTCTATCATTCAGCCTCATTTTAAGCCAGAATTTCTGAGAATGGCATTCATGTATAGACGAGCCCTACATTTGAAAATCTGTGTATTAGGCTGGTAAATATTTACAGAACACCCAGAGGTCAGATTTAATACCATCACCATCTTAGTATTGTTCAGGTCAGACAATTCCACGTTGTCTCTGTCACACTCCCACGTGGTACCTGGCTAAGGCAGGCATCGGTTATGGAATCTGCTGCTGTTGCCCCACCCCCACCCCCACCCCAGACACTGCCTGAGTGGGACACTCTCTGCAGCACTGATACAGTGAGGATGAGCAGGGACCCACCAGTTCAGTTATAGGTAGAAAGTTACAAAGAGCCTCATAGTTCTAGTAGTGTTGTTTTAATGTGATATACTGAAAAAGGAATGATTTAAAAGATACTATTTTATATTTTATTCCCTCACACAATACTTCCTGTTTTCTAAAATGGATCCTTTTTTTTTTTTTTTTAAGGAGAGAGGTATGACTGGACGGCTGTGGCACAGGGATAGAGAGCATGCTTTGCCTTTAGCTTAATTCAGTGATCAAAGCATTTTTTCTGTCCTTTTCCAGTCTGCAGTGTTTTCGAGAGAGAATGAGTGTATCTCACATGACCTTTGTCGGTGCCCACAGATAATAGCTGCAGCTCTGCTTCCAGCGTGCTCATGAAGGGCTCCATGAACTGGCAGGTTCCATAGACCCGCTCCATTGATCTGCGGCGCGTGATGCTTTATCTGTAGGATGATGTGTTCAGCAAAGAACAGATTTGTTTATAAGCCTCTGATTTTTATATAGCTTTTTTTTTTAGTCTCTCTTGGGTAGATAGCTATGAATAGCAAATATATGTGAATATATGAACATCCTTGGCATTTTAGATAAATTATTTTATTGTGTTTATGTGTAGGGGGTGGTGTACAAAATAAAGGGGGAAATATTATGGTTTGGCTTCCTTTTAATCTATTATTCCCTTAGGTTGAATGAATGGCTGTTGTGTTTCAGTTAATTGGCCACAGTATGCCCAAATGACTAGAAAATAGGTGGTAAATTCTTATAAAGTAGGAAATTGAGTGTCTGTTGTCTTGTAGCAAATCTGTGGTCTTTGCTTACAGGGGTTTTTGTGAGACTTACAGGTTTTCCCCCTCAGTAAAGAGTGATATCAAAGGTCTCTCCACCTTTTGCTTCCAAACCCCACCCCTCCCGCATGGTGGGCGAGGAGCCTGAGAAAGGTAGAGATGGTGCAGGGAGTTCATGCGTTCATGGCCAGGGCTCCTCCTGTGACCTACATTGTCCCCCTTAACGTCCTTCCCAAAGGACAGGCTTTCTGTTGTTTAAGGAAATTTATGGGGAATCCTTTCCCAGCAGCAGCCCAGAGTACAAGTGAATGGCCTCAGAAATAATGATTCTGTGAGGGTTTCTGTTGGCCTTTATGTGCCATTTCTAAACTTTTGGAGATAGGGCCATGAAGAAGTTCAGGTGCAGATTTGTTGTGGCAGCAACTGGTGTAAAAGTGGGCATCTCATGGCCACAGGGGAGAAGGGACACTGTCCCTGAAGACATTCCTATCTGCTTGCAGGCCAACGCTGTATTCCTCTGTGTGTCTTCCACCTGGGCAAACAAAAGCTCCTCGTCTGTGTGCAGGGTAGGAACCAGGACCCTGGCCGTGCCCGCTGCAGGCAGGCTGTAGGAGCTGGGCGAAGCGGGGTGAGAGCCGCAGGAAAAGTGTGTCCAGGGCCCAGGGCTGGCCGAATCCCAGCCCGAACCTCAGGGGATAACTCCCCTCTCAGATCTGTCAGCAGCTGGCAGGCTCTGTGAGGCTTTCCAGAGTCCAGATCCAAGTAGACTTGTTGGGTCTCAAAATCAAGTCCTGTGAGGTGTTCTTGGTCTGCAGGGAAGGCCCGTTCGAGACCGGTGGCTGTAGGGAAAGGGGGGAGAAAGGGTGTCCTTGCTGCCGTTCTCCTACTGAGAGTGCGTTGTTTGTGCTTTTGGGAATTCCCATAAATAAACCCGTGAAGGGGAGAGCGAGAGGTAAGAGAGCAGGAATTTTGGTGGTTTTATAATAGAATAAAAGTAGGGAGAAAAAATTACCGAGTGGAGTGAAAAACAGTTACTCATGGTTAGCATAATATATATAGTTGGCAAAGGTATTTATTTGGAAGAGAAAAGGATGTGAGTTGGGCTGGTTTAGGTAAGACCTTTAAACACAAGCCTTGGGGGAATGCTGGTTAAGAGTACCAGACGTTTGAAAGCTGGATCAGAGAGCTCTCAGACTTCAGGATTTAATATTAGATACATAGTTTGGAGCAAGGCTCAGGTCCAGCATCCGTAGAGTGGAGATACCTGTTGTGACAGGTCAGAATTATAAAGTCAATATTTGGTTGTCTGTTGACATGGAAACTGAGTAGTGTGTCTCGTAGGACAGTATGACATAACACAACTCTTTCCAGGCAGAGAAAGGGCTGATGTCTCTGATCATGGTCTCTGAAACTTTCCTGTTTTGTTTTGTTTTTTTTCTTTTCTGCCCTTTTCCTAGCTGTCTCTCTGGATCAATGAAAAGATGCTTACGGCCCAGGACATGTCTTACGATGAAGCCAGGAATCTGCACAGTAAATGGCTGAAGCATCAAGCATTCATGGCGGAGCTCGCTTCCAACAAAGAATGGCTTGACAAAATCGAAAAGGTGGGTTAAAGTGTTTGATGAGGCTGCCATTTCCATCCACAGTGTGGCCATGTGGAAATGAGCCGCTTTGTACCTAGCACATTTTCCAGCACATTTGAGTCATGTTTAATCACCTACAAAAGTTACACAGCCAGTAGTCAGCAGTCCTGCCTCCACTTACCCGTCCCTAACTTCAGCCCAGCAGAAACCCAGCCAGCTGGTACAAATGTTCCGTTTATCTTTCCGTGAGTAGTAGGTGTGTAGTTTCTGTTGCTGCACAGGGTGGGCTATGAGCTGGGCAGGGTCCCCACTGTCTTGATCATATTACACGTATACAGCTATGACAGAGATTGGTAGATCCAGTTGTACAGAATTTAGAAATATTAACTTTTTAAATTTCTCTATTTTTTTTTCATTTTATTATTTTTTAATAGTTTTTATTGATTGATTTAGAGAGAGGGAGATCGATTTGTTGTTCCACTTAGTTATGTATTCATTGGCTGATGCTTGTATGTGCCCTGAGTGGGGTGGAACCTGCAGCCATGGTGTGTAGGGATGATGCTCTGACCTACTGAGCTACCTGGCCAGTGTGACTACTGCATTCTAGTCACTGTAATAATTTAAATCTTACTGTTTCAGCACAGGGAGCTTCTGTTCAGTGTAAACATAACTGAACATGAGTGTGATCAAGTTCTCCACCCTCCCTTCTCTTCCTTGAGACTTTTTATATTGTTTCAGACTCTTATCAGTTAAAATAATGCATCTTAGGTTGTTAGCATTGAATGTCTCATTGCCTCAGTGGAAACTGTTTTAGTGTGCAGTAATAACTTCTTGCTTGACTCTCATGAAAGCCCTTGCATAGAACTAGGTCATTGTCAATTTTTTTATGGTAACTTCATGTGGAGAGAGAGAGAGAGCGTGTGTGTGTGTGTGTTGAATGAATGGGTAAATCGCAGGTCAAATAATCTTAGGTTTCCTGTTTCTCACAGTGACATTTGTTCTCTAGCAAACTATTTATTTCTAACCACAGTAGTTTGTGTTTTCTAGGAAGGAATGCAACTCATTTCAGAAAAGCCTGAGACAGAAGCTGTGGTGAAGGAGAAACTCACTGGTTTACATAAAATGTGGGAAGTCCTTGAATCCACCACCCAGACCAAGGCCCAGCGGCTCTTTGATGCAAACAAGGCCGAACTCTTCACCCAGAGCTGTGCGGATCTGGACAAATGGCTGCACGGCCTGGAGAGTCAGATTCAGTCGGATGACTATGGCAAAGACCTGACCAGCGTCAACATCCTGCTGAAAAAGCAGCAGGCAAGTGTGCGAGGAGACCACCTGCTTGGATCTGTCGCTGTTTTACTGGCGTCATCCTAACTGTGTTCTCAGCCATCTACCTTCTCTGAGAAGGGCTTTAACCCCACAGAGTGTTTGCTCTGATAGCTCATGGGGTGTTTCCAGAGCCAACTGGGAAGAAACAGTATTGGTCGAAATGTTGGGTGTTTGTGCCTGGGAATACATTTTTAATCATTGTCTTAGTCAATGGCTTGTACCATTTAACAGTTGAAAATATGCATTTCATTTAGTTCTGCGATTTACATGAAGGAAACTAATATTTGCACACTTTGCTGTAGAACTTCTAGATACATGATAGTGATCAGAGTTGTTCAGAGTGCCAGAAATTTGATATTTTTTTTAACCCTTTGAGTAGTGTTTTTTTTCATGCTTGCTGACTCCCAGGAATGAGTTGGGTTTTTTTGTTTTTTTTTTTAAGAAAATGAAATTAGTTCCAGTTCTAGTTTTATTAACTTAAAATCATGTTTGATAACCAATTTATGGAAGCAAGAAAAACATGCATTTGCCTTCTCATCATGTTGCCTTACATGTACGATTGTACTCTGGATGGTGAGGAAGCGCGAGGATGTACATGAACGTTCCTGCTACTCAAAGGGTTAATATCACGGACAAATGAGTTTACTTCAATTTATGCAAAAACAGCTGCGGTGAGGTTGAGTAAGCAAGTTGGTGCAGAAGCTGTGGGTGGCTCTCCTGGCTGGGTTTGTATTGTGTGCCCCAGTTTCAGGCCCAGCAGTTCTGCTTAGAACCAGGAGCTGCAGAAGCACCCTTGCCGAGTACTGAGGCTTGTTCCTTCACAGGGACACGCCCCTTCCTGTGCTGAGTGATTTGGCTACTCTGCTCTTCAGGTGACCAGTCATCCAGGAGTTTCCTTCATGGCTGGTTTTTAGTCATGGCTCTCCCTCCCCGACCTAGAAAGGGAGTCAGTTTGTCCCCGACTCGGTCCCCTTGTCTCCAAGCTGTCAGTTATACGATCCTCCCTGTGTTATGTTTCCGGAGTAAGACGCCTCTGCTTGAATTTTGCCCATTTTATTCATGTAAATAAACAGTATGTTTTCAGCCGATTATCCAAATATGTAAACAAAGAATACTTGGCTTTCTGACTGAAGAAATTGAGAGAAGATGATCACATTAGCTATGTTTCTTTCCCAGAAGAACTGGAACCTCAGGACTTGAGTTCTTCCTGATATCTAAACTAGTTTCCAGCGTTGTTGTGACTTTTGAACAGGCCAGTGAAGACTATCCTGTCCCCATAATTAATCCTTTTGTTTTCCCTGTTATTTTCCTCCCAAGTTACTGGATAAACTGGAATGTTCTTTCAAATTTAAAAATCCTAGAAAGGGATTTTTTTTTTTTAAATTAGCCATCAGAGCAGAAGCTAGCTGATAACTTTGGGTCATGTTAGGTCACATTTCTTGGCCTCTCCGCTGTTAGGAACCATTTCTTAGGCTCTCCACTCTGTAAATTTACATTCTGCGGTCTTCCATTTTGGCCAGTACCCAAAACAAGTGCTTTTTCAGTGTGGGGTCTGGTGTGAATGAAGTTGGGTCTGCTTCCTGCCCTCAGATGCTGGAGAATCAGATGGAGGTGCGGAAGAAGGAGATTGAGGAGCTGCAGAGCCAGGCCCAGGCGCTGAGTCAGGAGGGGAAGAGCACCGACGAGGTGGACAGCAAGCGCCTCACCGTGCAGACCAAGTTCATGGAGTTGCTGGAGCCCCTGAACGAGAGGAAGCATAACCTGCTGGCCTCCAAAGAGATCCATCAATTCAACAGGGATGTGGAGGACGAGATCGTGAGTAGACCCTTGCTGCAGGACCAGCTTTCCTGTAAACCTCCCGGCCTGTCCTTGGAGCCCATGTCCCGACTTCTCTGTCCCTCTCACCGGGGGCCACATGGTGAGCAGAGCTCTCAGAGCTGACGTAGGTACATTCTGAGAGTTCTTGCCCCTCTCACACGAAATGCAGCTCTATTTTTCTCTCTGGTTTTCTAAAGACATTCTGGTGTCTTAATGGCCCTAGAATGGTAATCTTAAAAATCAGTGAAGGATGAGGACTCGCTCTAAGTTTGGCACGGAGGACGAAGCGGGCTTGGGAGACCGGCGCGCGCCCTGGGCGGGAGGCGGGTGGGATGTACTTTCTCCGAAGCCGGCCTCCCCGCTCTTCCCCGCTGCACTCGCTTACGCCCAGCGTTTGTTCGCTCTGAGTAGTCCTGACCATTCCTTTACTATTGTCTCCAGCTGTGGGTTGGAGAGAGGATGCCTTTGGCAACTTCCACGGATCACGGCCACAACCTCCAGACTGTGCAGCTGTTAATAAAGAAAAATCAGGTAAGCGTTCCTGCTCGGGCTCGTTCCGTCAGATAAATAATGGCTCCAAGTTAGAAGGCAGAGAACATGCAGGAGGTTTGTAGGCTTGCATTTTCTCCCGGGCCCTCACAGCGAGGCGCACAGTGTGCTGTTGCTACTTCACGAACCTTGTGTGTGTGTTCCCCACTCCCACAGACCCTCCAGAAGGAGATCCAGGGGCACCAGCCTCGCATCGACGACATCTTCGAGAGGAGCCAGAACATCGTCACCGACAGCAGCAGCCTGAACGCCGAGGCCATCCGCCAGAGGCTGGCCGACCTGAAGCAGCTGTGGGGCCTCCTCATCGAGGAGGCGGAGAAGCGGCACCGGCGGCTGGAGGAGGCGCACCGGGCCCAGCAGTACTACTTTGACGCGGCCGAGGCCGAGGCGTGGATGAGCGAGCAGGAGCTGTACATGATGTCTGAGGAGAAGGCCAAGGTGAGGGAGGGCGCCCGCCCTGGAAGAGCCTGAGACTGTCCTGTCCCCCTGACCCCGAGCTGTTTTGCTGATGGCTGTGTCTTTGTGAAGCATTTCATTGCGGCCTTTGAGTGCCACAGGGCGCCGTGGTGCATGAAGGTGGCTCGAGTTTTATTGTCTGAACCCTGACGGGTCATTAACAATGGGTCATCTGTCTTTTTTTTTTTTTTAGTAGAAATTTGCCAGTCTTCTTCCTTGCTCTCTAGTTACAGGGTTACCTAAATTTTACATGACAGTTTTAAGACAATTTGCAAGTATTTTCAGGCTCCAGAACGCTGCTGTCAGACCCACATATTTGTTACACTGTGAGGAGTTTCAGCCGGCCCCGCACACTGGGTGTGCCCTGGTTCTGCTCTGCCTTAGAGGGGCCGCAGCCATTCTGCATTATTCTTTGGTCAGTCCTTTACACAGTCCAGTCCATACTGATGACCCTGACACGCCTGTTTCACTGCCCGTGTCACACTCTGGTCCTTCCTCCTGTCCCACCATGTACTCAGCCTGTCCCCCTTTGAGGTGGTATTGGGCCCGAGGGGACAGCTGTGGTTATGACAGTGCCCGCCCTTTGCAGGATGAGCAGAGCGCTGTGTCCATGCTGAAGAAGCACCAGATCCTGGAACAAGCCGTGGAGGACTACGCAGAGACCGTGCATCAGCTCTCCAAGACCAGCCGGGCCCTCGTGGCCGAGAGCCATCCTGAGAGGCGAGTACCATTTTGTAAAGATGAGACCAGGCTATCAGTTACTCCCAGGAAGGGCCTCTTACTTCAACCCATGCAAAGTAAATGGTTGCATTCATCTTGAGTAACTGGTAACACAGATCTTTGAGAAGCTCCCTCACCCCAAGAGAGAAAGGAAGGGGGAGAGAGAGGGTGAGAAGCATCGACTCACAGTTGCTTTCCACTTTAATTGTGAATTGATTGTTTCTCCTATGTGCCTTGACCAGGGCCATGCCAGTATCCCTCTCTCAAGCCAGTGGCCTTTGGACTCAAGCTGGTGAGCTTTGGGATCGTGTGGACGATCCCCCCACCCCACCCCCGCTCAAGCCAGCGACCTCAGAGTTTCAGACTGGTGACCTTAGCATTCTAGGTCAACGCTTGATCCACTGCACCACCTGTCAGGCTGAGAATCATTTTTAAAACAGACCTAGTAGGCCTATTCTGAATAGGAAGGGTGAACTATTGCATAGAAAATTGCTTTTATCAGTTAAATATCTCCCCAGGTCACGGCCTTATTGAGAGATTGTTGGTGACATGAGTCAAAAGTGTAGATTGATTTGCACAGATACAGCTTATCAAGGCACCTACACTTGGGTTGAAAAGTCATCCAGTTTAAGAAAGTAGTTTTTAGTTTAAGAGGAAAGGCTAGTTTAATTACTAGTAGTGACTAGTCATTAGGTACAGAAAACAAGGAAACTTGGATCTATCAAATGAAAGGGCTCCCAGGAAGAACAAAATGCTATCACCTCCTGCCTCTTACACATCAAGTCCTAGTGCCTCAGGAATAAAAGGGTAGAAGGTGAGGGTGTCGTACTGTATACCAGGCTCCTGTATTACCTTCACTGGCAGTCATCTTAGCTTTCTGTGTTTGTAACTGCCTCTTATGGCTCAGAAAAGAAAGGAATCTGCTTGTGCATTACCCAAGGCAAGGTCGGGATTGGGTCTTTCGGGTGTTTGTGTTCAGGATTCCCAGATTTGTGGTCTCCAGGGACAGGCATCCATATCCTTGTCTCTTTGATTTCCTGTTACAGGACAGTCATTCTGGGGAGCGTTTGGAGGGCGGGGAGGGTTGCAGTTCCTGCAGGGCCCACGGCACAGGAGCAGCAGGGCCTGCCCCACCCCCCACCCCACCCCCAGCAGAGACTAGCACTAGGCCTAGAGCAGGTACGGTTGTGTGCCAGGCGGGGATATCACTTGTCCCTTTGGCAGCATGATGCCTGAGAGCATAAAGCGGCTCCTGGATTTCACATTAACTTTTAACGTTAACGTCACAGGAAATCCTGACCTACAGAGCCGCAGTGCAGTTAGTGCCCCGTCCTGTCCGGCTGGCCTTTAGCCTTCATTACTATGTTTTGTTTACATGTTGCCTCTCCTTGACTTGGAGTGGAAGTCACACTGTAGAGTTGTGGGTTTTTTTAGGCTAAATAGGTTCACCGGAAATCTCCTTCAAGAAATCTCACATGGTGTGCTCTCTTTGGCATTTCCACCTTATCTGTTTTCTCCCTGAAGGAGACGTGACATTGAAGACCCTTCTCCCCTGCCCCCCTTTCAGTGAGCGCATCAGCATGCGGCAGTCCAAGGTGGATAAGCTGTACGCGGGCCTGAAGGACCTGGCCGAGGAGAGGCGGGGCAAGCTGGACGAGAGGCACAGGCTGTTCCAGCTCAACCGGGAGGTGGACGACCTGGAGCAGTGGATCGCGGAGCGGGAGGTGGTCGCGGGGTCGCATGAGCTGGGGCAGGACTACGAGCACGTCACGGCAAGTACCTGGCAGCGAGGGGGGTGCAGCGAGCTGCGGGCATGCAGGCCATTGCGTTCTCTCTCTGTGAGCAGATAAAGCGCCCCAGATGCCAAGGTCTTGGGGTTTAATTTCAGCTCTGCATTTTTATCACTGGGCAACTTAGACTTAGCTTGTTTAACCTCCTCATGCCCCCGTCTGTAGTAAAAGGAAAGGGCGCCAGGGCCTTACTCAGGCTGCAGGGAATGAGAAGCAGGCCTGGTCGATACGAGGTTTTAGAGCTAAGATCTGTCAAGTCACGCATACAACGCATTTCTTCCCAAAGGACATTCATGTGATCAGGAAATAAAATGTTCACAAAAGTCTCACTGATTTCATCACGCTCGTCTCCATTTCAGATGCTGCAAGAACGATTCCGGGAATTTGCTCGAGACACGGGGAACATTGGTCAGGAGCGCGTGGACACGGTCAATCACATGGCAGATGAACTCATCAACTCTGGGCACTCGGATGCCGCCACCATCGCTGAGTGGAAGGACGGGCTCAACGAAGCCTGGGCCGACCTGCTGGAGCTCATTGACACGAGAACACAGATCCTCGCTGCCTCCTATGAACTGCACAAGTTTTACCACGACGCCAAGGAGATCTTTGGGCGCATCCAGGACAAACACAAGAAACTTCCTGAGGAGCTTGGGAGAGATCAGAACACAGTGGAGACCTTGCAGAGAATGCACACCACATTTGAGCATGACATCCAGGCTCTGGGCACTCAGGTGGGTGGGGGAGCTGCCCGTGGTGGTGGGAGGTTTTCTTTCCAGACAGAGTCTCTGTGTATCTCATGCCGTTCTCTGACTCCTCAAAACATGCCTCAAAGAATGGCCTAAATGACTACTTGTGTGTGCTTAACACATGTAAAATGCTCCATTTATTTGGGAGAACTTACTGGTCCCAAAAAGTTGTACATTTGTAGACATTGTTAGAGGAACATCCTCATGATTAAAATAAACAAACCAGATGCACACAGAACAGTTGCAAGTGGTAGACCTTCACAAGAATTTGTATTATGTTAGCATATCCACCCAGAATAATCTCCAGAATAATGCCTTACCACTCTGCCAACCAGGTTTTGAGTTATATATCTGCAAACAGGGAAAACAAGATTCTAACATTTTAATTTGCCCAGCATTTATTCCACTAGTATGAAATGTGGCTAACACTAGGACTTTGTTTGAAAGGTGTTTGACAAAGTGATGACAGTGTAACAGTAAGAATCTCCTCTAGTATATGCATTCTAATCCCTGCGCGGTTTCTTGTTTAGTCTTTCAGATGAAAAATAAATTGTATCCATTCCCCACCACCACTCAATGTCATGGTCTTATACAATAGAAGAAGTCACTTTTGTTCTCGATACCAGCCCTCAGTCTTTTGGGGGTTTTGTTCTTGTCTATTAGGTGCATGTTGACCACCTAGTGTAGGGGTTGGCGAACTTCTGTAGAATTTCAGATAGGAAATATTTTCAGCTTTGTGGGACATATCAGTCCTGTTGTAATTACTCAGCTCTGCCATTGTAGCCTAAAGCAGCCACAGACAATATGAAAATAAAGCTTCCTGGCTGTGTGCCGGCAAATCTTTATCTATCAATACAGGCAGCCCAGATTGAGCTGTGGGCTGACCCCAAATCTGGTACCTCAGCCTTACCATTGTCTGTGGGCGCCAGGGTTTGCTCTGTGGAGGGACCACCTTCACTGCCATTGTCTCCTCGCTTACCCGGGATTTGCCCGCTTCTAGAAGCAGTGGGGAGAGCACAGTGGGGCTCCTTTCATGTGAGTACTGCAGCCTCTCCTCCAAGGAGGTGGACCGTGTTGAGGGAATCCTTAAAAGAGATACATGGAGCAGCTAACGGTCTGCATCGCGCAGAATTTAAAAGGGACCACCGACCACCCTTTAGGGTTTCTAATCTTCCCTTCACAGCTGGTGGGCTCCCTAGCTCTGCGAACACTTACCATTCAGCAGCTTTATCAGCGTCATGTTCAGAGGCTTTCCCTGCACCGAAGGTCCTGGGGCACCTTGTGAGTGATCCATAGTGCTGCAGTGGTTAGAGCAAAGGCAGGCCCTGGTGTGAACGGGGCCTGCCGCCCCGCGTCGCTGCAAGCTTAACTTGACCTCTCCCAGTGTCAGTCCCCTAACGCACTGAGGATTGAGGTGATCTTACAAAACGTAGGCCATAGCAAGAGCTTTACGACTGTTCTCTGTAACTATACAGCAGAAGTGGTGAGGAACTTGTGGAATGCCTGGAGATAGAGTTACAACACCTCACCAGCAGCGCGCCTCTCCTCTGCGCCTGGAAAATCATTTACTTTTAGAACCTGAAGAAACTCCGACATGATGTAGTTGCTCCCTCGTTTTGTCATAAATCTCTTGATCTCGTGGGGCCCAGAGAGGTGAGGGCACCCACCAAGGGCCAGGAACACCCAGGGCTGGAGCCCACTTCCTCAGGCCTGACAGTCTCCACCTCATCATAGTGACATGAGTGCACAGAGCGCCCTCTCTTTCATGACTATGGAGGCACCACCATTAATTCAACCCGTCCCTCACTCAGGGACATCTGCTTTATTTTCAGTGTTTTTCCTTTTGTAGACAAGGCTGTAATAAAGAACCTATGTGCATTTCATTTCCTAAATGTGCAAGAATATATGTAGGGTAAGTTCCCCAAAGTGAGATCATAAATTCAAAAGTCTATGTCTTCGTAACTTTATAGATACTGCCCGTTTGCCCTCTTCAGGAGCTGTGGCATATCGTCCTGTCAACAGTGAATTAGCTCACTGGCAGGTATAAATCATCCAACTTGAGTTTTTGACAATCAATAGACAACAAATTATACTATCTCTGTGTAGCATCTTTTCATAAGATCCATTTGTGCCTGACCAGGCGGTGGCGCAGTGGATAGAGCATCAGCCTGGAATGTTGAGGACCCAGGTTTGAAACCCTGGGGTCACTGGCTTGAAGCCCAAGGTTGCTGGCTTGAGCAAGAAGTCACTGGCACAGCTGTAGCCCCCCTGTCAAGGCACATATGAGAAAGCAGTGAATAACTAAGGTGCTGCAACTAGAAGTTGATGATTCTTATCTCTCTCTGTTCCTGTCTGTCCCTATCTCTCTCTCTCTCAAAAAAAAATCTTACATTTCCTATTTTGCAAAGTTTTTGAAATTTGCCTCTACTCAAAATTCTGCCTTCATTGACGTCAGTGTTTTTCTTTAACTACATTAGGTGCTACCTTTTTTATGTTTTTCAAGCTGAAATGTTCCGTAGTGAGAGAGCTCTTACAGGTGGTATGTATACTGTTTTCAGCAGCGTCACACCAGCAATGGAAAAGGCGTTTTCAATATGTGTTCTTGCTGGCAGTTTCTCATTCATGACTAACTCATCATCTTTACCCTTTAGGAATAGCTCAGGTGTTATGTTTTGTTTTGTTTTAATATACTTATCATCTTTATATCCCAGACCAGCTCCAGGGACCATTCCTGACCAAAGTCCCCTGCCTGCATTTCTTTAGCAGCCCATTTGTTTTATCATTTGTGCAGAACTTACTTTTGTACATGTATTAGTACATGTATCGTAAATTTGTATTTTTGTGACCTGGATCTTTCTGATGAAATTGTGTGCTTCCCTGGGTCAGGGATCCCCCTGTGACTTGGTCTCCCATTGGTGTGGAAGCAGAACTGTGCGGCGTGGCGTGAAGGGCATGGTGGGGGGATGGAGCAGAGGCCCGGCCACCTGACCTGACTGTCTCCCCTGTGGCTTCACAGGTGAGGCAGCTGCAGGAGGATGCGGCCCGCCTGCAGGCCGCCTATGCCGGTGACAAGGCTGACGACATCCAGAAGCGGGAGAATGAGGTCCTGGAAGCCTGGAAGTCCCTGCTGGATGCCTGCGAGGGCCGCAGGGTGCGACTGGTGGACACAGGGGACAAGTTCCGCTTCTTCAGCATGGTGCGTGACCTCATGCTGTGGATGGAGGATGTCATCCGGCAGATCGAAGCCCAGGAGAAGCCCAGGTAATGCGCCCAGCCCCCTGGGCAGGCTGTCCAGCAAACTGACCCTGGGAAATATGTGCATGGGATCTTCCAGAGACAACTGGGGGCCTTGCCTGAGAGCTCTGAGGCCACAGCCGTGTGGAACAGAGTGTAGGGGGGCCAGCCACTGCTTCATTGTCTGCTGCACACATGTGCCAGGGAACGGAGGCCCAGTGCTTCAAGCCTTCCCCTCCCTGATTTTCCCCCACCTGCCCCCATGTGCCGCATTCACCCAGGCTCTTCTGCCCTTGAGATCTTCCTCCCCATTAAAATAAGGTGGCTCTTCTGAGCTCTTTATCTGTTCTCCTCATAGACATTACTGAAGGTGTCTCTTAACCTTCAACATCTGCTTTAATGGTGTCGTAAGATGATTAATATTTGTTCTTCTCCTTGGCTGTGTTTCCTGGTAGTGAAGAGAAGCTAGCAGACAAACAGGCAGGCCCATAGCTTCCAGTTCACCCCTGCCAGCTCCAGACCCCATGGTCATTGAGAAATGAGCTCTTTCCCAGGAGAAGAAATATACAGTGTGTCCGTAAAGTCATGGTGCACTTTTGACCGGTCACAGGAAAGCAACAAAAGATGATAGAAATGTGAAATCTGCACCAAATAAAAGGAAAACTCTCCCAGTTTCATACCTATTCAGTGCAGTTCGATGTGGGCTCACACACAGATTTTTTAGGGCTCCTTAGGTAGCTATCCCGTATAGCCTCTACAGACTCGTCACTGACTGATAGCCTACCAGAACGGGGTTTCTCCACCAAACTGCCAGTTTCCTTCAACTGCTTATCCCACCGAATAATGTTATTCCTATGTGGTGGTGCTTCGTTATAAATGCGCTGATATTCACATTGCACTTTGGTCACGGATTCTAATTTAACGAACCACAGAACACACTGTACTTTCCTCTGTACCGTCCACATCTCAACTGGCATGGCCATGGGCTGCTCCGCTGTATACATGGTGTTACGTCGTCATCTGTGCATGCTGCCACATCATCCTACAGAAACTGGGAGGATTTTCCTTTTATTTGGTGGAGATTTCACATTTCTATCATCTTTTGTTGCTTTCTTGTGACCGGTCAAAAGTGTACCATGACTTTACGGACACACTATATTTTTTGTATATTCTGTTATTTTCTGGATATGGACTTCCAGTCTTAGGTTTTGACTCATGAGAAGCTCTCTCAGCTCTACCGGTCATTGATTTCTAAGTGGCTCCTGCTCTGTGAACCTGTTCATGTCCAAATAAGGGGGCGACATCAGCTGTTCTTTTGAACAGTGCTGTCCTAACCTTTGGCAGTTAACTCATTGGAGTACGATTAGGGATGCACATTATGTCTCTGTACCTTCTTGAAGAGAATTGCATCTCAAACTAAGTTTGAACCAAAATCCAGTGGTTTTCCTGGCATCTGCCTAGCAGCCACTTTGAATTATTCAGGCAGGCACGCACGTGCGCGCGCACGCGCACACACACACACACACACACACACACACACACACACAAATGAGGCTCAACTTACTCTAAACCTGAGGTTGCATGGCTGGTCCTGAATTATAATGTCATCGTACTTTAGCTCCTGTGACTCATACAGTGAATCAGATCTTAAAGGTAAATTGTGTCATCAAACAGTTCCCTTCAAGTTAATCATGTGCTTTGAAACCAACACATTTATTTGAAAAGCTTGATCTCCTAAAGGAGGTATTATTCCTCTCATTTTAGGGATGTATCATCTGTTGAGCTATTAATGAATAATCATCAAGGTATCAAAGCTGAAATTGACGCTCGTAATGACAGTTTCACAACCTGCATTGAACTTGGGAAATCCCTGTTGGCGAGAAAACACTACGCATCTGAGGAGGTAGGACGCCTCTTTGCTTTGGGGCCGTAGGGTGACTGCAGCTGGAGCTAAGTTGTAAAATGATGTGTGTGTGTGTGTGTGTATCCATGTCCACAGAGAGTTACATATTTACTTCACATATACATATGCACATACTTACATATATTTCAGAACTCCTTGCTTCTTGCCTGTGTGTATAGCAAAAGGTAAGTAATCAGACTCTGGACAGAACCAGTAAAAACTCCATGGCAGAGCTGGCAGTTTGAAGGCCCCAAGTTGAGGCTTCATCCTCTCACCTTCATGAGTAGGCTTCCCAATGACACCCCTTCTCCGTCGCATGTGCCCCAGATCAGTTTGCTCTGTAGTAGGCGGGTGGTTGCTGCTTCCAGTCAGGATGGTGGTGATAAGGAGCTAAATGGTTAGTGTGGGTGTGGCCCCTACCAGGGACTGGCTGTTCTCTCAGAGAGGTCAGGGCTTTGTCCCTCTCTCTGTCCCTCTCTCCCTCCCTGTTTGCCATAAGGCACCCCAGAGTCCGGAGGGCTCAGTGCAGTGTTGGCCTCCTCATGACAAAGCAGCTTTGGGTGGAGCCTGGCCTTGCTCTCAGCCCTCTGCTCTTCTCTCTCTGCACAGACTAAGCGTCCCTAGATATTTCTGGGCTTAGTGGTGGTCTCTACAGAAAATGTATTCTTGTGGGAAGAGGCCTATGAAAAGGAAGAGTAGGGGGATGTGCTACATTTCTGAAGATGTCCCTGCGGTGCTTCTTGTCTCACAGATCAAGGAAAAGTTACTTCAGTTGACGGAAAAGAGAAAAGAAATGATCGACAAGTGGGAAGACCGATGGGAGTGGTTAAGACTGAGTAAGGACATCATGGTTTTATCTCTGCTCTTTCTGAGTGTCCATTGAAAGCATGCGAGTTTCTTTTCCTGCTTTAATTGATTTGTGTGATATTATCACTTAATTATGTTTGCAATGCTAAATGCTTCTTTTTTTTTAATGCCCTATTTCACTACTTCATGCTGTTTATAAGTAGTTCTCTGTGGCATATTGATTATTTTTTATTTTTTGTCTTATGATTGATATCCAGTGTTGTAAAATGGACTTGGGTGTTTTAGGAACAGCGTGGGGATGACCGTTTGATGTCCCCCTGGGCACCCACTCCTCCTCTAGTTATTTTATTTATGCAAAGTCAAAGAAGGTGGAAAGTTGGCCTGATTAGATCTTATTTGGTGCTCTTAGAAGGATGAGAACAAAATTAATAAAAGCTAACAAGTAGAAATGTTTTACAGGGAACTTGGCATTATTCTAAGTGTTTTATATATTTTTCTATACTTGTTCCCTACAGTGACCCTCTGAGGTAGACTACTTTCAATCTTTTTTATAAAGGAATATGAGAAATAAGAAAATAACAGAGTTTATAATATACAGTATTGGGAATAACATTTAATCACTGGTATAAACACTGAAAGAAGCCCAAGTCAAGCTATATACTTTGCCATTGTTTGTCTGGGGCTCTGGGCTCTGTCCCTGTGTTATAACCCATTATCAGACACCGAGGTTGCTTACTAAAAACAGAATCAGAGGGCCTTTTCTACACTATGTGTAAAAGACCTAATGAAGGCACCTTACCCTGTGGTGCCCAGAACCCTCTTTTGAAAAAGAAATCCCACTTTTGACCATTCTTTGGATGAGGATTTGGTCTGTAAATTTGGGGAACTCCTAGGGCAAGTTCTGTTTACTTCATAAAAATCTGTCTGCGCCCCACTGAACTAGGCACCAGTTTACATGTTGGGCATACACAGTGCGGTGACAAGCCCCTAGTGTATAGTGGCATCGTCTCCTTGTGGCCCTGTCAGGGCTACCAGGGTTGATGAAAGGAGGTAGCGGGCAGCACCTGGGGACACCGATGCTCCCTGAAGCCCGTTTCTTACCTGAATGGCCCCAAGCACTGCTGCTGGAGGTGCAGGAAAATTATTGTCAGCCACGGCACAGCGCCAAGCTCCAACTCACTTTCTCCACTGCATGGATGCCATGCTGATTCCCTCAGGTGGGGAGGAACAGAGTGAGCAAAGCAGAAGTCTTGGCTTGGGATAGTGTTCCACATATCCTTCCCTCCCTCTTCCACCACCCTCTGAGGAACTACAACCCCAGAAGGGTGGTTTGTGAACGTCTGCTCTGTCAGCATAATCTGGTTGGTTGTATGTAGGTTACAAACTCCTGCAGGCTTATTTGAGGCTTATCTCACTCAAGTAGGGCTGAGTGAGCCGAGTAGACCTTCTAGGCCTGGGCTGTTCAGTATAGCCACTGCCCACATGTAGCTTTTGAGAACTTGACATGTGAGTGGTCCAAATTGAAACGTGCCAGAACTATAAAATGCACATCAGATCTCAAAGACAAGAGAAAATGTGACGTGTCCGTAATTTCTATACTGATTAAATGTTGGAAACGATAACAGGTTGCTACATCAGTTTGTCTAAAGTGTGTTTTCGAAATTAATTTCACCTGTTTCTTTTCAATATGGCTACTGGAAAAGTTAAGGTTGCAAATGTAGCTCATACTACATCTATGTTAGCACTGATTTAGCCTATAAACTGGCTGTGCAGGCGGCTGCCAGCAGAGGGCAGTGCCATCCCCACTGCCGAGTCACCCTGATCTCTAGTCCTCCCTCTTGGTACCTTGTGCAGTTCTGGAGGTCCATCAGTTCTCAAGGGACGCCAGTGTGGCTGAGGCCTGGCTGCTCGGACAGGAGCCATACCTATCCAGCCGAGAAATAGGCCAGAGTGTGGACGAGGTGGAGAAGCTCATCAAACGCCACGAGGCTTTTGAAAAGTCTGCAGCGACCTGGGACGAGAGGTTCTCTGCCCTGGAGAGGCTGACAACGGTAAGTGGCTGCTGGGTTCCCAGGGGCTTGGCCTGTTGGGCCTCCCAGCAGCCTCTGCTGCTCACCTCCTTGCCTGGGGAAGTCACGTGATTACTCTGCCTTTAAAAGCAGTAGGGATCTTCCTGAGATTGATGGCTCTCTTGGGACAGGAGCTGGGGAGACTCCCTGGGGCTGCCACCCAAGTCATTTCCTGGGCACCCAGCTTTATCATCACCTACAGTAGCTTCCTGCCTGGGAGTTGATTGATTGGGGATTGCTTTTCTCTTTTGATCTTTCATCCTATATCTCATAGAAGCTTTAGTTTCCAAGGAGCATAGCCTTAAAATTTTCTTCAAAATTAGAATTCCCATCATCATAGCTTGATGCTAGACCAGTGGTTGGCAAACTCATCAGTCAGCAGAGCCAAATATCAACAGTACAACGATTGAAATTTCCTTTGAGAGCCAAATTTTTGAAACTTAAACTATAAAGGTAGGTACATTCCTTATCGAGGTAGCGCCCACACATGGTATTTTGTGGAAGAGCCACACTCAAGGGGCCAAAGAGCCATGTGTGGTTTGCAAGCCACGATTTGCCAACCAGGGTTTTAGACCATTGGAAATGCTAGCACTCCTGATCGTCTCCTCTGCCGACCTCCAGGCCTCTGAACAGGGGCTGTCACTGGTGTTTCCTCTTCAAGGACACTTACCCTCCTGGTAGAAGGCTGATTCTTTCCGATTTCTACAGTTCTGACTTAAAACGTACCTGCATATTCTTGTGCCATAATGGAATACTTTCGTTGCATGTCTATTGCTCATGAAATGGCTTAGTTTCAGTTGAGGTGATTCCATGGCTTTTTTATGTGTTTGGGGTTTTGGCTAAACACCAGTTGCTACCACAGCACTGGGAGTATCCCGAGAATTACCACAGCTCTGTCTCAGGTGTTTGTCTGAGCTCTGATGGGAAGTCCAGCAGGGAATCTCATACTCAGGTAACTTTTTTCCTAAGCAAAGTTGTGAACTGCATAGTTCATCTAGAAATTCAACCCCGTGTCCCAGTACACAGACAACCCACAGAAATTCTCCCAGCCCATGAAATAGACTTGTTTCATCACTCAGCTCTCTTTCCTATAGTTTTGACTTGTTGCTACGAAATGGATCATAATACCATTTTGATGAGGATATTAGAGCCTCTGGTTGGCCAGTGTGACCCAGTGTAGAAAACTCAGGCTAGAGGACTTCCTGAGTTCACCTGGAACCCCTTCATTAAGAGGCAGAGTCTGGGGCTCTGCTGAATGTCCCCGTGTTCTCCCTCAGTTGGAGTTACTGGAAGTGCGCAGACAGCAAGAGGAAGAAGAGAGGAAAAGGCGGCCGCCCTCGCCTGAGCCGAGCACGAAGGTTTCTGAGGAGACTGAGTCCCAGCAGCAGTGGTGAGTCACGGCACCGCCCCTGGAACCCGAACTTTAGTGGCAAGTGAGGTTCAGGGAGCCCCCTTTCTAAGCCTGTGCTGTGCTAGGCCTGACCACCGTCCTGCCTGTTGATTACTTGTGTAGGACTTTTAGAGTGTGTGCAGGCACCTGTGGATAAAATTTGAGAACACACACATTGCTATGTAGGCAGCGGAGGTGGGATGTAGACAGTCCATTCTCTACTGTACACCTGTGCTCACGTGTGCCTGTGCGCACGAATACACACACATGCAGAGTTCCCATGTGATTAAGTGGAAGGAGTGAACCATCCAGATTTCAAGCCAGTGATTTTGTGGTGATGTTTTTGAAAGTCCTGGCAACTTCATGGAGGACAGAAACCCCGTCCTGTTTCTGAAAGGCTGATGGTTTTGCCGTGGTAAGAGCTCCCTGATCAACCTCGTGCTGCCTTTATGGGGGAGGTGGTGCGCCTGCAGCCTTACCTCCGTGTCTGGAGTTGGTTTGAAACACTTGGGAAGTTTTTTTAAAAAGAAATCATATTACATAAAAGAGGGTTGCGTATGTTTTACTAAGAGCAAACCTGTAATAAAACTGACATCTGTTCTCCCCTCTCTTACTGTTTTTCTCTCTCCCCTCTGCTCCTTCTTCCTCCCTGTCCTCTTTCCCCCTTCATCCAACAGGGATACTTCAAAAGGAGAGCAAGTTTCCCAGAATGGCTTGCCGGCTGAACAGGGATCTCCACGGGTTAGTTACCGCTCTCAAACCTACCAAAACTACAAAAACTTTAATAGCAGACGGACAGCCAGTGACCAGACATGGTCTGGACTGTGAAGTTCACTACCACTTGTCAAGAACCACTCTTTCCAAATCCTGATGGTTTGACCTTTTGGCTTCCACTTCACCCAGTGTTACAATTTTACTTAATTCATAGCTTTCCTTGGTTTCATATTTGTTTGCATTTAATTCATGTTTATTTGAGTCTTTTAACTGATGGATGCTCGGTTGCCTTAAAGCAACCTACTTATTTTTTGTTTATTTATGTGAGCTTTTTACCTTATTGAGATTTTACAGCGAAAGCCTTACATGAGTAATTGCAATTTAATGAGATTACAGCAAAATGAAGAAGAGAACTAGAACCTGACAGGTATGATGACATACCCAGTTATACTAACAGGGTGCAGCACCGCACTATATGTAGCTCCCCTTTACAGATGTTATTAACCTGCAACAGTTTACTGGTAACTAGGAAGACTGGTGTATGCAGAAGGAGACTTTAAGTACTAAGATTGAGACCTAAAGTCAGCTGTGTGACATTCCAGGAAGGGTGCATTCATTTATTGAAAACAAGTGGGAGGAAAAAGCTGTATCTACTTGGGAAGCTGTTTGAACTTTTAGGTGCAGAATCTCAAATGTTTTGAGACCCTTGAATCCTTTATTTTTTACTCACCAGTTCCTCCCTCATTTTATTCTGCCAAGTCCTGAATTGAGAGTTCTAGGCTCACTGGCAGCAGACAGTGCAGCCTCGGGAGTCCAGTGCCCGCTGACGGCCGCCCCACCTCTGCCTCAGTCTCTGTCGGCACCGCTGGCTGCCACAGGTGACAGCGGTTCTCGGCATGTTTCGATAGCCTGCCTCCCGGACTTCCAGGCCTGTCTGTTCAGCCGATGACTTCAGGGTGTCAAACTGTTCTAAGTTTTTCAAACAAATGGAGCAAAAGCCATTCTGGTTCACCCTGATTACTTGAACGGTGCGTGCGGTGCACCACCCCTAGGAGCGGCTGCACGCCTCCTGGCTTCAGAAGTAATTTCAGCATCTCTGTAGACAGAAACCCCGTTGTCTCATTATGGATCTTCTGATTCATTTTCTCATTTTCTTATGAAAATGAAGTTCTTCCGGAGTTCCCTAATACAGAAGTCTTTTAGAATGGCATTTGTCAGACCACCAGCAGGGGCTGAAAATGTTTAACAGGAATTCTGTTCTTAGGAATAAAAGCTAACAGAAGAGGTGATTTCCTGGTACTGATAAAGACAAAACCAAATCCATGCTACATCAGAGCTTCATGAGACATTCACTTGCTCATTTGCCATATTTAGGTGTTAGTGGAATCAGAAACCTGTTTTGATATGTGTTCTCCATGAGTTAAGTCTAATTTGTCTTTTCATTTCATGATGCATGTCTTTTTTTTCTTTTTGTCAGGATAACATCATATAGCATCTTGTTTGTTTTTCCTTATTTCTATGTACATATCTATCTACTTGTGATTGTAGATGGGTATATAGATAGATGCCAAGCTTCTTATGTTCTGGGGGGTAATGTGCACCATTATTGGGTCTCTGCCTTAAAACACACCAAATTCCATTTTATAACAAAACAAAACACTGCTTTATCTTTGGTCTTTTAGGGAGCCCTGACGTGTTTCTGGCTCCAAATCGTGTCATTGATCTATATGTATATATGTGATGTTTCCATATATATGTTTAAATTTTGTATCATCAGAACTAATATTCAGTTTTATGCTTTTTGTATTCAGAAGACCAAAAAAATAAATAAAAAACCCACAACAACCATATAAGCACACAGGAAAGAAGTGCTGTGGTGTTTTGGGTGTTTGTTCTCATGTCTATTTTTATCTAGCTTTTTAAACTGTAGCTTGCCAGAACAAAGTTTTAATCACAATTGGATTGTGTTGGAAGAAGAAAAGTCTTTTCATTCTTTGGAGTTACAATGCAGAGACTCAAGTTAATGAACTTGAAAATGGTGTTGCTTCATGCACTTAGAAAACCAATCGAGTGTTTCATGTGCTACTAGTTGTCACTTTGCATTTGTGTCCACCTTCTGATTTAAATATCTCAGATGTGCCCAGCCACTAAAGCACTCTGGACTAATCGCTAAAGAGAAGCAACACGGGGTGGGAGGAGGGGCGTGTCCACATGTACCCACTGTTTGGTCATAGCACTATGATTTGCTTTTGATGTTTGTCTCTAGTGGTGTGTTGTCCGTTGGCATGCTTAAGCACATGTCCATTAAAATTCATTTTGTTCCTTTTATTTTCCTTGTTTTCTTGGTTAGTGATTCATTTACATAAACATTAATTATCTCTGCATACTGGTTTGGGTTTTCTCTTTTCCTTCTAACTCCAAAGAAAAAAATTTTTGCTGCAGAATTTCCCCCAGAAGAGGCTTTCCCCGGCCTGCACCTACCCTTGGAAGTCAACCAAGCATGATAAATTTTAGCCTTTTTTAAGTAAACGGTTCTCTTGCTGTCACTCACAGTTTTCGAGTCACACCTGCAGCACTAATTTTTTTTAACCTGATTTCTGTACACACTAACTCCATGTCTCCCTGGACTCACGCCTGGCACAGGCCTTCCAGACCAAATTCACATTTCCTCCCCACCAGAAACTTCCTGAAATCTCACACTAGACCAGATTTGTCAACTTGAAAATTCACTCCCTTTTTTGACTCAGGGTTTTGTTTTTTTGTTATTTCCCCTCACGTACCTCTCCTTTAAAAGTGAGAGAAATACTTAAATAGCTGATTGCTCATAAGCGCATGTCTACAGGCTGTCACCTGAAAGGCCAGGATAACTACCATGCATCCCCCCGCCCCCCATGCCTTTCTGCCCTAAGAACCCCGTTTCTGTATCGCTTTGCAGGTAAAGGGTTCCAGTCAAAAACACGCTTAAATTGCATATCCTCTAGTCCCACCCTAAACCCCGATGCTAATGGCAATAGTTTGTATTATAGATGGAATATAAATTTGTGACTCCCGTCCAGCCACTTAGATCTAAGACCTAAATGAGAAACCTAGTCCCTGAGAGTTGACATATCTGAGTGTGCAAGCAGTGGTAGCCAGTCTGCCGTTGATTCTGTTGAGGTTGTTGCTGCTGATTCGGTGTCATTCTGGTTCTGGGCATCAGTGGTGGGGGACTTGCCTAATGACCATCGCCATTGACACCTCCATGTTTGTCCGTGTATAAAGGGAGCCAGGTTGTCTGTAATCCACTAAAGTGTCAGCCACACCCAGCTTTAGTAACTCGCTAATCCCACGCCCTGGGTGTATCGGCCAGGGGCTGCTGCAGTTAATGGTACACAGTTGACGGTACACAGGCTGAAAGCGATAATGAATCGAGACCCTACTGCATTGCCCAAGCCGCAAAGCCATGAGGGTTACACTATAAATGAGCTTGGCAAGGAACAGCTCCCGAAGACGTCTCCAGCCTGAAGGGTCAGAGCCGCTGGAAGCCTGGCTGTGCCTGGGCTTTCCCGTCTCAGTGCAGCAAGGCACCGTGATCAACCAACACGTGATGGGGAAGGCCCTGGTTCTGTCTTTGTTTGGGGGTAAATAGCGTGTGGTGTTACGAGTGACTGTGATTGGCTTTTCCAGCTCCTTTAACACAAACTACAACCCACTCACGATACAACTTCGGCAGATGTGGTTCAGTTGATGTTTGTTGACTTGCCTCATTTCCTTCCAGCTCTTAAGTTCCAAAGTCTAACTGGGATGGTAGATGTGAAGTGCATGATTGTCGTCCTAATTTCTGCATGTGTTTATGACGATGTGTTGAGGGGCGGGGGCGGAGAGCCAGGGAGTATTTTCAGAAACCGCAGGCCTCTCCTTGTCTGACTTTGGGGGAATGCTGTGTCGTTCTGATGGAGTTGTCTGTCAGTCTGTTTGTGAATGCCCTTTCGCTTCAATTTCCAGCCCTTCTGGTGGCGTCCTTGGTTGTAAGGTGGCTGCTGTATAACGTCCACTCTCCCATATTTAATCTGTGTGATTGTTATTGTTGTCCTTTTGTTTTAAAAGTAACCATAAGAGGAAATGATCTGAGTTACAATAGAGAAAATGGATTGATCAGAGGAGCAGAGTGCAGTAAAACTCATACTGGCATTTCGCTTTTCTCATTTCCCCGTAAACGGGCGGGCATTAATCCCTTCCCACCTTCTAATGTCCTTGGTGTCCAGCTGGCTTTGTGGGGTGTGCAATGGTTTTACTGTACTGCCTCGATCTGTGCCAGGCATTTATACACAGCCACGTGTGCGAGTCAGAGCGTATGTGGTCACCCCCGCCGAATCTCAGGGTGCGCTGAATAGCCTCTCCACTGTCCCTAGATGGCAGACACGGTGGACACAAGCGAAATGGTCAACGGCGCCGCCGAACAGAGGACAAGTTCCAAAGAGTCCAGTCCCATCCCCTCCCCCACCTCTGATCGCAAAGCCAAGACTGCCCTCCCGGCCCAGAGTGCTGCCACCTTGCCGGCCAGAACCCAGGAGATGCCTTTGGCCCAGATGGAAGGCTTTCTGAATCGGAAGCATGAGTGGGAAGCTCACAACAAGAAAGCTTCGAGCAGGTAACGGCAGCGGAGGCTGCAGCAGCGGGAGGGGGAGTCAGTGGCTGAAGGTTAAGGCAGGTCGGTCTTGAGTGGAAAGGAGAGGGGGGGCTGTGTTCATGTAATTGATTTGTTCGTAGCTTTCTGGGCATTAGGTTCTTAGGACTGACATTGGAAACGGGGGGGGGGGGGGGGGGGGGGGGGGGGTAAGGTGTCTCTTACTAAGAGGAGGAGGAGTTAAATACAGATGGTTCATCCTTAGAAGGAATGCTACTAGATTGCAGCTGAGTCTTCCTTAAAGGGAAATGGTTTCATTGTTGTTTTCCTCGTGGGGTTTTTAAAGACATTCTCCATTTCCCCTTGCCTCATCTCCTTACCAGTCTCTACATTTTGTTGTCTCCCAGTAGCCCTCCTTCTATTATCTCTATGTTACAGGTGAGGAAACCGAGGCCCTGAGAGGTTAAGAATGCCTGTTCCCTGTAGGAAGTTAGTAAAGGGCAAAGCTGGGGTGAAACTCGTGCCTGACGTCACAGCCTGTGTGCTTGCCCAGGAAGCAGACTGCCTGGGGCGACCCTGGGCAAGTGGTGCAGGCTCTGCACTGGGCAGGGAAGTCCCACCTGGGAGCGCCGTCCACATTGAGGACACCGGTCTGAGACACACAGATAGTTGTAAAGCGTCTGTTCTCTTAAAATCAGGATGTTATGACAGATTGCCATATCACAGGGGAAGGCTACCTTTTTCTAGTTCATCCAAAGGTTTTGTACGTACTCATGGCCCTGGGTCTGCCTCCCCATGAAGTCGCCAACCACATAAAGAATGAATCAGGTGGAAGAGCTGCCTCTACCCTGTTCCCACAGGAGGCTGTGACAGCAGGTGCCAGATCCTGTCAGAGCCAAGATCACCTTTATTGAACAAATGGAAGCACCGTATAACCCCCAAACCCAGAGCGAATTCACCCTCAAAAACCTATCACCGTAGCAACAGGTGCCCCGTCCCAGGAATCCACAGGGGCATTGTGTTCTACTTGTTCAGTTTTAGCAGAATTTAGGAAGTCATAGCACGTTGTATGAGAATCATTTTCATATTAATCAAATTCCTAATTCTTTAAGAGCATGTGGTGTGGAGCCTTAAACATTCCTTTCTTTACTGCTCAGGTCCTGGCACAATGTTTATTGTGTCATAAATAACCAAGAAATGGGTTTCTACAAAGATGCCAAGACAGCTGCTTCCGGAATTCCCTACCACAGCGAGGTCCCTGTGAGTTTGAAAGAAGCCATCTGTGAAGTGGCCCTTGATTACAAAAAGAAGAAACACGTGTTCAAGCTCAGGTGAGAGTTGCCGTGTCTGTGGTGGCCAGAGAGTGGCTGTGTGTTTCTTTTCTGAGTGGGAGTTGGTTTTCTTAGATTCTGAGATCAGTTGGTTCTTTTCCTCTGCCGTTTAAAAAATCACTAAGCAAGGGGCAAGCAGGTTTGGCATATGTCTCTGTTACGGTCTCCGGGGAATGGCCAGTCGCCAGCTTCCCCGGGATCCATGGCTCAGCCGGCCACTGAAGAAAGGGAGCTTTGGGTTTTATAAGCTGGAACTTGCCTGTTCCCTGAAGAAAAGATGAGCTATTCCCATTTCACAGTTTACAGGAAGCTAGAAAAATAGTTTCCCCATCTTTTCAGCTTAACCAGACTTGAAAGGTATTATTCTTTGTTTGCGAGTTATCTGGTTCTGGCTCACGTGGGTTATCCTGGGGCCGGGTGGAGATGGGCACGAAGTGCATGTGTGGGGCCTGGGCTTCCGTGCTCTGTGACCTATCCCGTGGGTGTTCCTGCTGCCCCTGGAACTGTCAGTTCCAAACATCTGTACCCTGTGGAGCACCTGCGTGTCCCCACAGAGTGGACCCAAGCTCAGAACTTCTGCTTATTACTTGGAAATGGGGAGGAAAACCATTTTGTCTCTTAAAAATGTAGAAAGTGTATTGTTTGTGGTTAGGACGTCACTTAGTTTAAGACTGCTTTGGTCTGTCGCTTTGGGATCTGGAAAGGTCTGGACTTTGGTTACATGTGTCTCGTGCCAGTTGGACGAGGCCAGGGACTACAAATGAGAGTGTTTCAAATGGAGTGATTTACTGAGCTCTGTTGGCGAGCACTGGAGGCTTTTCAGGACTTCAAACACTTGACACTCTGTAAAACAAGGCACACACAGCCTGGCCCCCTGGCTGCCTCCCTCTCTGTACGCCGATGTTGCAGCTTCAGAGTGTTAGGGTACTGGCGGAGGGACTTACCTCCTCCCCGCCAGCAAAACCCCCTTCCTCCTGGCAGCAGTGGAGCATAGGAGTGAGCCCTCAGGCCAGTGAGTTCTCCGTGCCCCAGGGATGGCCTTGCAAGGGTACTTTCATTGAGACATACATAAGAGAAATCAAAGACCGTTTCTAGATATCTATTCAGAAACTTGTTTTTGCAAATGTGGGGGATGCAAGCTTAGTGGTCAGGCATGTAAGTTGGCTTTGCTACAACAAAGCCAGATGTTGCTTCATTTGGGACTTTTTTTTCTCATCTTTCTAGTGGGTTGAAATACCAAGTTTCCTCTATGTTATATTGGCCCAATTATATGGCTCCTGCCGGGCCTGCTTGTATCCCACATAAGATATGGGAGTTGGGGGATTTTTTCTTTTTTAAGTTATATTGTGACTTCCTTTCTTCTTTCAAATTACAGACTAAATGATGGAAATGAGTACCTCTTCCAAGCCAAAGACGATGTAAGTTTTAAGATCCTTTTCTCTCAAATACTTCAGTGTGTAGTGTCTGTGGAATGATGGGATTTACTTGTCATGTCCTTCATCTAAGTAACGGTCAGTGACGGCGTCTGTCATCTGGTTTCCACAGTCACTCACCCAGGGAGGCATTCGGTTCTCCTTATGTTTCCGGGAGCGGTGAAGGTCACCTGTCTCCTCGCCAGGGCAGGAGAGCTAGTGCGGGCACCTTGCCGTCCACCCCCCCAGTGGGGGAGGCCAGCGCGGTGGTTTCAGGACTGGACGTGGAACCTGATGCCCAGTCAGGAGCCTCCCCACTGCCTTTAACCCTTGGACCATCCACTGCATGGTTGTGCCCCACCGGGGGGCGGGGGGGCAGCATGTGCAGTGCTTGACATTTCAG
Organism: Saccopteryx leptura; assembly: GCF_036850995.1. NCBI lineage: Eukaryota > Metazoa > Chordata > Mammalia > Chiroptera > Emballonuridae > Saccopteryx > Saccopteryx leptura. The sequence goes on along the minus strand of NC_089505.1, from coordinate 263,135,109 downwards.
AAAGCGTCTGTTAAGTTTACATAGTCTTATGTGGCAAATATAGTGCAATTTAAAAGGGGGGGGGCAACTTCTAGGTTAGGGCTTGATACCCCACAGATAGAGACCAGTCTTCCAGCTCTTCCAAGTGTACAGGTCCTTAAGCTAGAGTGATGACCTTCAGGTACTGCAAACCTTGTTCTCATGAGAGTTGAACCATGTTCACTCTACTGTTATGACAAATTGTGCTGCTCCCAAGCCTTCCAGTCGAGAGTCTCGGACACTCAGGCAATGGGAGCGAGAGCGTTCTGTGCCCAGCCCTTTTCACTGAGTCTCACCCGTGCCGCCTCCCTGTCCAGGAGGAAATGAACACATGGATCCAGGCCATCTCCTCTGCCATCTCCTCTGATAAACACGAGGTGTCCGCCAGCACCCAGAGCACGCCAGCATCCAGTCGGGCGCAGACCTTGCCCACCAGCGTCGTCACCATCACCAGCGAGTCCAGTCCCGGCAAACGGGAGAAGGACAAAGAGAAAGACAAAGAGAAGCGGTTCAGCCTTTTTGGCAAAAAGAAGTGAACTCCTTTCCTTCACCTCCTGCCCTTCTCTTACCTTTTCAGTGAAATTCCAGCATGCAAGCTCAGAACCAACACATTACTCTCTGTGCCTAATGTTCCTCAATGTGGTTGATTTTTTTTTTTTAATTTATAGAGCATTTCTGGGGGTAGGGCGGGGGGAAATACACCTAAACACTCTATCTCCAAGTTAACAAAAGTTTGAGGTGCAGAGGGAAGACCAGATTTTTTTAAACAAAATTATATAGATTAGATCTCAATATTTAAACTGTTCCTCAATTTTGTGAGGCTGTGTTGGAAATAACTGGCCTCTAGTGCTGTTGGTATGCAAGGCAGCGGTGCTTAAAACAGTATTTCCCGTGCACACCAGAGACAGAATATACCAATTTCCTGACACCATTCTCTGCCATTTACTTCCAGTGGTTACCTTGCGTTTTGACTATTGGCAGTGCCCGCGGTGGGACTAACCTTGATTAAACAGATCTTGCATTAGGATCTCGCTGCAACCATAGCGCAGCTCCATGTTAACTCTGCAGACCAAACCGTTCATATCTGGCAGCACTTACTAACACTCGACATATGCGGCTTTTCTGCATCAACCTCGACGACGGTCAAGAATGTCGGTATACAAGAAGGAATAGAAAACTGATACTGTTTTAAATCTTGTAATTTCAATTTTTTTTTTTTTTGCTGAAATACATTATATTGTATGTTTGAGATAACTCTAGTACAAAGTATAATAAAACTAGATGTATAATAAGCCCTTTAAATCATTGGTAAGTGTACAAGTGGAACTGAAGCATTTACTGGACAAAGTAATGTTACTCTAATGGTTACTTGCTCGTGCGTTGCCACACTGTGTTATAATTTGCTTCATTACCTTGCTATTTGGTACATAGTGAGCATTTCTCTGTCACTGTAACGATTGTAATGACAAATTTTCATCTTCCTGCACAATCAAAACGGCATTGATAGGAATGAACTCCAGAGGCTGGGCCTGAGCAGGAAGGTGGTCACTCAGGCCCGGTGCCCAGTCGTATGACCTGTACCTCTCAACTTTTGCCCTATCTGTTAAATATATGCTATGTTATTAAATGCTTTTAAATCTAGCACGGTGGGTGGTTGTTGTTTTTCCTCTCCTGCATACATGCCACATAGGGGAATTGCACAGCAAGAGACAGCAAGCAGGACACGTTAAACAGTCCCGGGTTCCTGTTTTGCCTTCTTATGAGTGACTGGTGTACCAGCTTTGAAAACTATAGGAAACAGAGTAATACATATGGAATGTTTGGCTGCTATACATCCAGGTTTTATCTTTTATTTATTAAAAAGTTACCAGAGAGATTGCTAAACCTGAGCTGTGAGGCAGGGGCTGGCAAATTTTTTCTGTAAAGACCCAGAGAGAGTCAATGTTTTTTAGGTTTCGTGGCTGTACTGTGTTGCAACTCCGGTGTTGTATAATACAGAGGCAGCTGTTGACAATATGTGCCAGCTGGGCATGTCTGTGTTCCAGTAAAACTTTGTGGACACAAATCTGAATTTCATATCATTTTCACATGCCACACAATACTGTGCTTTTGGTTTAAAAAAATAATAATTCAAAGTGTAAAATCTGTTTTACACAGATCACATGAAAAGAGATGACAAGCCAGATGTGGCCCACGGGCCAATTTACTGACACCAGCATAGGGTTATAGGTTAGATATGTGTGTTATACACGTCCTGGTTTATCAGTGCTTTTGACTATGCCGCTCATGTTTTCTTATGTAAAGTAACAATGCATGCCAACATAACGGATTGTCAGTAAACTGTTCCACAGAGGATTAACGCAACATCAGCCCTGGGCTCCACAGCTGAAGGGCACTGGAGCTTTCTGTGACCCCTCCTCGGTGAACTGCCACCTCACCAGCTTCTCCCCCCGCCTCTCACATATACCCAAGGTCACTTATCTCAGCATGCGTGACATTCCTTTACCCTTGCCTTAGGATTGGAATCAAGTTGTTCAGTTCTCAACAGATGAACCTATGACCCAAACATTAAACCTATTATTCATGACAACGATGGCAGTCAAGCCACACTCAAATACCCAGCAGTCTCAGAATCCTATAAAATAACATACATGGAACGTCTTGCACATAATTTCCAGAGGCTTGCTGACCCCTGACTGAAGCCTGGTTTGGTGGTCCTTGCTCTCCTCCTGCTGTACTTGCCAAGGCCTGAGTGCCAAAGATGATGGTGATGAAAAGAGAAGCAGTAGCAGAAGACTGGTTTCTGTGGGTTGTCAAGAGCTGATGTCACCAGATGTGATTTAAAAACCCCCATGAAGCCTGACTGCTGGTGGTGCAGTGGACAGGTCCCAGGTTCAAAACCCCAAGGTCACTAGCTTGAGCCCAAGGTCGCTGGCTTTGAGCAAAGGGTCACTGGATCAGCTGGAGCCCCTTGGTCAAGGCACATGAGAAGCCATCAATAAACAACTAAGGTGCTGCAACAAAGAATTAATGCTTCTCTTCTCCCTTCCTGTCCCACCCCTTCCCTCTCCCTTGCGCACACACACACACAAACTCCAAGACATGGTCACTGGCAGAACTTACAGGCCATATAGAATCGTGAACTTCAGTCCTGTCAGGGCAAAGAATGGGTTTTTTTAAAATTCTACACTGTTTAATATTTTGAAGATTCTACACATTTGCTGTTATTGCTAAAATACATTATTTTACTTTAATTTTTAGTGTTACAGGATGGGCGATGATAATTCTCTAGTTCTGAAAAGTAAGCACCAATTAAAAACTCAGGATGTTTAATGAAAGGCCACTTTTGTCAAACTTGCACATCTCTCAAGGTGCAATGCATCTTCAATTGATAGCAACTCGTTGCTGTGTTTTCTTCAGGGCACTTAGAGCAATGATGTTTCTTATAACCTAGGGCAGTGGTTGGCAAACCGCGGCTCATGAGCCACATACGGCTCTTTGGCCCCTTGAGTGTGGGCGCAAAGGCCAGCTTAGGCGTCTCCTAATTAAGTTAATTACAATATACCTACCTATATAGCTTAAGCTTAAAAAATGTAGCTCTCAAAAGAAATTTCAATCATTGTACTGTTCGTATTTGGCTCTGTTGACTAATGAGTTTGCCAACCATTGACCTATGGCATCTTCATTCGATGAAATAGACTGTATCAGATTAGGCAATGGACACGTCATTGTCTCACCAAGTTTTTGGCACTTTTAGGATTTGTGTATGTGGGTCCTGTGGTATTTCCCTCTGGATATGCTTTTCATTTGTTAGTTGGAATACAGTACTTTTTTTATTTCCTTCACTTGGTGGAATTCATATAGAAAAGGCAAGATAAATGCTTGTGCCTTTCTCTATTTGAACTGACCTCTATGCATGACCCATAACCCAGAAAGCCTCCTGCCCCCACCCAAAAAAAGTAAAACTTCTGTCCACCAAAGCTCCAGACTTCTCTCACCATTGAAAGGCATGGTGAAATCTTTCACTTCCCAATACTAACCATCAATGAAATCAATCCTTGAAACTTTAAAATGTCCCATCATTGTCTGGGGGAAGATCTTTCAAGTTGGCCTCCTGAGTTGTTTTTTATATAACCCTAGTTATCTTTGATACCTTTCTCCCTACCTGGCATGACAAAATGTCTCAGGCTTTCCCAGTACATTTCTTGACCCCAGAAATCTGTATTTGGTCATCCTCGCCCCCCTTACTTTTGGCCCGTTCTCTAAGATACAGCACTTAAGATGAAGTGCTCTTCTGTTGCTTTCAGGACTGAATAAAGATTTCAGAAAGGACCCCAGACCTGTAATTAGTTTTCTCTAAGAAAGTGGTTTCTTTTAGTAAAAAAAAAAAAAAAAAAAAATGGTAATCTAAACCACAATTTGTGTGCTACCAATGCTCATTGCGTCTTACTGAGCTGGTCCTTGTTTCTAGGTGTATCAGTAGATAGAGCAAAGGAGAAATAACTTGTATGTTCATATTCCAATTCAGGATTGCAGGCTTGTTTCAACTTCTCCTGTATTACAATCATTTTCGCTCAGAGAATCATGGCTCTCAAGGATACAGGGGGCATAGAATTAGAAGGTCCTATAATTACTCATGTGCTTTTACCCCATTATTACACAAACTCCAAAGAGCAATACTGATACCACCACCAACATAATTAAAGAACAGTTTTTATTTTTTTTAATTAACCCCTTTTAAAATTTTGTGATAATGTAGATTCCCAAACAGTTGTAAGAAATAATTCAACACCCTTTACCAAGTTTCCCCTGATGATAACATCTTGCAAAACTATAGAACAGTATCCATCCAGATTGTTGACCTTGGTTCAGTCAAGATACAGAACATTCCCAGCACCACAGGGAGCCCTCCTGTTGCTCTTTTATAGCCACACTTGCTTTCCAGCCCCACCCCCTTCAGCCTCGGGCAACCTGCAGCCTGTTCTCCATTGCTACAAGTTTGTCATTTCAGGGATGTTGTATAAATAGACTCACACATGATGTAACTTTTGGGGATTGGCCTTTTTCACTTGGCATAATTCTCTGGAAATTCCTCCAGGTTATTGTGTGTATTAATAGTTCCTTCCATTTTTGTAGCTGAGTAGTATTCCATGGTGTGGAGGTAGCAGTTTGTGTAACTATTCACTTACTGAAGGACACCTGGGTAGTTTCTGTTTTGTTTTGTTTTGTTATGTCTATTACAAAGGCAGTCGCTATAAACGTTTGTGTGCAGGTCTTTGTGTAAATGTAAATCTTCATTTCTCTAGGACAAAAAGTGGCCAGGAGTATGAGATGAATTTTTTAAAACATTTTGAATCTGCTCTCTGCCTCTGCATTCTCCCCTCACCCCACTTTTATGTCATTTTACTGTAGCTACAATATTGGAGCAAATGGCCTTTCTTCTCTCCCTCTTAATCCTCCTTTGGTCTTAGTTCAACAATTAAGTGTATATTTAATGCTCGTCAGTCCTTATGTAGAGGTTTCTTAGCCATTTCGGTTGTCTAAAGTTCATTCCTTTGGGTGTGTGTGTGTTTAAATTAGTTTCTGCTTGCCATCCCCAAACCATCCTCACCCCCCTTACTTCTGGCCGGTTCTCCAAGATCCAGCACTTAAGATGAAGTGCTCTTTTGTTGCTTTCAGGACTGAATAAAGATTTCAGAAGGGAGAAATAAATGTGAACTTCAAAGTTTTTCAAGGTTTAGATCCAAAGAGCACAAAACTGCCCTAGAATGAGTTTTTCAGTTTGTTAAAGAAAGAAAAAGGGGGGGGGGGGGAGTGAGAAAGACTGTGACATTCTGTTTGGAGCTTAGTGCTTTTTGTAAAATCCAGCCCCCTTCTGAAAGAAGAGATTCAGGAAATGGAATTGGAGGGGCCTCCTCTCTCCTTTTAGGGATCAAAATGTGTGAGAAACGGATGCTTCTCTGCCGGCCTGTCAGGCTGTTGTCACTGAAGCTGAGGCAGTACCACCCACCGCTGAGCCTCCTGTGAAGGGGGCTGGTTTGGGATGGCTAGTGGGTAGAATTATTGGGTAGAATTCAAAAGCCTCTTGCCTCTGCCAGCTGCGGGGAGCTTGAAGACAGCCTCCTGGGGATGCCCAGGTTTATTAGGACACCTGGCTGAGTCGCCTCGGTTGTCAGCGTTCCGGTCACACCTGTGTCAGGTGTGCGGTGGTTTCTGTTCAGGGCGGGTCAGCAGCACAGCAGGAAGAGGACACCTGGACCCGGAGAAGCTGGAAGGGTCTCCTCCACTCTCCTGCCGCCCTGCTCCCACCACGCCCGCGCTGCTCCCGAGCCCGTTCCCATGCCGTCCCAGCGCACATCCGGAAGGGCGGCCCTTCAGGGCCCCCAGAGTTGCGGCGGTCCACAAGTTTCCGCTGGTCACTCCAGATACTTATCACACTTGGGGACCCATAGTGTCTGTGAATGGGAATGGAGGAGGCAGAAGGTCAATGGAGTTTCCTGAAGCTGACTCTTCAGAGGGAAAGGGACTTTTCTCTTACATAAGCCCAAAGGGACTGTCCCCCGGGCAGGAGTGTCCTGCATTCCGGGGCTGGACCGAACCAGGAGCCTCCTCTGCGAAGGCCAGCCTTGGCTCTCGGCATTTCCCCTGGAGAACCTGCTCAGATTTCAGTCACCATTTTTGTTTCCTTCACACAGTGAACTATTTCCAATGCTGCTGTTCTTCAAGCTTTAATGTCTGTGAGGGAAACAGGGTCTCAAGGTTCTAACCTCCCATCTGTGTATGTGGCGGGGGGGGGGATCCCACAGCCTTAGTTAAACTGGCCAGAAAATGCTCCTCTGAGCTAGTGCTTACTGGGGAGCAGGCCGCCCTTTCCTGCTGCCATCTGTTATGTCTGCTGCCTTCCCTGGGTGCATGTGACCTGATTACTTCACCCGGCTTACTCGGCCTCTTTCAGGGAAAGATCGTGGGACTCTGGGCCCAGACTGGTTGGGATCATGGCTCCTTCACCATCCAGCCAAGTAAGAATTCCCTCATCGCCTAGGCAAAGCTCCTACTGAGTGCCAGCGCCTCCGGAGCGGCCTCGGGAGCTGACAGTACACTGGACTCCTCATCTGCATCACCTGAGCTGGCTGCGGAGCTGGAAGAACTGAGGAGAAGAACGCGGCACTCCATGAATCAATTCCTCTCCCGCTGCCAGAAGGAGGCTCTTTTTTTTTTTTTTTTCCAAAGAGGATTTTATTAGAGTCTTCATAGTTCCGTAACAGAAAATCCACCTCCAAATGGTATCAACAACAGAGTTTGGCAGTTCACGCGACTACACATGTTGGGGTGGGGCACGTTTAAACGTTGGCTGGCTGCTGGCTGCAGTTCTCCTCCTGCCCTGACGCAGGCGCTCCAGCTGCGTGCTCGCCGCCCCGCCCTCCTCCGCGGTCCGCCTGGCCCTCCGGCTGGCTAGCCTCCTGGCCATGGGGCTGCCCCCTGGCCTAGGAGGAGGGAGGGGCCCCTCCTCCACCAGACCGAGAACAAAGCCCTGGGTTTCACTCTGAATGGATTAATTTAGGTTTTGCTTCCCTAAACCACGTCAATACAACAGCCCCGTGCTGCCACCTGCGGGGTCCCCTCTCCAGCCATCAGAGGGGCTGCTTCAGACACCTGTCCTGCTCACCAGCGAGAGGAGCTGATGTGAGCATGCTATAAATTTATGAATTAACCAGATACTTGTCTAAGGACTTGCATTTTGTCTTTTGAAATAAAGCCCTCCAAAAGGTGCTGATAATGTTTCTTTGGGGAAGTCCCGAGTGCCTGAGCTAAGGTGCAGAACATTATTTGGCTGAGACTATATGTGTGACCCCTGATGCCCCACCCCATGAGGGAGCAGCTCCTTCTTCACTCAGCACTCTGTTTCCTTCAAAGCCTCCATCACTGGCAGGAGGTAAAATTACCCAGAGTAGTAATGACTTAAAAGGTCAAGGGTGCCCCCTGTCACTGGGCCAGGGTGCTGAGACAGGGTCCGGGCAGGCTGTTGGCTTGAGTAAAGGGGGCTTATGGAAGAGGGTGCCACTGGTCTTTAGAAAAGGAGCAGAGCAGACAGAATGTCTGGCAGTCCTCAGTTATGAGGGGAAATGATTTAAATGCCATAGGAGAACAGTTCGCAGAGATGGACCTGTCCTTCTGTTATCTCTCTAGCATTTATGTCATTTCTCTATCACAGTTGCCTCTCGGAGAAGCAGCGCGGCTGTGGGCACATAACCAGATGGCTCTGCTCCTGGCTCAGATTCTTGGGAGCTGAGACCAGGGGGCAGCCTGTGTTCTATTCTATGGCTGTCCTCGTGGCCCTTGGGGTCCCACCAAGAGGAATGCCATTGCTGCTGCACCCACTGTGACTGACAGCCAATATTTGCTGAGTTCTTACTGTACACTGCCGGTGACCCCCCTTAACACTTCATACGTGATAACTCGTCTAACCTCACAATGACCCTGTGAGGTAAGACACTCGTTATGGGGAGTCACTAGAGCTGAAACCAGAGCAGTCACTGCAGGGACCAGAAGACAGTGAGCCAAGCTTGGAGCTGGTAGAACTGAGACCACAGCATGTTAGAGTTCTGAAGCTTTGGCAAGGTCTGGCTGACCCCAGGACCTTGTCCCCCTTCATCATCCCCACCCAGCTGTGTTATCTTCAGCTTGGGAGAAGGGTGTTGGCCCAGGATCTCACTGGCACCCTGTCTCCCTTTAAGGGGGTGGTGAGTATGCACATACCCTGTAGGGAGAGGGCCCTTGCTGAGAGACGAGGGACACAAACTGGATCTGAACATACCAGAGTGGCTGTTTGGAAAAAGCCAGCCAGTGATCTGAGTAAGGGACTCTGAACAACTGGTTTTACATGTTTCTACCCTTATTATCCTCCAGGTAGAATGACTTTATCTTGCCAATAACAACAGCTGACGTTGGGTTGGGTATATAATGTGTCCAGCAGTGTGCTAATCACTTGAATGATGTCATCTCAACCTCATAGTAACTCTGGTAATGGTTGTCTTATTATGCAGAGGAGGAAAGTGGGGCTCAAAGAGGTAAGCTCTTGTGTCAATAGCAGAAAGAATTCTGACATTCTTTCCAGAGGCCACATTTTCAAACTAAACAGTCCACCTATCCCTCACCTACATTCTTTTCCTGAACTTCTCTATGGGCTGAGAAATAATTGTTATGGAAACAGTGCCAGCCAGTAGGAGATCTCCTGTACATTAACAACCACCCAAAGGTGGGCTTTCAGAGAAAGGACTACCATGACCAGTGTCAGGTCCACTCTCCAGCCATTCAAGCTTGGGTTCTCAAAGTCACAGCTCTTCACCGACTCTTAGCGCCCATGTTACCTTAGATGTGCAAGCTGCAAGTTTTGCTCTCAAAGGCATGTGCTACACAAACGGAGAGTGGCTGATGCCTGATTCAGACTTACAAATCTCCAGCTGCCCAGATGTGGACTTGTCCACACACTGAAATGCTCTTTGGATCACATTTTAAGACCAGATAAAGAGCATATGGGAAACATAAGTATTTGAAAGGAAGAAGGAAGGAGGGAAGAAAGGGTGGAAGGACCCTCCAATGAACTGAGAATTGTAGCCTCAGAAAGAGACAGAATAAATCAGAACTCAGTATAAAACCTATGTCCATGTTTGGTGTTTTGAAGAAAAAAGAAAAAATATCAGCCCACAGTCTATGTGTGGACAGGTCTCTTAAATCTCCTTCACACCAAAGGATGTGAAGAAGAGCAGCTATAGGAGCTGATGGGTTCCAGCTGAGATGGATCAGATTTTCATTCCAGCTCCCTGAACTGGCCACAGGGCCCCCTTTGTTCTCTGCAGCGTCTTTGCTCCAATTTCTGACTCTCCCCACCATCTGTGCATCTTACTCCTCAGCTGTCCTTCCCACGTGCATAAAACCCTACACAGTTAAAAATCATACCTATTTATTCTGTATAGTATTTCCACTTAAATTCACATCACAACTGTCTTGCCATGTTGCTGCAGAGACTCTAGGGTTCTTATTTCAAGGGCTGTATATCATTTCCCACAGATTGGCACACCATCAATAACTAAAACGTTCCCCAATTGTGAAGTACTTAGCAATAAGGTCTCTCCCCACCAACTAGGCTTGTGGTCCTAAAATGATGGCTCTGAACTTGCTTCTTTCCAAGAGCAGTTCTCTGGGGGCATAAACTCCCTCCAGACAGGGTCACCTCACAGGCCCTATTCCCCTTTAATCATCTCCCTCCATACAGGGTACTTACCTGGAAACTGTCTCTTTCTGCCTTCGTGGAAATGTTCTCTCAGAGGATTTGCTGCCCTTTCTGCTCTGGTCCTTCAGCTCAGACACCCTGACAGGCTCAGTAACTTCACAGTTCAGGAAACTGCTAGTGGGTCTGCACCCCTTCCCACCTTAAAAACTTCCAGGGTCCTAATACCAATTTTATCATCGCCAGCCTAGCACACTTTAAAGCCACTTCAGTAATGTCTCTTTCATACAGACACACAATTTTCACACCTTGGCACATTTTCTTGGGAATTGCTAAGAACATGTTTACAGATTCTGCTTCATGGTTTCTATTACTGCTTTTCAAACACTATATCCACTTAGTTACTAGCCATAAAAATGATTTTTTAAAAATTTTAGCCTGCTTTGAGTTTCTTTGACTACCCACTAGGGTTAACTTTCTCTCCCGTGTTTGACATTTCTTTTTCCTTTTGGGAAAATTATCTGTCCACACCTGGTTCACTGAGACTTCTGAGTCACAAGCCACTAAAACCAACCCTGGCTAATTTGACAGCGAGGGAACTTATGAAGGCTCCCAGAATCCACAGGAGGGCCAGAGCACCAAGCTGAGGGTCTTCACAACTAGGAGGGGTGCCCACAGTCCTGCAGCAGAGTGGGCTCCTTGAACTCGCCCCTGGGCACAGACCCTGTGAGCACCCGGTGTCACATCCGATTGCGTGCAGACCCTGTTCTGCTGCCATGGAGGACAGCAGATCACGCACACGCTCTCCTCCTTCACGTCATCAGCTTCCACTCTAAGTCACGCAGGTGTGTACAATTGGCAGACACGGGCTATGGACCTCTTCGTCACGAGGGAGGCTGGGAAATAGATCCTAATTTTTATAGAGGGAGATGGTGCCTCAAGAGGTGGCGGATACTGCAAACATAGGAACAGGGTTAAAAGCTGGTGGCAGAATTAGTTTCCCTTTGCTGCCTTAACAAGTTACCATGAAGTTCTGGCAGCTCTGTAAATTAGAAGATGGACACGGTGGGCTACCATCAAGGCATCAGCTGGGGGCATTCCTTTCTGCAGGCTCCAGGGGGGAATGTTTCCTGGCCTTTGCCAGCTTCTAGAAGGGGCACATTTCTTGACTCATGGCTCTCTTCCTCCCTCTTCAAAGCCAGCAACAGTGGACACAAGTCCTCACGGCACGTTGCTGTGAATGTCTATGTCTCTCTTCCACTTTCAAGGACCTGTTTAATTAATTACACAGCATAATCTTGGATCCTCGCCATTTTAAGGTCAGTTGGTTAGCAACCATAACTCCTCTTTGCCATGCCATATAACATAGTCATCTAGTCTGGCATTAGGACCTGGATATCTGGGAGGGGGTAGGCATTATTTTGCCTATCACAGTTGTCCAAAAAAGAAAGAGAGAAAGAGAGAGAGAGAGAGAGAAATATCCATCACACCTTTGTTAGCCACTTATTTATTGAAGTATTTATGACTTGGTTCTACATTGAAATGCTTGCTCTAGATCAGGGGTCCCCAAACTTTTTACACAGGGGGCCAGTTCACTGTCCCTCAGACTGTTGGAGGGCCGGACTATAAAAAAAACTATGAACAAATCCCTATGCACACTGCACATATCTTATTTTAAAGTAAAAAACAAAACGGGAACAAATACAATATTTAAAATAAAGAACAAGTAAATTTAAATCAACAAACTGACCAGTATTTCAATGGGAACTATTCTCCTCTCACTGACCACCAATGAAAGAGGTGCCCCTTCCAGAAGTGCTACGAGGGCCGAGGGCCGGATAAATGGCCTCAGGGGGCCGCATGTGGCCCGCGGGCTGTCGTTTGGGGACCCCTGCTCTAGATTTTTACCCTTTCTCTGTTACACAGAGTGAAACTGTTTCCCCCAGGCTGCTGTTTTATTTTGGTATGGAATTCAAAACTATTTATATAAGATCTATTCTTTTTTCTTTTCCCTTTGTGACTTTATTACTCCAACACTGAAAATAGTCATCTTTCATAGATCTAAAAACCTGGTTGTTTTGTGCTTTTTATACAATGTTTACCATTCAAAAAATTCCCCTGAAATTTATTTTGATGTTCTTTCTAAGGAGTGCCTGGAACTTAATTGTTTTCCCCAACTTCTAGTCAGTTATCTCAGTACGATTTAGTAAACAATTTTCACTTGTCTTCTTTCCAATATTAGAATTTTAATATCTGACTTTTTTTGAGCACTGAGTATTTATTAAACGCCAGTCCAGTTAACATTATTTAATTTTCTCATAGCAAAAACACTAAGTGAACGCTGGCCCATGTCTGTTCCATTCACATTGAATCCCCTGTACCTAAGTGCCGAAGCCTGACACTTAGCAAGCTCTCAATAAGCACTGTTGAGTGAATAAATAGTAATAATAAATTTATATTTTAGTCCTTGTTAATTTCACTAATCCATTCTAAAATCCCCTTTTCTGTATTTAGGGGCCTATTTCTAGTTTCTTAACTTTAATATATATATATATGCTATATATATGATATATATATTCTTTTTCTCACCAACACTACACATTTTACTATTGTCACTTTCTTAACTTTATCATATATATATATATATATATATATATATATATATATTCTTTTTCTCACCAACACTACATATTTTCCTATTGTCACTTTCTCACTCCAGAGGTTTAATGCTGTTGGGTTTTAGTTTTGTTTCATTGACATAGTATTTGATCAGATATGAGTATCCATGTTCAGACCTAAGTCCTGGTGGGAAGTAGGATGGGGGAGGTGATAGGCATGTGCTTGGTGGGGTTTGGACAGAGCTTTTGATTTTGAATATTGTGGTCACTGCTGAAAAAAAAAAAAAAAAAAAAAAAAAGAATCTGGTACAAAGTCCTCTGTGCATTGCAGTTCTTGATAAGTTCCCCCTGGCCATGCACAAGTATAAGATTTTTCTCTCCAATATGAACTTTGCATAAGAGGGTGTGATTTAAGAGACAGTAGGAGAATAAACAGTGATTTAAAATGTGGGCACTGATTTTTTTTCTCCCCAGAAGGGTTTCTATTTTGAAGTGAAGTTATACCTAGTACTCTTGTTTATTTATATATATGTTTACCATTCAAAAAATTCCCCTGAAATTTATTTTGATGTTCTTTCTAAGGAGTGCCTGGAACTTAATTGTTTTCCCCAACTTCTAGTCAGTTATCTCAGCACGATATATATATATCATATATATATATCATATATATATATATGATATATATATATATATCAGACTTTGTGCATATTTAAAAGATTTGTCCTTTGGAGGTATATTTATCAAGGAGGATAAAACATATTTTACTTACCAGTTACTTAGATTGATGATGGCGAACCTATAACAAGCGTGTCAGCACTGACATCCGTAACCATTTTTGATGACACGTGGCTGCATGCGGCTGCATACCAGAGAAGTATGGGGTCGCATGCCGAGAAGGACGTTTCGTCCTTGGCTCCTGCACGGCCAGGTGCAGTAGCCGAGGATAAACATTTGCTGTAGTGTAGACACTCTGTGCCGGAGGTCTATAGGCCAAAACAACAGAACTCCGGCACAGAGCATCTAGTTCTGGGACTTCCGGTTAGGCTGTTTTTCTCGAAGTGACACACCACCCGAGTTATGCTTGGTTTTTTGGCGAATTTTGACACACCAAGCTCAAAAGATTGCCCATCACTGATCTATAACTTTAAAAAATCATTTACGTGATACACGGGCCTTGTGTTTACTCTTGCCCTAAGTGTTAGGGGCAGAACTGTTTGTGTCTATTGAGGTGATCCCATTTCTTTTATTTTGTTGGAAAATGAATTGCATCAGTAAGATTATTTAGCTAAACTTGCATTCCTAATGTAACTCAAATTAGTTATGGTACGTTATTTTGTTTATTTTTACATTGCTAGAATTTGGGTTAGGGTTTTTGCAATCATGTTTGTGAGTGAGACTGGTGGAATTTCCCTTTCTTACACTTCCTTTGTGTTTGTGGTCTCACAGTTAGAATAGCCTCATAAAATAAGCTAGGGAACATTCTATCAACTTTGCTTAGGTTATTTTAAGCTTTATTATTAGGTCTATACAAGCTTAGAATTTTTATATCTTTCTGATGAATGAAAGTGTTTAAATATTATCTAGTGAGCTGTTTTCTATCTGCTTCTGATTTGGCCTTAAATTTTGTTTTGTCTGATATTAGTTTTATTTAATTCAGTTAGTATAGAAGTTTTACTTGGCTAATGTATATATTTCCATAATTCCCCCCTGCCCCATCTCTCTATTATGGTCTGTTGATCTCTGTTTTTTAATTGGAAAGTTTAATTTCTTTATATTTGTTGTAGCTACTCACATATTAGCTTTATTTCTACCATCTTATTATTTGTTTAAAAAAAATAATCTATGCAGCTGTGTAGGCTGCTCAGACTGCCATAACAAAATACCACAGACTTGGTGGCTTAAACAATAGAAATTTATTTTCTCACAGCTGTAGAGGCTAAAAGTTTCAGATCAAGATACTGTCATATTTATTTTCTGGTAAAGGCTCTCTTCCTGATTTGCAGAAGGCCACCATCTTGCTGCATGCTCATGTGACCTCTTTGTGCCTGTGGTAGAGGGGTAGGGAGGCACTTATCTGGTGTCTCTTCTTATAGGAACACTAATCTCGTTGGATCAGGACTTTACCCTTAATTACTTGCTCTGAGACCTCATCCCCAAATACCACTGCACTGGAGGTTAGGACTTCAATATATGAATTTGAGTGTGTGTGTGTGTGTGTGTGTGTTGGGGGGGGGGCACAGATAGTCTATAAGTGGCATTCTAGGTCATCTCTCTATATTCCCGATTTCTAATTCTCTATTGGGGTATATGCTCTGTCCTGTGAGGTCCTACATTCTAGTGGGGAGACCCAGACAATTGACAAGAATGTATCATTACATTAGGTACAAAGACCACTGTCAAATATATACACCTCTTTAAAGAGAGGGGTGTGCAGTTTAGATAGGGGGTCCAGTGATGGGCTCACTGAGAAGAAGACATTTGAGTTCAACATCTCAACGACGGTGAGGACATGAGTAATGTGGATAAATGGGAAATTCTTTCCAGGAAGAGGGAACATCTGGGGCAGAGGTTCTGAGGATGAAACGTGTCTAGTGTGTTAGAGCAACAAAATGAGGTGAGAGTGGCCAGAGAGACTGAGCAAGGGGAAGGGGAGGAGGAAGAGGGTAGAGAGGTATCAAGGGGTTAGGACACCAGCAAGATAAAATCAGTCGAATCCACCCATTTTATAATCTAAAGCATGTGTTTTATTTCAGTAGGCTGTGGTAAAGGCTGACTTGTATGCTGAGGGAGGTGGAGCACCTTGGAGGATTCTGAGCAGAGAAGTGAGGTGGTTTGGCTTCCCAGCATCATTTTGGCTGCTAGATGGAATAGCAGCTTGAGAGGAGTTAAGACTGAGAAGTGAGGAGCAGACATCGATCCTGGAAACACAGGCATTTTAGTGGGGAGGGTCAAGACAAGCTCTGGGTTTTTCCTCAACCTAGAAGACTCTTCAATATGTTGGTAGGCTGAGAGATAGTTGTCAGCAGAGACAGAGTCTGCTTAGCTGCCTTAAATGGAAGGGTGGATCTTGGAAGGTTGAGGTCTCTGATAGGTCCAATAAATTTTACCTCTTATTATCTTTACCAACCTTATTATTGCAAAACCACTTGAGAAATAAAACAAGAGGTATGAAGAGAAAGGCTAAAATATCAAGGCTAGGTTGAAGGAGGTGGCTTTGTGTTAGGGCAGATGGACTTTGGAACTGAGTCTGAGCATATGCAGATGTACCTGCCCAGTTACAGAGGTGCTGGATCATCTCAGGCCTCCTCCAGCAAGGGCAGGACATTCGTTGTTAAGCCTGCAGCTTGGCCAGGAGCTCCATGCAGGTGGGCTGTTTCCAAGAGGGAACAGGGGAAGGGCTGAGTGGAGCGTGATTTTTAGACAAAGAGCAAAAACCATACTAATTTAGTTCCAAGAGAAGGTGGGTGACTTTCCTCTTGACATCACCCACTTTTTCATTCTGCTTGACCTCTCAGGTTTAATCATGGTTAAGTCCTCTATAGTTCAGCATAGGCACTGCCATGTATATATGTATGTGTTTGCTTTAATTTGTACTCTGTGAGCCTTCATTTGTCCTAATTCAATCAATGTACACTTCAAGAGTCATTAGGTTACAAAAAGGCTTCAGCTATTTTATCTCAGATTAGCTGCAGAGACTTTGTTAATTAGACAAATGAATGTCATCAGTCAAATGAGAGATATACACGATACAGTTTGGAAATTCCAGGCAATCCCATTCTTTCCTAAATGGCAGTGATGGGATTCAGCCAGTTTCCACCGGTTTGGCAGAACTGATACCTAATTTTTTGTTGAGTTCGGCAAACTGGTTGTTAAAATGGCACTTGTAATCAGGGTTCTTTCTAAGGTGGGCGCCTGGGCAGCTACCCAGTGTGGAAATCACATATACTTCTTATTCTTTTTTAACATTCATCTGCTCAACAGTGTACTCTAAGAACCCATAGTAATGTTCATTCCATCCATAGGTGAAAATAATTGCAAGTGAGGATACTAATAAAGAAACAATATGAAAAAATCTTAAATAACAGTTTTATTATTTTTGTCATGTATTATTTTAATATTTTTTAATTGATATTTTAAACCTTTTTCTTATAACAATCTAGTTTTGTGTACCTCTTTTATTGTTCTTATTTAAGTATTAAATGCATGAGATAATAAACTATCTTTTGGTGTATTGGTTTTTATTCAGGGGTCCCCCACCTATCACGGGGGTTAGGTTCCAGAACACCCTGCGATAGGCGAAAATCCACGAAGCAGTGACGTTATAGTTATTTTATTATTTATATATATTTTAAGGCTTTATAAACCCTCCCCACATTTTTATAAACCTTTTCCATATTGTTATTAACCTTTGCCAAACTTACTTTGCTTATTTTATACCAAAAATATATAAAATAGTAAATATATAAAAATATCTACATACCACAAAATCCTGTGATATAGCAAAAAATCAACAATACAAAATTAGATCTATACAGTTTTAATATCTGTGATACAGGCCCTGGCCAGTTGGCTCATAGGTAGAACGTCAGCCCGGTGTGTGGAAGTCCAGGGTTCGATTCCCGGCCAGGGCACACAGGAGAAATGCCCATCTGCTTCTCCACCCTTCCCCCTCTCCTTTCTCTCTAGCTCTCTCTTCCCCTTCTGCAGCCAAGGCTCCATTGGAGCAAAAGTTGGCCCAGGCGCTGAGGATGGCTCCATGGCCTGTATCTCAGGTGCTAGAATGGCTCAGGCTGCAATGGAGCAATGCCCCAGATGAGCAGAGCATCGCCCCCTGGTGGGCATGCCGGGTGGATCCCGGTTTGGCACATGCAGGAGTCTGAATGCCTCCCCGCTTCTAACTTCAAAAAATACAAAAAAAAAAAAAAATAGCTGCGATACAGTGAGACCACAAAAAGTAAACTGTGATATGGCGAGGGACGACTGTACTTAAAATGGTCATTAGAGCCTGACCTGTGGTGGCTCAGTGGATAAAGCGTCGACCTGGAAATGCTGAGGTCACCGGGTCGAAACCCTGGGCTTGCCTGGTCAAGGCACATATGAGAGTTGATGCTTCCAGCTCCTCCCCCTGTCTCTCTCTCCTCTCTCTGTCTCTCTCTCATCCCTCTCTCTCTCCTCTCTAAAATGAATAAATAAATTTTAAAAAAGTTAAAAAAAAACACAAAACGGTCATTAGGGCAGAGGACCAGTTGTTAAATTACTTGAATCTCACCACTGCTAAACAGGGTTTAAAATATTAGTGATAGCTGATCATTACCCATTGAATAAAATTCTGTGAGTTCATACTGATATTAATTAATTTAGGGAGAAGGGAAAACTCAATAAGAAAACTAGAAGAAATTTTGGATTTAGAAACTCATAAACATTGCCCAAAGTAGTAGGCGAGTTTCATGACAAATCATGTATTTACATAGTCTCAAACTGTGTTTTTGGATATTGCTTATTAATTATGGAGAGGGTAGCCTGGCTGGGTAGCTTAGTTGATACACCAAGGTCGACGATTCGGCCCCTGGTCAGGGCACATGCAAGAAGCAACCAATGAATGCACAACTAAGTGGAATGACAAATCAAGGTTTCTCTTTCTCTCTCTCTCCCCCTCCCTTCCTTTCTCTCTCTCTCTCTAAAATAATAATAATAATAATTTTAAAAGAATCTTGGGTGCCCCATCTTAACAAAGAAAATTAACACCACTCAGTACTGGGGCAAGCCAATATTATGTGCCTCCTGATATGCAGTGAGGAAGCAGTTTGACTCCTGTAGCATTCCTGCCAAAAATGCATAACTTCAATCACGAGGAAACATCAGGCAGAGCCGAAATGAGGGATTCTACAAACTAACTAGTCTTTACTGTTTGAAAATGTCAAGGTCAAGAAAGGCAAAAAATGACTGAGGAACTGTTCCAGATGAAATGAGGCGAAAGAAACCTGATGACTAAATGCCATGTGTGATCCTGGAATGGATCCTGGACCAAAAAAAGAGAAAGCTCCGAAGGACATTACATTACTGAGACAATGATAAAATCTAAATATGGAATGTGGATTAGATGGTTTGTACTGCTCTTGAATTTTCTGTTTTTAATATTGGTACTGTGCTTATTTAGGAGAATGTCCTGGTTCTTAGAAGAAGAAGAAAAAACTCTGAAATGTTTAGTGGAGGATTCTGTGCCTGACTCTGACTATATCCTCTAATCAAAATATTGTCACACACATTTGCATCTCGTTCACCTTCTGTGCCCAGAACAGAACTCAGACTTCACCAAGTCCCAGAACAGGTTGTATGCTTGTTTTGTGCCTGCTTGCTAATCGACATTTAAATGAGTGGCAGGATTTAATCTAGGGTTTATTTTCATCACAACTTGATAGTGAGGTTACAAGGAGGGTCACAGTTATTCATACTGTGAATAACCAAATTGTTTTAGCTGAGTTTGCAATAGCTGCTGAGCTTGTGGTTAGCCAGGTGTGTGGCTGTCTACCAGGGGGGGCTGTTCCAGTCTTTGTGGACTAGCCACTGTTTCTTTTACTTTTATTTTTATTTCTTTGTATTTTTCTGAAGCTGGAAACAGGGAGAGACAGTCAGACAGACTCCCGCATGCGCCCGACCGGACCCACCTGGCACGCCCACCAGGGGCTACGCTCTGCCCACCAGGGGCTACGCTTTGCCCACCAGGGGGCGATGCTCTGCCCATCCGGGTGTCGCTCTGCAGCGACCAGAGACACTCTAGCGCCTGGGGCAGAGGCCAAGGAGCCATCCCCAGCGCCCGAGCCATCTTTGCTCCAATGTAGCCTTGGCTGCGGGAGGGGAAGAGAGAGACAGAGAGGAAGGAAGGGGTGGTGGAGAAGCAAATGGGCGTGTCTCCTATGTGCCCTGGCCAGGAATCGAACCCTGGTCCCCCGCACGCCAGGCCGATGCTCTACCGCTGAGCCAACCGGCCAGGGCCGTGTTCTTTCTTTTTTTTTTTTTTTTTTTTTACAAGGACAGAGAGAGAGAGTCAGAGAGAGGGACAGACAGGAACGAAGAGAGATGAGAAGCATCAATCATCAGTTTTTCGTTGTGACACCTTAGTTGCTCATTGATTGCTTTCTCATATGTGCCTTGACCGTGGGCCTTCAGCAGACCGAGTAACCCCTTGCTGGAGCCAGGGACCTTGGGTCCAAGCTGGTGAGCTTTGCTCAAACCAGATGAGCCCACGCTGAAGCTGGCGACCTCGGGGTCTTGAACCTGGGTCCTTCCGCATCCCAGTCTGACGCTCTATCCACTGAGCCACCGCCTGGTCAGGCAGGCCGTGTTCTTTTTTTCTTAAACCCTTCCCTCCCTGCAAATTGTACAAAATTCACACCTCCAAATATCTGCTGGGTGGTTTAGGATTTGCCTGCAGAAAACTCTGAGGCAGGCCAGAACCGTACTTTAAGCTCCAAGGTTACTCTACACAAAGCTGGAAATTCACACCCGATTCTGTTCCTGACCCCTGTGTAAGTCTAGGCACATTGTCTGTCACCGGCGGTTTTTCAATAAGAGAAGGTGATAACATTAAGACACTCCCAGAATAAAATGCATTGTAAAGAAGCCCCAGATGTGAATATAAACCCCTCTCTCATGACAAATTCTTAGGAAGGAATGAACGTTTAAAGATTAGACCCACTTGCATGTTCAAGTCCAAGAGAGCCAAGTCCAAAGGAATTCAATTTTGAAATCAAATTACCTTGTTCTCTTGAGTTAAAGTTCAAATAAATGAATATCTAAAACTGATAAAAATCCATCCTTCCCCCACACCTGGTCCCTGTTGGCTCTGTCTCAGGCAGGGGCTCTAGGTCTGTGTGGGTTGAGGCCCCTGTGGCAGCTCTAGCCTGGGACATCTCTTCTACAAATAGAGGTGGGTCCTTAAGGCACAGACTTGCTTCTCACCAGACTGAGAAAGTGAGTGCATCTCTGGTCCCTGGATCGATTTTATCAGGAAAAAAAGTTATGTATTTTAAGTATTACCAGAGGTCACAGCAGAGACTTAATATCTAAAGAAAGGAGAGAAGAAAAAAGTCCCTTCTTCCTCTGTAGAAACCGTGTGAAACCGTGCTCTGAAAGACAGGCGGTCCTGTGGAGCAGCAGGACTGAGCGGCTCCAAGGCCGACAGCACAGGGTAGCACACGCCCTCATTGCCTTCATTCAGTATGTGCATTGTGTGTCTGGTGCGCCATGTGCTTCCAGGAGAAGAAAAGCAACTGAAAAATTGTTCCCTCTTGCCTGTTAGACCTTCCACTGCGTCTGCCTCAGGGGGCTTTTTCCTAGAGGTGTGCCATTATACATCCACACTTGTTTTCAGGGCAGGGGTCCTTTATCACAGATCTTATCCCACTTTAGTTTTACCTTACTATTGAGAAAAAAAAAAAATAACCCTTTCTGCCATCCTCCT
The DNA here is from genome assembly GCF_036850995.1 of Saccopteryx leptura. Taxonomy (NCBI): domain Eukaryota; kingdom Metazoa; phylum Chordata; class Mammalia; order Chiroptera; family Emballonuridae; genus Saccopteryx; species Saccopteryx leptura. The sequence continues at coordinate 263,113,784 of NC_089505.1, read as the reverse complement.
GCTGCTTCTCAGGGCACACCAGTGGTGGGATTCAGCTGGTTCGCACCGGTTCAGCACAACCAGTTACCTAAATTTTGTTGAGTTTGGCGAATCAGTTGTTAAATGGCACTTGTAATCAGGGTTCTCTCTCAGGTGGGCGCCTGGGCAGCTGCCCAAAGTTGAAATCACAAATTTACATCCCTCACTCTTTTTTAATGTTCATCTGAGCAACAGCATATTCTAAGCGCCCGTAGTCATGTTCATTCTGTCCACAGGTGAAAAAAATTGCAAGTGAGGATGCCAATCAAGAAGCAGTATGGAAATATCTTAAATAACACTTTTGTTATTTTTTTTCAAGTATTATATATTTAATATTTTTTCATTAATATTTTAAAACTTTTGTATAACATAATCTCGTTTTGTGTACCTCTTTTATTGTACTTATTTAAATATTAAGTGCATGAAATAATAAACTACTTTTGGCTGTATCTTTTTTTATACTTCAAATGGTCATTAGGGCAGAGAACCAGTTGTTAAGTTATTTGAATCCCACCACTGGGGCACACATCATTTTTCTTAGCTCTTAACTGGCTGTGCTGCATCGCCATGAAACTCCTAGCATTTTCCTGGCATAGCTCAGGGGAAACATCCCCGCTAAGGAGTGTGCACCACTCGAACATTCATCCTCTGCTAAACTGCTAATCCATCCTGACTTTCCCTTCACTTACCTGTCTTGACTGAGAAATGGGAGTTTCAAATAACTGCAGCTGTTCCCATGTTGGGCTCCTTTCTCTTCACCTTTGTTTGGAGGATGGAGACTCCATGTGGGTAACTTCTCCCCCGGGCCTTCGACGGTTGGACAGCAGGAAGTTGCAGCCACTGTCAGGGAAAATCTGATTTTAGGGGCTGGGGCACACACAGTGTACAAAGGATGGACTAGAACAGGCCTTTAGTTGACCCTGGAGATACCTGTCTGTCCGTACCAAGGCTTTCTCAGTTTCCTCCCTCTTCTGCCCCCTCCTAATAGTCCCCTTGGTGTTCTAGCCCCTGCCCTCCCAGCAGGTCTTCACTGGAGTAGAATGCCCTGCTACCACCTCCCTTCATCCCTGTAGTCAGGGACTCAGGCAAGGCGGCTCTCCCGTCAGAGGCAGTCTGTTGACCATGTTGGCTCCTGGAATAAAACAGAGAACCAGAGCCCACTGCCATGGGTCTCTAGGGAGACTTGCAATGATGAGGACAAAGAAGGACCCTGTTTCTTGGCTGAGATGAAAGGAAACCAACATGTAGCAGCACTAAGTGATAAATCTCCATTAAGCTAGCTGCTGTGTGACAAGCCACCCTCACACGAAGTATCTAAACAATGAGGTATTCTTTCTCATTGTTGAGTGTGTGACTAAGCTGCACGGGGTAGAACTACTCCATGCCATGTGCCTGAGGTCACTCACATTGTTGCATTCCGTTGGTAGCTTGGTTGGAGCCGGGATGTCCAAACGGCCTCCAGGGTCTCCTTCCACTTGGCCTTCCGCCCTTCAGAGCTCTAGATCTAAGATGAAGCATTTCAAGAAGCTACACCCCCACATGCAAGTGCTTAGTAAGCCTCTGCTTGTACCACACTTGCTAATGTCCCAGTAGGTGAAGCAAGCCACATGGCCAAGATGAGAGTCAAGGGCATGAATACCAGGAAGTGTGTTTCATTGGCACCAAAGTAACAGCCACACAGTGTTTTCCCTCTAATATTTTGTTTGAAAGGATGGGCCTAGTTCCCTTTGACAAAGTTCATAGTAAGCAAATGAAACTTTAAAGTGCCAGAGGTCACACAGTGAAGTTTCTCTAACTTCAAAAAACAGCTTTCTGCCTGACCGGGTGGTGGCACAGTGGATAGAGCGTTGGACTGAATGTGGAGGACCCAGGTTCGAGACCCCGAGGTCACCAGCTTGAGTGCAGACTCATCTAGTTTGAGCAAGGCTCACCAGCTTGAGCCCAAGGTCGCTGGCTCGAGCGAGGGGTCACTCAGCGTGCTGTAGCCCCCGGGTTAAGGCACATATGAGAAAGCAGTCAACAAACAACTATGGTGCCACAATGAAAAATTGATGCTTCTCATCTCTCTCCCTTCCTGTCTGTCCCTCTCTCTGTCACTAAATAAATAAATTATTAAAATGCTTAAAAAAAAAACCCAAAACAGAAAACAGCTTTCAAGAATCTCGGAGTGCAGCTGAGTAACATTGATTACAAGGGTAAAATGGGTAAACTGCAGCATAATTTTAGAAAGAATCAGCTTTCCAGCTAGTGGGAGACTTGCTTTACTATATTGATAGGTCCATTGGACTCTCCTTGCTCAAGGTTCTTAGGGGGGTCTCTGCCTGTGGCCCCAGATTTCTCCGAAGTTCCTGCCATCAGGCTGAAGCGGAGGGATGTTGAGTGTGGCTGGATGGTACAGTGCCAACCCTCCTGCCTCCAAAGGGCTTCAGTCTCACTGATAGTAAGCAGACCAAAATGAGAAATGATTCCATTAAAAGCAAAGCATTTAAATTCAAAAGACAACTCTGTGTGGAGGGAAAATAATTCATTAGCTAAGGGCTGCTAGGAAGAAAATTGGGAGTTTTATGGATAAATTGAACAGTTAGAAGAAAAAGCAAAGACCAACAAAATAAGCAGACTAACTAAATCCCAACCAGCTGGCAGCAGGCAGATTGGTTGTTAATATGGAAAATTATTTTGATAATTAAATAAAAAATAATGATAGTAGAGACCTTGGCCAGTTGAGCGTTGGCCCGGCATGTGGAAGTCCTGGGTGCGATTACCGGCCAGGGCACACAGGAGAAGTGCCCCTCTGCTTCTCCACCCCTCCCCCTCTCCTTCCTCTCTGTCTCTCTCTTCCCCTCCTGCAGCCAAGCTCCATTGGAGCAAAGTTGGCCCGGGCACTGAGGATGGCTCCATGGCCTTCACTTCAGGTGCTAGAATGGCTCTGATTGCAGCAGAGCGACGCCCCAGAGGGGCAGAGCATCGCCCCCTGGTGGGCATGCTGGTGGATCCTGGTTGGGCACATGCAAGAGTCGGTCTCTCTTGCTGCCTGCTTCTCACTTCAGGAAAATACAATAATAATAATAATAATAATAATAATAATAATAATAATAAAAGAATAAATGTATGTTGAAAGAATTGCTTCAACCTAAAATAATTAACAATATCAAGAAGGAAAGGCAGACAGGGATAGTAGTAAAATAAAACCAGCATCTCCTGCAAACATAAGTAGGTTGAACTTGCTCATTAAGGTTGTATAATTTGGAAAATGGTGCTTATTTTATTGTTTTTTTCCCCTAATAATTAGAGTAACTGCTGAAATAGAAACATGGATTGGGGTATGTAGAAATCTATTTAAAAGAAAAAATAGGTGGTAAAAATGTGTGCGGCCTTCTGCATAAATTTGCTTTATGTACTTTTTAGTTAAGGCAAAACTATAAAGATTCTAAATGGCAAATTCAACAGGATAGAGTGATTCATCAATCATATGATTTGATTAAATAAATAAATAAACCCTGAACAGTTTGACATTTTAGCAATGTGTCAAAGATATCAAATTATATTATACTGTTTGGCCTTAAAAGTATTTTTTTCTCTTGCCTGGGATTGGCCAATACCAAGAACCATGCTTTTTCCTCAAATATGATAAAAGAAATGTTTTGATGAGTGTTCCTAGATCACGTAGACAAAGTCATGATGGTGGTTTGGTGATGATTGCACAGTGAATGCCTGGAACTATGCTAAATGTTTTACATGCTTATTGTCAGTTAATCATCATCCCTATTTTACAATTGGGGCAACTGAGACACCGAGATAGATACTAGATCACTTGTTGAATGTCACATGTTTAGTAAATGGTAGAGTTGGAATCTGAATCAAGTAATCTGACTGCAGATCTAATATTCTACTAAGTTCTGAGTTGTATTAAAACAAAAGCTGAGTTGAATAAAAACCTGAGAGTTACCGTAGCAGCCAAAGAAAGGAACCTGAGAGTGATTGATATACTCAGCTCACTATCTATCTACTAATTCAATTTTCTTCTTTCTACTCAAATCCATTTTTTTTCCTATTTCTACTTTTACAAAGTACACCAGCTATCTAAATAGTCCACTCTTTAAACTAGCAGGAGACTAGAAAAATCTGTAAATATTATTTATTTGTACTTTTTTCCCTTATAGATTTAGTAAGAAAATAATTTCTGTATTTTCCATTTAATTTAAATAGCATATGTTGGTCTCTTGGGACACAGGCAAGATTCTTTTTATTTATTTTTATTTTATTTATTCATTTTTAGAGAGGAGAGAGACAGAGAGGAGACAGAGACAGAGAGAGAGAGAAGGGGGGAGGAGCTGGAAACATCAACTCCCATATATGTCTTGACCAGGCAAGCCCAGGGTTTCGAACCAGCGACCTCAGCATTTCCAGGTCGATGCTTCCACTGCGCCACCACAGGTCAGGCACGAGATCTGTTTTAAAGACACAGTCCTATGTCGCCATCTGGTGGAAGAAATATAAAAATCCCCTATGTCTTTGGCTGTCAATTTTTAGCACCACATGATTAATCCAAGGATTATTTATTATGTACAAAGAGGTGAACGCCTAATTAAGAATCAAATTTCATAATGTACTTTGAAACATCCAGTCTTTCAAGAGGATCTAGACTACAGTTTAGAGAAAGAAGGGTACATATTATGATTCTTACATTTTATAGGAAAACTTGGATAATGTACCGAACTTGTTTTTCTGTTTGTTTGTTTTTTTGTAAACTCTACCTGTAAGTTCAGCCCCTGCTTTCTAAAGGTTTATGTTCAAGGGAGAAAGGACAACCTGCATCTTTCTAAGGGTATTTCTGTTGGTGCGGAGCCCCTCTGCTGTTTTAGAACATACTTAGCTCTTTGCCAGAGGGCGCCTGTAGATCAAGCTCACTCTCTATCCCCGGTAACCAGCCAGGTTTCTGGCCTGCCGTAGGCACTCAGTAAACACTTGCCAAGTGCATGCTTTCCTTCTTGTGTTCTATAACTAATCTGTAACCTCTGCTATATAGCAGTGCACCTAGCCTAGTATAAAACAAAAATTCTAGCCAGGCCCAGCCAGCTTGTTTTGTCAGGGAGTGAGGTAAGATTTTTCCAAGGCAAATCAGTCTCAAGAATTAAAAAATATGTATCCCTTGATTTTCATATGGCCTAAAATTCCATTATCAACAACTCATCTTTTTTACTGCTGCCCTTTAAGAATATCCTATGAAAATGTTCTCACTTCATAGGAAAATTAACATCTTATATGCTATTAAGTCTAAGTTTGATTGAGTCGAGGGCAGCCCGAACCCGTGGGTACTACACAGATCTTGGAAGGTGACTATTTGAGGTCTGGGAAGAAAATAATAGAATTACTATTTATGGCATCTTTAAAATGTCTTTGTTTTACATGAATTATAAGATATGTAATTTATTAACACAGTGATATATTAATATAATTTATTGTTACTTGCTTACACATACATTAGAATATTCACTCAAATTTTCTACTAATGAGTTTGAAGACTGCAGGTGACAATGTGACTTTGGAGTCAGGCCTAAGCGTGAATTCTAGCTCTGTCATTTACAGGCTGTGAGAACTTGGACAAATTCTTAACTTCTTTTTGCTTTTATTTCCTTTTTTCATCAAATAGGGATTTTAATATTACTTTTGCAAGGTAATGGTGAAAATTGAGTGAGTTATCTATCAAGTGTGTGGCCCCGGGCCTAGACAATGTTAACAGTTCCGTAAATACAGCTGACCTCCTGTGTGTGTGACTTGCACAGTCACACTGGGCCCCACGCACTGAAGGGGCTTGAGTGTGGCTTCATGCTGTGCTGTCAGTCTCGAAATTCTTAACAATTCTTGAACATGGTTCCCTGCGTTTTCGTTTTGCTGTGAAAATGATGGACCCGGTCTTGGGAGAGGTAATTGTTACTGTTGGTCTTGCTAAACTTGCCTTTCCAGTTTTCTTAGTTCAGTTATAAAAGTTCATACTCTGGTCCACATGACTAAGCATTTAGGCCACAGAAGAGAGTCCCTGGAGGATGAGCAATTCTTTTAATTTTTTTCTTGAGATATAATTTGCATATAAGACTTAAAATTTAGGTAAGTGCATAATTCTGTTGCTTTAAAACATTCCCCTCTAGTTTTATTGAGATAAAACTGGCAACAGTTGTGGTTAAATTCTACTAGTTCCCTGGAATATATATTGCCATTAACAAACTAATGTTATTGATTAACCAGAATATTTCAGAGGTGGAAGAGATCCTACAGAGTGTTTGCTTTTTAGCCCCTTCATTTCACAGTTGGGTAAACCAAGACCTGGAGAGACTGAGTGCCTTGTTCCACGCTACACAGAGGGTGATGAGGGCGAGGACCCGGCTCCTGCGTCTCCTGCCTGTGCTGCCGGCTCAGAGTCTGTCTTCCTCTGTTCAGATTGTTCACCTTTTGTCAACGGAATCAAAAACCTCACTAATACAAAAGATTAGGTATTTCTGGGTGTCAGCAACAACATATATATATATATTTTTTCATTTTTCTGAAGCTGGAAACAGGGAGAGACAGTCAGACAGACTCCCACATGCGCCCGACGGGGATCCACCCGGCACGCCCACCAGGGGAGACGCTCTGCCCACCAGGGGGCGATGCTCTGCCCATCCTGGGCGTCGCCATGTTGCGACCAGAGCCACTCTAGCGCCTGAGGCAGAGGCCACAGAGCCATACCCAGCGCCCGGGCCATCTTTGCTCCAATGGAGCCTTGGCTGCGGGAGGGGAAGAGAGAGACAGAGAGGAAAGCGTGGCGGAGGGGTGGAGAAGCAAATGGGCGCTTCTCCTGTGTGCCCTGGCCGGGAATCGAACCCGGGTCCTCCACACGCTAGGCCGATGCTCTACCGCTGAGCCAACCGGCCAGGGCCAACAACATATTTATTTTATTTTGTCCTTAGGGATACCCTTGGGGATGTATAGTCAGTCTTCCATGTTTTAAAATCAGTGTAGTTTTAATTTGCATTTCTCTTATTTTCAGCATTTCTTTTTTTTTCATATGATGAAGGGTCAATTTTATTTCTTCTTTTGTGAACTGCCTATTCATGTTTTTCCATATAATTAGTGGTCTTTTTTTTTTTTTCCAAAAGAAACTATAGATTAGAGATATTTATCTTTTGTGATATTCATTACAAATGTTTTTCCAGTTAACTTTTTTTTTTCCTTTCTTATGATATTCTCTGTCATGCAAAATATTTGTAATTATTTTGGTAATTGACTGTATTGATTTTTGCTCATATTACTTCTGTTTTTTGCATCATAGTTATAAATGTTTTTCCAGGTTTGTAGGTGAATTAGTTCATGTTTTCTGTTAGTACTTAATGATTTTATTTTTACATTTGTATTTCTGACCCACTTGAAATTTATCCAGGTGTCAGGTGTACAGAATGGATCAAATTCTTTCCTCTTGAGAGCAGGTTTCAAAATTCAGGACTTTATAAAAGAACAAAGGCATCTGTTCAGAACGTCTGGACCCACGTTCTCTGGCGTAATCAAAGCAGAACAGGGAAAGACAACAGTGGGGTTCTGCTGTCCACTTGCAGCTGGTCCTTACGAAGAACTGGTGCTACACCTTGCCCCTGAGGCCGTGAGGATAACCATGCCCTGGTCTACTCAGCTCTGGCTTCCTCTTCTTAATCTACTGGTCACCCTCTCATCTGCAGGGCCCTTACCCCTTGCTCCTCTGTGCTGGGAGACTTGTGTGAGGATTTCTTATTCTTCATATTTACAAATGCTGGTGCTGAGTTCATGTTTAGTGTGGAACCTCCCTCAGATACCTCTGCAGAGGGCTTTGGTTTACCTTGCGGTCATGCTCATTAATCTGAAAAGTGGTTTGGCCTCAGCTTGGGCCTTTAGAAACCTCTGACCTGAGTGCTTGTTCATCAGCATTCCCTTGGTAGGCTGTATTCTCTCTGGTCAGTGGAAAGGAAAGATTTATTTTGCCAACTTTTGTGAAAAGAGTCAGTTTCTTATAGTAATAACAACCATAGTAATGGTTACATGTAGTGGATGCTTACTATGTACAAGACACCGGGCTTACCCCTCACACTCGTGGGGTCAGGGCAAAAATACTAAAGGTGGCCATTCCATAGTCTACATACTTAAAAGATTTCAAGCAAACTATCTATTAAATACTACGTTCTTTCCTCTTACCATGTCAAATGTGTCTTCATAACCCCTGAAAGAACAGAATCAAATGTGGAATTTTTAGATTCCCTTGAGTCTCATGCCAGAGTGTGTCAGTGTGAAAAGTGCCCCCTCCCCACCCCATCTCCGCTGCCTCCCTTTCCTCTCACCGCCTGCTATGTCCACACCACGAGGAGCCTTGCACGCACGTTTGTGGGCGTTCAGCCCATACATCCAAGTCCTTGCCTTCCATTCCACAGACAGCTGTCCCTTGGTCATCCTCTGACCTAGAAGAGTAAGTTTCAGCAAGCAGCCAGAGGACAGCCAGGGCCACCTGTGCAGGTAATTCTAAGGTCTCAGGCACATGGAGTATGGCCTGGAAAGAACAGTGGGCCTGTCTCCCTGACCCTGCAAAATATTTGCTCCATAAGAAAAAGGAAAATTTACATGGGGCCTTGGGTTACTTTATATGCATTTAACTAATTCAGTCTTTACAACAAGTCTGTGAGATAGGTACCACTTGACCTACGAGGACACTGTGGTTTAGGGAGACTAGGAAATCTGCCCATAGCTGAAAGACTACTAAGTGGCAGAGTAAGAATTATAATTTGGGCAGTCTGGCTCCAGAATCTTGTCTTTGAACTGAAAGGATTTCTGCATCATACCATCCCATGATACTTTCTGTGGGGCACTGTGAATCCCTTCCCTAAGCAGAATTTAGGACTTTCCTGTTTGACTATACAAGCACTCAATAAAGTTGTTGTTATGGACTTCCTTCATTCTTGGCATCGCCTGAGCCCTTTTTTAGTAGTAAAATTAAGGTATCTCTAAGATACTTTCCAGCTCTAGAATCCTGTGATTCTTAGGTGGAGGTGATGATTATAATTTCCTAAGCCTGAATAATGTTCTAGAAAGTATATCTGAAGGTAACAAAACTACTAAAAATTAGTAAGTAGTAATAATAATTAAGTTATTATTATTACAGGAACTTACCTACCAGTAAGATTGTGGCACATCTTTAAATTTTAAAATGCAAATTAACCTCTCATTGCTCTTAGTAGGAAACACTGCAAAAATTTTAGAGAAGACATGTTAATTTGCCTATAGGGTCTACTTAGGAAGAATATGTAATGATGTTAGATATCAGTGATACAGATCTAACAAGTATATGTTACCTGTATTATAATCAACCTAAAGCATTTAAAATATACTGAAAGTATATCACATTATTAGCTATATGACTAATTTATCTTTATCTTTTTTTTAAAATTTCCATTGATTTGAGAGAGAGAGAGAGGGAGGGAATGAGAAAGAGCAAGAGAGAAAGAGAAGCATCAACTCATTGTTCCACTTTGTTGTTCCATTTAGTTGTGCACTCATTAGTTGCTTCTTGTATGTGCCTTGACCTGGGATCAAACCTACAACCTTAGTGCACTAGGCTGATGCTCTATCCACTGAGCCACTCTGCAGAGCATGGCTAATTTTTCATATTCTCTCTTTGAAATTAGCACCCTCATTCAAGATTTTTAATAGAGGCTTTATTTTAAAGCTATACTATGACAGAATTATTACTAGAAGCAGAAAAAGTAATTATTACCAGTGCTAATGTTTATATTAAGAAATATTAGGCCCTGGCTGGTTGGCTCAGTGGTAGAGCGTTGGCCCAGCATGTGGATGTCTTGGGTTGGATTCCCAGTCAGAGCACACAGAAGAAGTGACCATCTGCTTCTCTACCCTCCCCCTCCCATCTATCTCTTTTTTCTTCTCCCAAAGCCATGGCTCAGTTGGAGCAAGTTGGCCCTGGGCACTGAGGATGGCTCCATGGCCTTGCCTCAGGTGCTAAAATAGCTTGGTTGTGAGCAATGGAGCTAGGCAGAGTATCACCCAGTAGGGGGCTTGCTGGCTGGATCAGGTTGGGGCACATGCAGCAGGCTGTCTCTCTGCCTCCCCACTTCTCACTTAAAAAAAAAAGAAATATTAAATGAAGTGCTGAAGTTGGTGATGTCTGTACATTGAAAGTTGGTCTTGCCTGATCAGGCAGTGGCACAGTGGCTAGAGCATTGGACTGGGTTACGGAGGACCCAGGTTCAAAACCCCAAGGTCACCAGCTTGAGCACGGGCTCATCTGGTTGAGCCTAAGGTTGCTGGCTTGAGCAAGGGGTCACTCAGTCTGCTGTAGCCCCCAGTCAAAACACATATGAGAAAGCAATCAATGAGAAACTAAGGTGCTGCAATGAAGAATTGATGCTTCTTGTCTTTCCCTTTCTGTCTGTCTGTCCCTATCTGTCCCTCTCTCTGCTCTCTGTTTCTTGTCAAAAAAAAAATGTTGGTCTTCAAGTAAACTAAACTTTATATAGCTAGTTACATCTGGAAGACAGACTCTCTGGGGGTATCTAGGAATACTTTTTAGAGTGGGTCTTTTTCAAACATAGGTTAAAGGCATTTTCTTACTTGTCTGAACTGGTTATTTTATCTCTACTGAATAGAGATTATAGAGAAACTCTATGTTCAATGAAAAAATCATGGAAACTGTTCATTGTTTTGATCTTATACTGTAGTGTCTACTACAGCTCAATAAACAGAGCTTCTTTATCCCTTGTTTAAAATGTTTGAAAAGAAATGGGGGAACAAAACCTTTAAAAGTTCTTTTCTCCACAAATGAGTGATAATTGCCCATTTCTGTTAGCCCTACCATTTTAGGTCTTCTAACGTGACTTGTATAGTTTACCCAAAATGTTTAATATTCCTATAAAAACATTAAATTTAGGATGACTGCTGTATGATAGATTAAAACCATGAACTTTAATTTAAAAGTCAATCTCAGCCCTGGCCGGTTGGCTCAGTGGTAGAGTGTTGGCCTGGCGTGCAGGAGTCCTGGGTTCGATTCCCGGCCAGGGCACACAGGAGAAGCACCCATCTGCTTCTCCACCCCTCCCCCTCTCCTTCCTCTCTGTCTCTCTCTTTCCCCTCCCACAGCCAAGGCTCCACTGGAGCAAAGTTGGCCCAGGTGCTGAGGATGGCTCTGTGGCCTCTGCCTCAGGCGCTAGAATGGCTCTGGTTGCAACAGAGTGACACCAAAGATGGGCAGAGCATCGCCCCCTGGTGGGCTTGCCAGGTGGATCCCGGTCGGGCGCATGCGGGAGTCTGTCTGACTGCCTCCCGGTTTTCAACTTCAGAAAAAAAAAAAAACAAAAATAAATAAATAAAAGTCAATCTTTCCATCTATGAATAAAATAATTACTGCTCTAAAAATGACTGGCACAGCCTGACCAGGCGGTGGCGCAGTGGATAGAGCGTCGGACTGGGATGCCGAGGACCCAGGTTCGAGACCCCGAGGTTGCCAGCTTGAGTGCAGGCTCATCTGGTTTGAGCAAAGCTCACCAGCTTGGACCCAAGGTCTCTGGCTCGAGCAAGGGGTTACTTGATCTGCTGAAGGCCCGCGATCAAGGCACATGTGAGAAAGCAATCAATGAACAACTAAGGTTGCAATGCGCAATGAGAAACTAATGATTGATGCTTCCCATCTCTTCATTCCTGTCTGTCTGTCCCTATCTATCCCTCTCTCTGGAAAAAAAAAAAAAAGAGAAATAAAAAAAAAATGACTGGCACATAAGGAAGCAAATAAAGAACTCATTAGCATGCATAATAAACAGGAAATCAACATGCAACAGCCAAATAAAATGAGCCACACTTTGTTTTTATTTATTTATTAAATATTTTATTTATTTATTTTACAAGGTGGGGGAGCAAGAAGAATCAACTTCTAGTTGTTTCACTTTAGTTGTTCATTGATTGCTTGTCATAATGTGCCTTGACTGGGCAAGCCCTGGATTTCAAACCATTGACCTCAGCGTTTCAGGTCAATGCTTTGTCCACCACACTCTTTTTATTTTTAATGGCTTTCTTGAGATATAATTTACTACTATAAATTCACCCATTTTTAAATCATCTCTTTTTAAAATTAAATTTATTGAGGTGGCATTGGTTAATAGGATCATATAGGTTTTAAGTGCACATTTCTATGACACATGACCTGTATAGTGCATTGTGTGCCCACCACCCAAAGTCAAACCCATCTTCTGCTCCATATATTTGGCCTCCTTTACCCTTTACTACCTCCTCTCCCCCCACTCTGGTTAAACTCACCAATTTTAAAGCATACAATCCAATGGTATTTAGTTTACTCAGACTTAGGCAGCCATCACAATCTGATTTTAGAACACTTATCCTCCCCCCCAAAAAATACTGTATCATTAGTAGTCACTAATGTTTCCCCCATCTACACAACCTCTGCTCTAGAATACCACTGCTCTACTTTCTGTTTATATAGATTTGCTTCTGAATATTCCATCTTGGAATGGAGTCATACAATATGCACTCTTTTGTGACTGTCCTCTTTATCTAGACTATTTGCAAGGATCTGTGTTGTAGCTTGTAATAGTAAGTACTTCATTTCTTATCGGGGAATAATATTCATATATATATATATTCATCAGTTGATGGACATTTGGATTATGTTCATTTTTTATATATTTTAAGTAATGCTATGAATACTTATGTATAAGTTTAGTGCAGATGGATATTATTTCTCTTAGGTATGTATCTAGAAGTAGAATTGCTAGGTCACATGGTAACCCTATATTTAATTTTTTGAGGAAAATGCCAGATTGTTTTCCAAAGCAGCTGCAGTTTACATCCTCACCTCAATGTACAAGGGTTCCAATTTCACCACGTTCTAATGCTTGTAATTGTCTTTTTGATTATAGCCATTCCATTGAGTATGAAGTGATATCTCATTGTGGTTTAGATTTGCATTTCCATAGTGGCTAATAATGTTAAGCATCTTTTCATGTGCTATTGGTAAATCTTTTGCTTGGTTAAAAATGTGGACTCTAACACTGTTAATTGATGGCAAGTGAGATATTATTATAAATTTTTTAGCAGTTAAATGGCATTTAATGTGTGGTGCTAATGAAGGCAAAGCTATAGGGTCTAGCTCTAAATCAACTGGTTAGCTTTTATAGAAAAAAATAGTTGTTTAATAGCTAAACTCATATGACTAACTGTTCAATGATCTGACGGGCTCTTGATCTTGCCAGTTAACAGTGTGTGGATGAATCAACCAAAGGGTATGTCCTAATGACACCAAATATCACTTCAATTAAAATGCAATTTATCATCAACATATGTTTTTAAGAGCAATGATTTACTGTTTTAATAAAATGCCCATTTCAAATATGTTGAACCATTGAAAAGATACAAATAAGAAAGAAATAAATCACTCTAAATTTCACTGCTCCAGAACTAACCAGGTTAGGTGTCAATGAACTATATTACAATACTTTTATGCAGATACTGTTAGATGCATGGACAGATGGTTGAATGGATAGAAATAATTACCATGACTTTCCCATTCCTTTTTTTTTTCCTTTTCTTTTTTTCTTTTTCTTGAGTGAGAAGTAGGGAGGCAGAGAGACATACTCCTGCATGTGGCTGGACCAGGAACCACCCAGCAAGATCCCTATGGGGTGATGCTCTGCCCATCTGGGGCCGCTGCTCCATTGCTTGGCAACAGAACTATTTTAGTGCCTGGGGTGGGGCTATGGAGCCATCCTCAGTGTCTGGGGCCAACTTGCTCAAACCATAGCTACAGGAGATGAAGGGAGAGAGAGAGCGAGAAGGGGGAGAGGGAAGGGTAGAGAAGCAGATGATCACTTCTCCTGTATGCTCTGACCAGAAATCAAACCCAGGACCTCCACATGCCAGGCTGATGCTCTACCACTGAGCCAACCAGCCAGGGCTATGACTTCCCCATTTCTGATGCTTTTATTAATTTCTTGGGTGGTTGAATGTCATTGTCAGGTAGTTTTTCAAAAAGAATTCGTGAGTGTGGTAGCAGAAACTTCTGGTAAACATTAATATTACTTTTCCCTTTCTTTCTTAGTAAAATATTTATGATTTTAAATGTACAAACTGCCCCAAGAATATAGTGTATGATTCTAGCCTCCCTTTGCCCCTAGATGTACTCCAAGGTCTGGACATGGGGATGTAAGCAGAAGTGTTGTATGAAACTTGGAGAAAGTTTCCTTAAAGGGAAAGTATCTACCCATCTACTGTTCTTTTTCCTGCTAGCTGGAATACAAATATAAAAGCTGAAGTTTGATGATTTCTCATCTTTTTTTTTTTTTTCTTTGCATTTCTCCGAAGCTGGAAACGGGGAGAGACAGTCAGACAGACTCCCACATGCTCCCCACTGGGATCCACCCGGCATGCCCACCAGGGGCGATGCTCTGCCCACCAAGGGCGATGCTCTGCCCACCAGGGGGCAATGCCCCGCCCCTCCAGGGCTTCGCTCTGCCTCGACCAGAGCCACTCCAGCGCCTGGGGCAGAGGCCAAGGAACCATCCCAGCGCCCGGGCCATCCTTGCTCCAATGGAGCCCTGGCTGCGGGAGGGGAAGAGAGAGATAGAGAGGAAGGAGGGAGGGGGGTGGAGAAGCAAATGGGCACCTCTCCCATGTGCCCTGGCCGGGAATCAAACGCGGGTCCCCCGCACGCCAGGCTGACGCTCTACCGCTGAGCCAACCGGCCAGGGCCTGATTTCTCATCTTAAACCAGTGGTTCTCAAAGTGTGCGCCTGGGCGCACGGGTGCACCTTGGAAGATTTTCAGGTGTGCCCTATGGTATTCTGGAGAAATATGTGCCTATTGGGGACCAAAAAACCAACAGGGTTTTTGGAGTTTAGATTTTTGGGAGACAGAGGTGTGGGGAATTGGCTGTAAGCTGTAGTTAAAAATCTATCTTTTTATTTATACTTTGGTTGCTCCACTACTGCCCACCATGAAAGCTGGAACGCCCACTAGTGGGCAATAGGGACCAGGTTGACTACCGCTGATGTAAATAAAAAGATAGATTTAACTATAGTAAGTTTTATGAAGATTTATTCTGCCAAAGATAGATTTAACTATAGTAAGTTTTATAAATATTTATTCTGCCAAACTTAGCAAAAATCTGACATAAAGTACTTGGTAAGTAATTATTATTATATGCTTTAACTTGCTGTAACTCTGCTTTATAAATTTTATAAGTTATTTCCCTACTTTAAAAATCAGCATTACTGTAGAACCGGTGGGCGGTTAGAAAATTTTACTACTAACAGAGATACAAAAGTGGGCGGTAGGTATAAAAAGGTTGACTACCCCGCTTTATACTTTGGGTGCTCCGCTACCACCCACCATGAAAGCTGAAACGCCCACTAGTAGGCAGTAGGAACCAGGTTGATTACCACTGGAGTAATCCCTTGCTCAAGCCAGTGACCTTGGGTCCAAGCTGGTGAGCTTTTTGCTCAAGCCAGATGAGCCCGTGCTCAAGCTGGTGACCTCAGGGTCTCAAACCTGGGTCCTCGGCATCCCAGTCCAATGCTCTATCCACTGTGCCACCACCTGGTCAGGCCCATACTTTCTTAATTCTGCATATTTTCTTAATTCCACACCGTTCCCACTCGGGACCTGGAATTACTAGCTGCGCTGGTTCACAGCATGTGCCCAGATATAAAAATAAATATAGTTACTCTATTATACCATTTCATTAAGGAAATACCACTTTTTGTTAACACATCATTATTAAATTTATTATTAACACATCATTATATTATTTTTAGAAAAATACACCCAAATAAAATGGATAGATTTCTCAAAAAGAAGCATGATATTGAAGAATGATTCTGGAAGTGAGCAAAAGTTAAGTGTAAATAAAATAGGACTTGAAGGCTGATGGGCAGAATTTAATTTATAGCATTTTCCATCACTTAACACTGAACAATATGATTGGATTAGAAACCCCATTCATGGAAGCTTCAAGTGATTTTGATTTAACATGAACAGAAGAAGAACTGGCAGCTATATCCACTGATTGTGGATTGATGATTAAACATAAGGAATTGTCTCTTGAAGCCTTTTGGACTTCTATAAAAGAAGAGTATGTGGCAATATCTAAAAAAGCTTTGAACATTTTACTACAATTTTCAACATCTTATTTATGTGAATTAGGGTTTTCTACCCTCAACACAATTAAGAGTAAAAAGAGAGGAATTCTTCAATGTATTGACGAGGAAATGAGAGTTTGCCTTTCAAATATATGCCCAAACATTGAAGAAATCACTAGAACACATCAGGCTCATATTTCTCATAAACACAAGAACGAAAAAACACATTCACCCTGGGACCTACTGAATTTACTAACTCTTACTAAGAATGTATCTATATATATAAAAAGTTAACTTCTTTTGTTGTTTTTTTATTTTTTAACCCCTCTTTTTTATGAATTCCAAAAAGCATAACTCAAAAATGTAACATAGGCCCTGGCTGGTTGGCTCAATGGTAGAGCATTGGCCTGGTATGCAGGAGTCCTGGGTTCGATTCCCAGCCAGGGCACACAGGAGAAGCGCCCATCTGCTTTTGCACCCCTCCCCCTCTCCTTCCTCTTTGTCTCTCTCTTCCCCTCCCGCAGCCAGGGCTCCATTGGAGCAAAGTTGGCCCGGGCGCTGAGGATGGCTCTATGGCCTCTGCCTCAGGCACTAGAATGGCTCTGGTTGCAACAGAGCAATGCCCCAGATGGGCAGAGCATCGCCCCCTGGTGGGCATGCTGGGTGGATCCCGGTCGGGCGCATGTGGGAGTCTGTCTGACTGCCTCCCCGTTTCCAACTTCAGAAAAATACACACACAAAAAAATGTAACATAAAAATGTTTTTTAATGTCAGAATAAATTTAATTTTGTCATATTTATTTCATTTAATTACCATAAAAGCATACTTGGACTTTATATTTTTTCTTTAATATTTGACTTAATTATTATAACATATTTCTCAGAAATTTGTATTATCATGCCTAAAATTATTTGTTGGATTTTAAATGTGCCCTGACTTCAAAAAGTTTGAGAACCATTGTCTTAAACCATAAGGTGGAAGATTTGTGCTGAATGTAGTCTAACTACAAGATAGGAACATTCTAAGTATCTGACAATTTTCTTCAGTTGTTATACCACCAGACTTTTTGAGAGAGAAATCTCTGTCTTCTTTAATGGTATATTGGGGTCCTTGGTAATTTCCCATTAAACTTCATTATTGTCACAAATACTAAAAAATGCCCTTAGTTTCTTTAGTATATAATAGTGTCTGCTTGTTGCCTTTACACTTAAACAATTTAGTTGGGTATAATTCTGATGTTACACTTGTCTTCTCTGTCAGAATTTACAGATATGGCTGCATTTATTTTTCTTTCTAGAGTTGGAGATTGCAGTGCAGAAGGCTAAAGACAGGCTGATTTCCACACCCAGTCTCCATTTTTGCTTCTGCCTAGGTCCTTGAAAACATTTTTCCCATTTTTGTATAATAAAAAATTTCAAGCATATAGAAAAAATGTAAAAATACCTAGATTTAGTGATGCTTATATTTGCTATATGTTTCCTACGCATGCGTATATGTGTGTGTTTGCATGTTTATAGGCAACACATTTCTTTCTGAATTATCTGAAGGTAAGTTGCAGACATTATATTCCTAAATACCTCAAAATGTATTTCCTAAGAATAAGACTTTCCAAAGAATAAAATAAGTAATTCTCTAATATCTTTCAGTATTCAACTTCAAATTTTTCCAGTTGTTCCTTTTCCCCACAGTGTCTTTTGTGGGCTAAAAAAAAAAAAAAAAAAAAAAAAGAAAAAAATCAGATTCACATGTTGTATTTGGTTGTTGTATCTCTTCAGTCTCTTTTAGCCAAGCATAATCTCCTACTTTTTTGCTTAGTATTTGTTATTTCATTACATTTACTCTTTTGATAAGGCCAACTCAGTTGTGTTGTACACTGCCCTATCTTCTGGCTTTACCTGATTGTTTCCTTGAACTTCAGTTAACTTTTAAACTTGTGCACCTAACACATATTTTTCTATAAACTGGCAGATTTTAAGGCTTGATTAGTCTTGGGTTAGATATTTAATCAAAAATTGGCCCTGGCCAGTTGGCTCAGCAGTAGACTGTAGGCTGGGTATGTGGAAGTCCTGGATTTAATTCCTGGTCAGCGCCACAGGAGAAGTGCCCATCTGCTTCTCTACCTTCCCCCTTCTATCTCACTCTCTGTTCTCCTCCTATAGCCATGGTTCCAGTGGTTTGAGCAAGTTGGCCCCAGGCACAGAGGATGGCTCCATGGCCTGGCTCAGGCGCTAACAGAGCAGTGGCCCCAGATGGGCAGAGCATCGCCCAGTAGGGAGGTTGCCGAGTGGATCCCAGTTGGGGCACATGGAGGAGTCTCTCTGTCCCCCCACCTCTCACTTAATAATAATAAAAAAATTATGCAGTATTTTATGCTGTATCACATCAGGAGCTAAAAGGAGCAAGCTCTTCTGGTACCAGTGATACTAAGATTGATAATTTGATTGAGGTGGTGACTTCCAGATCTATCCATTTATTTTTTTAGCATTGTGGTTATATTTTCTCATCTAATCATTTTAGCATATATTTGTGATCATTGCCTACATTAATTATATTACTGGATAATTTTCTAAAATCTATCATTATTTCCCTACAATTGTTGGCTAGCATTCTGAGGTAGATTGCTTTCCTTTATCAACTGAGGATAAACTACAGTTCCTTCAAGAAGACAGAATAAATGCTTAAATGTTTCCTTTTAATTACTAATTAGCAAAGATGGTGTAATAGTCTTCTCTAACATTGGGAAATAATTTTGAAATATTTACTCCTGAAGTTGATTTTGCTAGGATATGCTATAATTTCTCACTAATTGTTTAATAATAAGTAGATTTATATCTTGAGTTGGGAACAGTAAAAGTAGTGGTTAATATCACAACCTCTGTAGATGGACAGACCTGAGTTTGAGTTCTGATTTAGTCAGTTATTGTGCAATCTTGGTTAAATTACTTATTTTCTCTAGATCTCAGTTTCCTCATATTAAAATGTAGTTATCTACTGATGGGGTTGTTGCAAAGATTAAAAGAGATAGGAATGTAAATTACCCTCTCTCTTTTCCCCCAGTGTAAGAATCTCCTATTTTAACATGATTTGAATAAAGGCTACTGTATTTCCTAGATTTCCTTGCAGGTGTGCATGGCCATGTAACTAAGTTCAAATCAATAGGATTAAAACCAGAAATGACTAGGGGCAGCTTTTCAGAACCTTCTTTTTAGAGTCACCAACATGCACCCTGCACTTTTTCTTTTATGAAATGTACTTGGAATGTGCATGTAATGGTTTGGCAACCCATCTTGGACCCTGAGGTTGCTGAATGTTGGCATACTGGCAGTAGCCCAAGTTCTCAAGGATTATTTTAAGTAGAGCCATGGTACTAGGCCTGTACTACCTACAGGTTTTTGTAAATAAATAAATAAATAAGTAAGTAAATGTGGTTTTTAAAAATTAATTTTAATGGGGTGACATTGATAAATCAGGGTATATATGTTCAGAGAAAACATCTCTAGGTTATTTTGACATTTGATTAAGCTGCATTCCCATCACCCAAAGTCCAATTGTCTTCCGTCACCTTCTAACTGGTTTTCTTTGTGCCCCTCCTTTCCAAATAAAAGTTTTATTAAGTCACTGTCATTTTAGGTTTATCATTCACAGGTGAACTTTATCATCACAGTTCACTTCGAGTAGAAGAAATGTCACCGGCTTCTGTGTCTTAGGGCCAAAGTTAGTTGTTCATGGCTTTAACACCTTCCCATTCCCAAAATCAAGTTATCCTTAAATAACCAAGTCCTCTAACTTAGGAGGCGGTTCCTGGGAAGGCCTGGTTCTTAGATAGCATTTTCTTAAATTTGGCAGACCTGCACTTTAACAGATCAAAAGGCAGCTGAATATAAAGGAAAACTGAAGTAGGAAACATTTGGGTTTGAGTCGGCTCTAGTAACCCTCAGGGACAGGGACAGAATAAAACTCTCCTGGTGGGTCGTAGTTGTCTCCATTTCAACTCCATTGCTCTTGTGCTTAGATACACAACGCACACAAGCAGGCTGTCTCTGTCCCCAGGGAACGCAGAAGCGGGCAAGCGGTCGCCTGGGTACAGCCGCCTCGGCTCAAAGGGAGAACCGCAGGTACCACCGACCCTGGTAACGGCCTCTGTCAACCCCGCCAGGCGCGCGGAATCCTGGGACTTGTGGCCTGGCTGCGCGAACTCCCCGCCTGAGCGGCGGTGAGGACTATACTTCCCAGGATGCATTGGGGAAGGGAGCAACCTGAGCCGGGAGAGGGAGGGGGCGGCCCCCGAGTCCTAGGGCATCGCTGTTTCCAAGTGCTGCGATATCGCTTAGTAACCCATCGTCAAGGTTCCTCGCGGGTGCTTTGGCCCCGCCCTCTGAGCTCGGGCTGGAGGAAGAACCTGTCTCAGCTGCACCCAGCGACGAAGCCCATCTTCGGGTGCGGGAGGCGGGGAGGGGAGGGCAGGCAGAGGCCCGTGCGAGATACGGGACGTGCTGGCGGCGCCGGCTTGGAGCAGAGGTTAGAGGCGGAGAGAGCGGGGATGCTTCTCGGGCGAGGCTGGATCGGGAGTGGGAATCCCCCACACCACCAGGGCGGCAGTGCGCGTGGGCCGGGATGTCCCTGGAGGCTGGCATCTCTCGGACCCGAGGCGGCCGATGCCCGGGGTGTACGCGCGCGCGCGCGCGTGCGTGCGTGTGGGAACGCTCGCAGTCTCCAGGGTTTTCGCGGGCGTCCACACGCCGCGTCGGGCCAGAGGCGGGACCCTTGAGCCCGCGAGACCCGGTAGCTAGGGCAGACCTTGGGAAGAACACGATTTTTGCCACTTGTTAATTATTCAATTTCTTCTTGACCCGGAGCGTCAGTAGGTAACACTTTCCTGACTCCAACTGCACTAGTGTCTCGTTTCCTCCGATTAAGATAAACCATGTATGACGTTTGCAATTGGAGTTCGTGATTAGATAGAACTGCTAAGTTCTTTATGGTGTTCCCGGTCAAGAGAGGTTCTCGAAGGATATGAATTTTAAGCACATACACGGCAACTAATTAGAACATCTAAAAATGACCATTACATATTCACTCTGGCTTAATGGGGAAACAGCAAATATTCTTTCAAATTATATCAGCGACCACCAATCAGCAGCATTCAGGGCATATTTCATATCATTAAGGAGATGGAGCTGGAGGGAGAAAGGGGGAGTAGTTGACAATGAAAAAAACTTGGTTTAGTTTGGGGATCATTTTTTTTTGACTGGGTGACTTATGCAAAAAAATCTGTTTCTTTCTTCCTCGCTCTTTCATCCTGGATGTAGATGGTCAGTTTCGGATCCAAGGATGGTGATGGCAAAGCTTAGCCGGTTCCTTGTCAAATCAAAGCTGTCACAGAATAAATCCCGCTGCCTGCTGCGAAGCCCCCCGCGCACTGCAAACTTCAGTGAGCGAACTGGGTAATCAGTGTTTGGATATGCAGATCCCTGCTCTAAAAGGCGGGGTGACCCCCCCAAGAGCCTCTCCCGGGGACCGAAGCCCGCAGGTGCAGTGAGGCGTGCGCGCGCGGGTGCTGGCGCCTCCGAAGACGCCTCGCCGGGGGAGAGGGAGCCAGGGTACCCGGAGGGGTCTAGCGGCCGCGCACCGGCGGCTCGTCTCCGGCGGCGGCGGCGGCGGCGGCGGCGGCGGATGATGGTGGCGGCCAGCGCGCTGGGCTGTATCTGTGCGTCGCCGCGGAAATCAGCGCCTAGCTCTGCACACTGAGCCGCTGCAGGTCCTCCGCAGCCCGAACCTTGGCGAGGACAGACCCGGCGCGTAGGGGCCGCGGACCCACGTGCGGGGGGAGCCGGGGGTGAGTGGGGTCGGCTTATCATGGCGGATCGGACAGCTCCCAGCTGCCAGCTCCGGCTGGAGTGGGTGTACGGGTACCGGGGTCACCAGTGCCGCAACAACCTGTACTACACGGTCGGCAAGGAGGTGGTCTACTTTGTGGCTGGGGTCGGGGTGGTTTACAACAGCCGCGAGCACAGCCAAAAATTCTTCTTGGGACACAACGACGACATTATCAGGTAAGGAGGTGGCCTGGGGCGGTGGGGAGGGGTTGAGTGTGGAGGTTGGAAGGGAGGGGAGAAAGATCACCAACCGGGCTTTCCTGGGTCAGATTCCGGAGTCCCGTGGAATAAAGGATTCTCTCTGGAATCGCATGGAATGACAGAGGGCTGCTGATTCTAAAGCTAGGGCAGAAACAGGATTGGGGTGCAGGTGTGGAGGGAGAGATCTCCTTTCTCTGTATTCCTCCGGAAGGCTTTTGGATCTCTGAGGAGTTGCATGTCCCGATGCTTTTTCCCCCGATGCTTTTTTGGGTGTTCATTCCTGCTACAAGTGGAAGGATCCTGGGTAACTAGCAAGCACTTCTTCTTTCCCCAACTAAATGTAGGACTAATAACCTGAACTGTGGCTATCATCTCTGGGAGTCCTCTCAGTAGGTTCCTCAGCAAGCAAGAGGATTAAAAAAAAAAAAAAAAAATCTAAAAGAAAATTTTGCTACAGGTAATTTGGAATCCTTATCGCAGATGCTTTGAAACTGGGAAATTTCTTCTGCAGTGGGTGGGGAATTTGTTCTCTAATATTTCACTTGGCAGTGTTTTCATGCCAAAAAGCTTATTTATACGCTAAATGGATGTTTCCACAACATTGCTGAGGTTTATAAAAGGCTGGCAGCTGCTGGACCACAAAAGCCTACCAGTCAGCCCACAGAATTACCAACATCTGGGAGCAGGGGGCCAGGACTAATGACAAGAACATAATGGGATGAATGGCCATTTTAGGGGTCCTCCCTATCAAATTGTAGAGGAACGTATTTTCATTATTGGCCCTGTCCTCTCTTCTTTGGACTAGCGGCATTCTCCAGGCCTTGTCAGCTTCTGTGTGATCAAATGAGGTGTGGTCCAGATGCTGTTCACAGGGAATCCCTTTCAGCCTTCAGCAGTTAAGGAAGATTTCGGATATGGGAGCCTCAGCCAACAGAGAAAATGACTTGCTGGGAATGGACTACAACTGACAGAGACCATATTTGTACCTTCCAAGCTTGTGTGTTTGTTGATGTAGAACAACTTCCATCACATTTCCAGAATATTGCTACTTGGGCTCCAAGTTTGTCTTTCAGAAGGAAATAAATGGTTAAGTGGTGTAATGTTAATGGTCTTAATTTCTCCCTGGGAAGAATGATTTAAAAGACTAGCTTACCACCCCTCATCCCTTTTTGAGTATTGTGCTTCTTCTGGAGCCTTTTTCATTTTCATCTAAAAACTAAAAGTTGAAAAATTTAGTAAAAACTTAATATTTGAAGATACAATAAGAGTTTTAAAAAAAATCTTGACTTTTAGAAGATGAAGATTTTAAGTACTAGGAACTCTGCTGTTCTCAAGATTTGGTGCAGCTAACATGTGAAACTTTCTTCATGTCACATAGGACAAAACAGCTCTTTTCTTCTCTTCCTTACTTAGCAATGGCTGTGATTGGGGAATCCCTACCTCGTTCTGTCCTGGCTTCTTTAATTGCCAGGCTAATTACTAAAGTCACAGGTGCAAATGGTTAACAGTGACTCGTGAAAAGGTTACATGTTTAAAAATTGAAACCCATTATGTTTTTGCTCTTTCTTAACGCAGTGCTTTCCATTTATTCCGTCAAAATAAGATGTAGTCCTTTGGCGGAAGGGAGAGAGTAGCAATTAAACAGAAAATTCCCTGGGGTTAAATAATATTTGTGTGACAGTTCACTTAAGTGCTCTGAGAATTTGAACTCCTAACTTAATTTTAATATACTTGGAAATAATTAAATGCAGGATTGAAACTGAAGGTGGGACCAGGGTGGAGTTGCAGTAAATCGCTGTTATGACTGGCAGCTGGACTAGTGGGGCTGCGATGCTGTCTGGCTTAAAGAAACCCTCAGAATTGAAGAAAAGATGAAGTTATTTGTATAACTGGGTTTACAGGGAGCCTCACTTGATGAAAGGAAAAAGAATCAGTTTAGCTTTTGGTCTTTTTATGAAGGTTGTTTTATCTTTACACTGAATAGTACTATAGTAGTAAGCTTGCATTCAGAGAAATGACTTTATTGCTGAATTTTCCATATTTGGTTAGTCTGAGGATGTATAGGTGAGCAGAATTCTTTAATATCCATGTATGTCTTTCCATGTAGGAATAAAATTAACTGCAACAGATTAAAAAACACAAACCACAGATCATTATGTAATTAATAGCCATCAAATTAGAATGTTTATGCCTTTATTTTGCTTTATCTTATATATGTAAATTTTTTCTGGTGAAGGCAGTGCACAAATTATATGTGGGACTCTTACATGCCATTTCTTTCATTATTTTAATCTTAGACATATATTCATGTTTGAAATTAATATTGGAAAATGTGAATATTTATGTATTAAATGTGTATATAAATAGGAAGATTGTACTCATATCTTTATGAATTTCAGCTCACTTCTGTGTGTCCTGGTTATACTACTGATTTTTCACTGAAAAATTTGAAGTTTGTCATTGAAAGAGAAGGACTACAGCCAAGGTTTTAGAGCAGAATTTTTTTGGGGGGAGCACATTATATCAATATTAAAACCCCTAACTCTTGATTCCATCAAATGAGATAAAGTAATTGTCCAGTTAGCGTTTGCATTAGTTCAAAAGATATATTCACGATGCATACATTTCCTACTGCTTTATTTATTGTGCTACTTTCCCTGGAATATTAACAGAAGGCAGCCCAACAAATACTGATACCTTACTCCATTTTATAAAACCGTGTGGTCTTTGAGATCAGGATAAACCTTGATAATAATGTAGGATTTGGCAGAGCTCATTAAAGCTCAGCGTATGTACCTCCTGATTTGACAGACTATGTGTTTAAGTCAGATTTTAAAAAAGTTGTTGATATGTGAAGCATAATGTGATTTATTGGATGTGGGGGCTTAGTTTTATTCTCTTGAGTGATTACCTACTTTTCAATACAGAAAACATATTAGAGGATGATGCTATATTTTTATCCCTGATAACATTGTTTGCTATTGAGTAAATAGAAGGACTCAAATCAGGGCTTGAAGGCAAGGACAGTCACAGTGACTAGAAAAAAATCCAACTTGGTTTCTACTTTAGGTAGCAAGCTGATCATGACAAAGAAATGGAGCAAATGAAAGAAAAGGTCATGAACACATGTGCTCTCTGTCATCTCCCTTCCATTTCCACAGTGACTCAGTTGAGACATTTATCTCCTTACTGCAGATTTCTGTATTGCCTCTGACTAGTTCCCTGGCTCCATTTTCTCTTCTCTTATTTCTCAGCTCTCTGAACCAAGGGAGGTTTTTCTGCACTACTGTTTCAGGGGAAAGGGCACTGACTTTGACCTCACACACACACTCAGTATGAACCCACTCTGCCATTTACTGAGTGAGTGGCTTGACTTCTCAGGGCCTTGTTTATTTGTGGAATGGAGGGCAACAATACCTAAATTGCAAAATTGTAGCCATTGGAAAGAATATATGCAAATGGTTTAGCGTGGTACCTGGTTCATTAGTTGATGCTCATTAAATGCTCTCGGTGATGGCAGTACTAGTAGTTAATTTAAAACAGGCACAGACACCAAAAACAAAACAATGATTCCTTATTGCCCAGAGGCTGAAGTTCAAACTCCTTAACTTTCTTTATTTTTTTTCTAGTCTTTTTTTGTTTGTTTGTTTATTAAGTGAGAAGTGGGGAGGCAGAGAGACAGACTCCCACATGCACCCTGATGGGGATCCACCTGGCAAGACCCCTACTCTGTGATGCTTTGCCCATCTGGGGCATCACTCCATTGCTCAGCAATCTATTTTAGCACTCTATTTTAGCACCTAAAGTGAGGCCATGGAGCCATCGCAGCATTTAGGGCCAGGGCCAAGAACCATTGGAGTTGTGGCTGCAGGAGGAAAGAGAGAGAGAGAGAGAGAACGGGGAGGGGTAGAGAAGCAGATGGTTGCTTCTGTGTACCCTGACCAGGAATCGAACCCGGACTTCCACACACCACGCCAATGCTCTATTGCTGAGCCAATCAGTCAGGGCCTGTTTTTTTTTTCTAGCCCTAACTCACCTTTCTATCCTTACTTTTCCTTCTTTATTTCTTTTAATCATAGATGGTTTGTATCCCACTGTCATATAATATTACTCTGTCCTTTCCTACCTTGTGCTAGAATGATTTATCTCAGGGATCGGGAAGCTTTTTGGCTGAGAGAGCCATAAACACCACATATTTTAAAATGTAATTCTGTGAGAGCCATACAACGACCCGTGTACATTACGCATTATCCAATAAAAATTTGGTGTTGTCCCAGAGGACAGCTGTGACTGGCTCCAGCCACCCGCAACCATGAACATGAACAGTAGGAAATGAATGGATTGTAATACATGAGAATGTTTTATATTTTTAATGTTATTATTTTTTTTTATTAAAGATTTGTCTGTGAGCCAGATGCAGCCATCAAAAGAGCCACATCTGGCTCGTGAGCCATAGGTTCCCAACCCCTGATTCATCTTCTTCTCCCCCTGTATTCTCTCCCCACCCAATGGCATAGTGGTGGGAGCATGGACTTTGGTGTCAGATACAGTTGTGAGTATTCGAAACACAGTTTATTCTTGTATTATTACTTATTATTGTAGTATTTTCCATATGAATTACTTTTGACCCATCCTGTATATGTAGTCATCTTTCTGATTACCCTCTTCTCCAACTCTGAGAGATAGTCTTCTCATTCTACATGAGAAGGCTCTGAGAGGGAAAAAAATTTAAGCAATGTCACTCAGTGGTACATTCTGTTCATTAGCAAGTGGATGAAGTGAAAGATTTTGATGGAAGTGTATGGTCTATTCACATATGATATTATTGTTATTATTAATAAGCTGTAGTCTATTTGTCTGCTTATTTTAATTAAGATTTTTTTCTCTAAATTAGATACATAATATTTTTTCTTGCTTATTCAACAAAAATTCACTTCACATCCAGAATGTACCAGGTGCAAGGGCAGTGAACATGGCCAAGCTCTTGCCCCTGTTCTGGTGGGAGAGGCCAACAATGAATGAACAAGAAAAAAAGATGGTGAATATAGTTGTGAAAAGTACTAAGAAGGGAACGATATTAGAGAGAAGGTGGTTTGGGTGGGTGTGTGGGAGCTACTTTAAGTGAGGTTTCCGGAGCAGATCTCTGTGGAGATGGCATTTCAGCTGAGACCTGAAGACTGAGACGGGCAGACAAGGGAAGTCGCTATGGCAGAGAGGGGATATAGGCAAAGGCCCTGGAAGGGGTGAGAACTTGGAATGTCTAGAATCCTGGTGTAGGTACTCAGAGAAAGACCAAGGCCACTGTAGTTCTCATCCAGGTAACTAATGCCACATGGGTTTTTGGCACCATATGTCCTACATTTCCCAGGACAGTCACAAATATATCATTCAGTTATTGTCCTGGGAACCTTTGTTCTCATCATATTATGGGCCTCTATTTTTAATTCAGAATATATGACCATGTTTTTATTTTACTGTGTAATGGGTTGTTTCAAAGTCTGAAGAACATTGCACTGGTGTCTACTGTCTTTTAGAGAATGATATTGGCGCTGCCACTAATGGTCAGTTAAAATGTAGATTACTTTGTGGGCAAGTGAAAAAGTGTTCCATGGCAGCGTCTCTAAACAGGGCTATCCTAGGACATCTCCTACCCGCAGGAGGTGGATCTGAACATCTTTGCAATGTATCTGACATTTTTGCCACTGCAAAAGAAAAAGGGAGCAGCTGGGAGGGCCGACTTGCTAGCTCTGCTTCTGAGACAGACCCTCCCCGCAGTAGGCCAGAGCCGCACCGAGAGCCACCCTTGACCCAGTGCACTGCGTGTCTCCAGCACTCAGGCTCCTCTTGTAGGGTTAACTCGAGTTTGTCAAATGTGGATTGGTCTTCAATGTAATTAAAGTGCTCAAGAGCAGATAGTTCTTCTCAAATATTGTACGTAGGAGTCTCCTGAACACTGAGTCAGTAAGTCAGGTGTGAGGCCTGACACTCTGCATTTCTAACCAGCGCCCAAGGGATGCTGATGCTGCTGGTCCACAGGCCACGCCACACAGCAAGATTTTAGGCACTCATGGTATGTTTCAGAGCTCAATAAATAGACCAGTGTTTTTTTCAATGCAAAAGAAATTGCCTGCTAATGAAACAGACTTTTAGTAATATGCATGAATATATATATGCTCCTTATATTTATTAAATGCTTAAATGAACAGAATCAGTTTTTAAAAATTAAATTGGCTCTTAGCCCAGTGTTCTTTCTTCTGCAGAAAGAACCAAGCAGGCCCTGGGTGAAACAGGTTAAGGCGATGGTGAGCCTATTCGTGTGGTCTGTAGAAGAGTGTGCTCACAGACATGTAGACATCATCTTTCGAGTATATGCCTAGGAGTTCAGTTGGTGAAGTATATGAGAACTCTATGTTTAACATTTTGAAGTACTGCCAAAGTGTTTTCCAAAGCAGCCAAATGATTGCACAACCCCACCAGCATTGTATGAAAATTTCAATTCTTATTCTTCCATATCCTTACCAACACTTGTTATTGTCTGTCTCTTTGATTATAGCCATCTTACTGGGTGTGAAGTGGTATCTCATGTGGTTTTAATTTGCATTTCTCTAATAACTAGTGATATTAATCACTTTTTATAAATGTATTTGTATAACTTTTTTGTTCATTCAGATCTTTTGCCCATTTTTAATTGTTTTGTCTTTTATTTCTAAGAGTTCTTTATATATTGTCAGTATAAGTGTCTTATCTGATATATTATCTGCAAATATTTTCTCCCATTCAGTGAGTTGTCATTTTACTTTCTTTTTATTTTTAAAAATTTTTCATTTATTTGAGAGAGAGAGAGAGAGAGAGGAAGGAAAAGAGAGAGACAAACATCAACTTGTTCCACTGTCTCCCACATTTCACGTAGTAGTTTTATTTAGTTGTGTACTCATTTATTGCTTCTCGTTTATGCCCTGATCAGTGATTGAACCTGTGACCTCAGTGCACCAGAATGAGACTTTATCCACTGAGCCACCCAGCCAGGGCCCATTTCACTTTGTGTGTGTGTGTGTGTGTGTGTGTGAGACAGAGATAGAGAAAGGGACAGACAGACAGGAGGGAGAGAGATGAGAAGCATCAACTCTTTGTTGCAGCACCTTAGTTGTTTATTGATTGCTTTCTCATATGTGCCTTAACTGGGGGGCTACAGCAGACTGAGTGACCCCTTGCTCAAACCAGCAACCTTGGGTTCAAGCTGGTGAGCCTTGCTCAAACCAAATGAACCCGTGCTCAAGCTGGTGACCTTGGGGTCTCGAACCTGGGTCCTCCACATCCCAGTCTGATGCTCTATCCACTGCACCACCGCCTGGTCAGGCCCATTTCACTTTCTTGATGGTGTTCTCTGAAGCACAAATATTTCAGATTTTAATGATGTACAATTTACTTATTTTTTCTTTGTTACTTATAGTTTTGATGTTATATCTGAGAAACCACTATCTAATTGAAGATTGTGTGTTGTGAAGATTTATTTCTATGTTTTCTTCTAAGAATATTACAGCTTTAGCTCTGACATTTAAGTATATGGTGTGAGGTAGGGGTCCAACTTTATTCTTTTGCTTGTGGATATCCAGCTGCCCCAACATCATTTGCTTAAAAGACTATTATTTTCCCATTGAATTGTCTTGGACATCTACAGCCTTTGAATTCCCCTAGCAGGAGGCCCATCCCCCTCACACAGAAGAAACTGAACATCTGAGCACCCAGAAATAGAAACCATTAAAAATAATTTAAAAAGATTAACCTAGTAATAGAAATCTGAAGCTTTGGTTTCTATTTCATATTTGTGGAGATGCTGTTAAGTCCTATGAAGGACATACAGATTTTTCTATATTTAAAGAATGTAACCATTTATACTTTGAGGAGCCTGTACAGTATTTAGTAACTGCTGGTTTAGGAACCAGCAACAGTCTATATATTATTGTTTACTAATATTCTTTCTTCTTTAAATTTCTTCTTTTTAAAAATGAGTTTACAACCTTCAGCCTTGCGGCTGAAGACAGACAAAAGGGTGGAGGCGGTATGGAAAGCAGAGGGCACGGAGAGAGAGGGTATCCCTTGACCTCCACTCCTTTATTAGTTCATTCCTCTCTTTCCCTAACAGGAGGCAGGCACCTAGACGGTCTCAACCCAGAAGTTGTAGGGTTCCATGACTACCCGCTAGTTCTCTGGCATTCTCTTTCCTGTCGGCATGAAGGCCGGGAGTGCCAGACCAGCTCTGCCTCCCTGATGAAAAAGGCTTTCTCTGGACTGGTCAGAGATATTAGGCTGAAATAGAAATAGGCGGGTTGGAGAATTATTCTAAGGCTATTGAGAATTATTTTAAGGCATGGGGATCATAAGGTGATAAGAATCTTTTGGAACTCAATTATAGGGTGGAGTGTGGCTGGCCTCTCGGGCACTGCAAGGAGAACAGGCAGCTAGTCTTTCCCTGTTTCTTTTTCTTGCAAGTGTCACAGGGATCCACATCTCTGCTTCTTTCTGGATAATATATGCTTTGATTTACTCTGACTGCAGACCAGCTTCTTATCTTTCTTTTAAAAAAAAATTATTGATTGATTTTTGGATAGAAATAGGAACATCAATCTGTTCTTGTATGTGCCCTGACCAGGGATTGAACTAGCAACCCCTGAGCTTGGGGACAATGCTCTAAGCAACTAAGCCATCTGGCCAGGGCACTAGCTTCTTATCTTAATGATTTGTTTTGCACATAGCCACACAAAATCTGTCTTGGCCCTCTGCATACAGGACTATTCAGCTTGGCCCTATAAAACCAACTGAATCAATTTTTTGAGCCTTAATTTAAAGTGGATCATTAAGTTAAGAAGCTACAAAGATTTTCTGAGTGTATACTATGTGTTATGCACTGTGCTAGCCACTGATGACCCAACAGTGAACAATATGTATCTTCTCTCGAGGAACTTATCGTAAAAGCAGTATGTATTCATAAATGAGAAGCTGGATATGGTGTGTCCAGTTCTGTCATTGTTTTGTTAGCCCAAAGTATATGAGAGTATCAGGACATACACCTAACCCATTCATGGGGGGATGGTCAGAGAGGGAGAAAGGAACATTATTAGATTTCGACTCTGGGCTGGACAGTCTGGCTGCAGTGGGGATAATGGATTGTTGGAAAGAAAGTCTAGAGACACTTGAAGTAGTCCAGGTGTGAGAGCACTGTGGCTGTATGTAAGGGAAGCAATGAAAATATTCCAGAGATTCTAGATTGCTGATGATTGTTTGGATACAGGTGGTAGAGGAGAAGGAAGGTATAAGGTAATGGTCAATTTTTTGGCACAGTCATCTGTTTGGATGGTGGTTATCATTCCCTGAAATAGGATGGGGAACAGTTTCAATCGGGGTGATAAGTTTAGCTGAACATATTTAGACTGAAATGTCTATGGGACATTCAGGAGGTGATTACACATTTCTGTGGGTCTTCTTGTGTAGGAGAGAACTGTGGGAGTTGCAGTGAGAGAGTAGGAGTGAATGAGATAACCCAAATAGCATATGGAGGAAAGAGAAGAGGTCAGGGATAGCATTTTGAAGAAGATGAACTCTTAGGAGATCAACAGAGAAAGAGGTACTTGCAAAAGATGGGGTGAGTCCCAGGGGTGGGAGGTAAAGCAGAAGAGTGGAATGCCAGGGAACCCAGGAGCAGAGGGGGCATCGGGGAGACCTTCAGCAGTATCAGTAGGGTATATAACAAGGTACGTCTGCAAAAGGACCCTATGGATTTAGCAATGAGAAGGTCATTGATGAATCACCTTTGCTGCATAAACACTGAGAATGATTATTTTTCTCTGGGCTGTACTTCTATCTGGGTTTTAAACTTTCTGTTATAGCAGTTAAAATGCCAAGGGTCATTTCCTTTTAGCTTTGTTTTGCTTCTTACAACCCCTTTATATATTTTGCTCATGCTTCAGTGAGTTTTGTGCTGCAGTGATAATAAGCAGTCATCTCAGCTTAATGACTTTACCTCTTGTAGACTGTAGCTCTCTTTTTTTGGACAATAAGAGACTTTGTTACAAAGGTTGCTTCTTGGTAAAAAGTCTTCCAGATCTATTATTCTGCATGTGCAACATATACATACACAATCACTTCAGCCATGTTTGTCAGTGTGAGAGCCTGGCTTGCTGACAGTGAATTCACAAGTCATCCTTCTTGCCTTGAGTAACATTCTGTTGGAGAAAATACTGCTCACAAAAATTAGGGGATCAGAGAATGTGCAGATACTCCAGTACTTTCAGCCTTTTGTATAGTGCATTTCCACCAGTGAAATAAAAGTTGGTTTTGCATCTCATTTGCATCACTGAACAACTTTCTTTGACTTGTCTTTTACTTTTTCGATGTTCTTGTTTAATAATAATAAAAAAGCAAATGCTTCTTTTTTTATTGTTTCATATTCATTTTGAAATATCTCCTAATTTTTGTGAGCCGCATATAAGGAAGAGATAACTTCTTGAATGTTTTACAATTATTTTCTTCCCAGAATGTCACTTGGATTTTTATATAATCTATAGGAGAAAAGTGAGATGTTCAATTAAATAAACGTGTTCAGTCCTTAACTATGTAAATGACAGTGTTCCAAGTGATGGCAGCCATCCACGCAGGAGACATTGAATGCCTGTCGCTTCCTCCTTCTTGCGTTTCCATTATCCAGTCAGCCCCAAATACAGGTGAACATGTTCGCTCTACCTTGCTGCTTTCTCCCTGGTTCACACCCCTGCTAACTTTTGTCTGGATTATTATAGTACCCTCTCAACTAGTATTTCTGCCTCCACTATCTCTCCCCTGGTCAATCCTTTCTTTGAAACCCTGGCTGAACTTTAAACAAATGCAGATTTATGAGTCTACTCCTAAAGATTCTGATTGAGTAGGTCTGGCCATAACTGCCTCCTGCCAAATCTGTATTTTAAAGAAATTTCCCACAGAAATATAGATAGGCTTATGTAAATGTGTACACACACACATGCACACCACACATACAATTTTCTTTTTCTGTCCATTGAGAAGACTGACTGACAATGAGACACCAAGCACCCAGGACTTTAGAACGGTTTCTAAATACCATTCTCCACACAAAGGGATCAGAACTTAGGAAAAAAGCTTATCCCAGACTTGGACAGGGAAATACAAAATAAGGCAGGAATAGCACTGCTAGAAAGTAGAGCAATGCTAAAAAAGTAAGGGGAGATGCTAAAATGACACGAGCCAGCTGAGGAGACTTCTACTGGCCACATCTGGGATAATTTGAGCTTGATTATAAACCACTGAATAAAATTGAAACCCATGTATCTGTAGTGATATAAATAACTAATGGGAAGGAGAGAAATCTCTTCCTTGAGTAGAATGTGAACTAGTAACTCTAGATGGGATAACGGACTTAGAAAATCAGTGGCTGTTAGAACTTGTCATGAAAGTTTGTTGAGGAACATGATATTTACATAGGACTTTGCCAGAAAATACCTTTTTTCTTTTTTAAGTGAGAAAGACAGAGGGAGGGACAGATAGGGACAGACGACAGGAAGGGAGAGAGATGAGAAGCATCAGTTCTTTGTTGTGGCACCTTAGTTTTTCATTAATTGCTTTCTCTTATGCACCTTGACTGGGGGGCTCCAGCAGAGCCAATGTCCCCTTGCTCAAGCCATCAACCTTGGACTCAAGCCAGAGACCTTGGGTGTTAAGCCAGTGACGTTTAGGCTCAAGCCAGTGACCATAGGGTCATGCTCAAGCCAGCCACCACATGCTCAAGCTGGTGAGTCTGTGCTCAAGCCAGCTACCTTGGGGTTTTGAACGTGGGTCCTCTGCATCCCAGTTTGATGCTCTATCCACTACACCACTGCCTGGTCAGGCACAAAATACTTATTAATTACAAAGGACAAACAATAACTACAGCGGAGAAACCTGGCAGACACCACTTTAACCAAATGATCAAAGTTAACATTCACAATAATGGATAAACCAACTGATTTTAAAAAAGGTTTCAAAAGTGGTTCTGGGTTCTGGAATCCCAGCACTATGGGATTAGCTTTCAAAAGTACAGGCTGATCTGTCCCTGCCCTACTTAAAGACTCCTGCTGGCTGTATTGCTTTTGGAATGGGCTTCAAACACTTGGGTGTAGCCCCACCCTGCCTTTTGCCATCATCTACCATAACTTTACCCTACCCCGCTTTTGCTCCCATTGCACCATACTACCTGCAGCATCTCAAATGGTTTTCTTTCTCTGCTTCTGTACCCGGCCCTGATGCTGAGAGTGCCCTGCCCAGTCTGTCGGGGGCGGGCGGGGGGGGGGGGGCAGATCAAGTGCCCCATGACTGCGAAGCTCTCCCTTGATTTCTTGTGGCAGTCAATGTCTCTTTCCAAAGTAATGCTACAGCACTTTCTCCATACCTCTCTTACAACACTTCTCACATTAGCGATAATTTTCCATTTGTATGGTTCCCTTTCCAACCCACTCAGCCTACTGTCCCCTCTGTGTCCTGGAGGCTCTTTATGTGGTGGAAAGAGCTAGGGCTTCAGACTGACGTGAAATCTGATTCTGCCACCGATTAGTTGTTACCAGGGGTGGGGTTCAAATAATTTAATAACTGGTTCTCTGCCCTAATGACCATTTTAAGTATAAAAAAAGATATACCGAAAGGTAGTATATTATTTCATGCATTTAATACTTAAATAAGAACAATAAAAGAGTTACACAAAACTAGATTAATTTATAAGAAAGTTTTAAAATAGTAATGAAAAAGTATTAAATAATACTTGACAAAAAACCCCTGATATTTAAGAAATTTCCATATTGCTTCTTTTTTTTTTTTTTTTTTTTTTTTTTGCATTTTTCTGAAGCTGGAAACAGGGAGAGACAGTCAGACAGACTCCCGCATACGCCCGACCGGGATCCACCCGGCACGCCCACCATGGGGCGATGCTCTGCCCACCAGGGGGCTATGCTCTGCCCATCCTGGGCGTCGCCATGTTGCGACCAGAGCCACTCCAGCACCTGAGGCAGAGGCCACAGAGCCATCCCCAGCGCCCGGGCCATTTTTGCTCCAATGGAGCTTTGGCTGCAGGAGGGGAAGAGAGAGACAGAGAGGAAGGCGCGGCGGAGGGGTGGAGAAGCAAATGGGCGCTTCTGCTGTGTGCCCTGGCCAGGAATCGAACCCGGGTCCTCCGCACGCTAGGCCGATGCTCTACCGCTGAGCCAACCGGCCAGGGCTCATATTGCTTCTTGATTGCACTCCTCACTTGCAATTATTTTCACCTACAGACAGAATGAACATGACTATGGGTGCTTAGAATACGCTGTTGCACAGATGAACGTTAAAAAAGAGTGAGGAATGTAAACTTGTGATTTCCACATTAGGTGGCTGCCCTGGTGCCTACCTTAGAGAGAAGCCTGAATGCCACTTGAACAACCAGTTTGCAGAACTCAACAAAAAATTAGGTATTGGTTCTGCCACACGGGTGCAAACCGGCTGAATTCCACCACTGGTTGTTACCCGGTCAGCCTCAGCTTCTTCCTCTAGACCTGTGATGGGCTGTTGTTGAAATTCAGTTAAACAAAGCATGTAAGGTACTTTGCAAAGTGAGTTTAAAGGGAACGAAAAAGAAACCTCACTAGACCCTAAGTTTAGAAAAAACATATAAATACATACAAATATTTTACATATATACATTTCCCCCTGTAATTCTGCAAAAATTCAGAGGTAAAGTCACATAGCTGGTAATTGACAGACTCAGATTTGAACCCATTTCTATCTGATTCTTAAGCCATTCTCTTTCTGTTACATGAAGATCACAAACCAGGCAGGAGAGACAGAGAGCCATAATTAACTTAAATAAAAATACTCCTGTGAAAAATGTTAAGCTAGAATGACAGTCTCAACCCATTCGTGGGGGGCGGGTAGTTAGACGAAGTAGTTGGATGGACACCCAGACTAGACAGTCTCTTGTATGAATGGTCCTCAGCATGGATGAAGGTGAGACTCATCGCACAGGCATTGACTGTGTGCCACCCAGGAGACACTCTGGTGATAGTTGTATGTGACAGAATAAAGGAGAGCAGGTGCAATGAAGAGGGCTTCAGATGGGACCCTGGAATGCACCCTTCCTTTTGAGCTAGAGGAGAGCAAAAGGAGCACAAAGGGACCTGAGAAGGAGCAGAGACAGGAAGCTGTGCAAGAGTGCAGGGACTTGGAAGGCAAGGGAGGGGTCAGCGCCTGCCTGTGTGTTTTGGAGGGGCCGGTGATGAGATGGACCAGGATTGAGAGTCAAAAGAGGTCACAGGAAGAGCATTTTCATTCTAGTAGTGCAGAGGCAGAACCAGATTGCTAGAACCATGAGTAAGAATGACAATGTGGAGACAACAGGAAAGTGTTGGGCAAAGCACTCGATATCTGGAAGACTGAAGAGTCATCTTGCTCGAGGCAACTATTCTGGGAGATTAAGCACCCCCAAGATGCCATTGGTTCCAGCAGGGAATACTGAATGAAGGTACAGGTTGAGCAACTGCATCTCCTACTTCCAAAACTATCAACCAAGAGGCATATCTGCTTTAATGGAGCAACAAATCAGAGGTCTGAAAATCTATTTTATTGTTTTCCTGAGGAGAGGCTTGTGATTTCATCTGGTTTTGTAATGATTTATTATTTCTTTTCAAGACTTACACAGCATTCTGTTTAAATACCTCAGGGAGGGAAAACAACGGAAGAGGAAGAAGAAAAACAGGCTTGTTGTTGTTGTTAATCCTTATAGACTGTTACAGACTGCAAAGACTACATTATAGGCTCAAATTTCATATAATTGAGAACTTAATTTTTTTCTGAGCTACAGCAGATCTGTTCGTTAAGCAAAATAATTTTTTTGTTATTTTTATAGACAGAAAGTGATTATCTGTTTATAGGTATATTTAATTCCATGTGTGTTCCTGTTTTGTCTTAATCTGTCTTGACTCTCGGAAGCTAATTAGGCAGCTAGCTTTTTCCTTCTGGGTACCACAAAAGAGTTGAAATCCTATTTCCAACAATAAATCAATGAAAGCCTGGAGCAGTCTCGAGTTGTGAGTGATCTTGCAGAGGCGCCATATCAAGGAGGCAGTCGCTAGAAGACATCTGAGAAGTGGTTGCAGGTTGTTAGTTACTGGCTGTCGAAGTAGTTTTGCTCCTCTACTGTGTGCACTTCAAAGAGACTGCATTTTCTATAGCCTCTGCTCATTTGAAGTGAACACACATCCTTGACCTTTTTACTTAAGCATTCCTAGGAACTTTAACTATAGGATTTTAAAAAGAGATTTTATTAAATCTCTAGGAGATAGGCACTGTTTTTGATAAATATGGATAAAGTATAAATAATGCTATTTTAGAAGTTAGTCAAATATCTCCACTATGTTGGCAGATAAAGTGCTTCATTTGTTTTCATAGTTAGACTATACTACACAGTGGTTTCTAAGTCTAAAAGTCTTCACATATCCAGGGTGGGGCCACTGGGCCTTTCTTAGCAACAATAGAAGCCAATATAGCAAAGAGCACCCTTCTTTTCATACTCAGTGTGCTTTCTGGATAATAAGGTAAAAAGTTTTGTTAGATGATGTTTGAGTAGCAGCAAATGAAAATAGGTAGCCAGAAAATATACTAAAACAAAACAGAAATTCAGAACAGTGCAAGTTTATAATGAGACATTCGAACTCTCTCTCTGTTTTTTTTTTTAAATTTAGGGCCTGGCCAAGCAGGTCAGTTGGTTAGAGCATCGTCCTGATATACCAAGGTTGTGGGTTCGATCTCTAGTGAGGGCACATATGGGAATCAACCAATGATTGGAAGAACAAATTGATGTCTCTGTCTCTCTCCTTTTTTCTTTCTTTTTTTTCTCCCCCTCTCTTTAAAATCAATTAAAAAAGTAAGTTTTAAATTTAGATGGTTAGCCTTGTTTGAATGTTCCAAAAACTCTGATATAGGAACTAAACAAATATTTGTGAAATGACAGAAAACAAAATGACTTCCCTATGCATTTCTGCTCTAACCTGGAGTGTCACTATGGTATGAGAAAACTAACATGTGCCATATTCCCCCATGTGTAAGACACACTTTTTTTTCAAAATATTTGGGGTCTAAAAACTGGGTGAGTCTTATACAATGGTTGTAGAAGTGTGACATTTCAAATGCCATAGATGGAACTGAGGATGAGGCAATATATGAAGACAGTGATTCGCCACCAGACACAGATGAGGACAAGCTAATGGATGGGAGTTTAGACAGTGATGAGGAGTTGTATGAATTTTATGATGAATAAAACTTGAGTTCAATAACTTTATGTAATATATTTTTTTCAAATTTTGGGCCACAAAATTAAGGTGCATCTTCTACATGGGAACATCTTCTACATGGAGAAATACGGTATGTCAGAAGCCCACATAATGATGAACTTAATTCTCACTAAGACTAAAATGGCAATAGAAAAACTATAATTGTAAGAGGGATTAGAACTTAGTAATTATTTCAGGCTCTTTGCTTTATTTGGGCCCTAAGTAAAAATATTATATTAATTAGCATAACTGATTTTGTAACATTTTTTTTACTCCCAAGGTATGTGAAATTATGAAAAAAATTGAGGTATATGTGGAAGAATGTTAAACAGTTTTTGTTTCTATATCTGTTTTAATCTTATTTATTCATAACCACATTATATAAATGTAGCTAGGAATACTACTTTATATTGATACTAGGATCACAGAACTGAACCATTATTAGTCATCCTAATTTGTGGCTGGTTATATTTTTTATAATTTACAGATAAGAAAATTTCACCTTAATATGTGCAAAATGTTCCAATTCCTTTTAGTGCAGTTTATTACAAAAATAGAGGTAAAATTGTTTATTGATTTTTGGCAAGACATCAAAATGAAA
The DNA here is from genome assembly GCF_036850995.1 of Saccopteryx leptura. Classification (NCBI taxonomy): domain Eukaryota; kingdom Metazoa; phylum Chordata; class Mammalia; order Chiroptera; family Emballonuridae; genus Saccopteryx; species Saccopteryx leptura. The sequence continues at coordinate 263,074,600 of NC_089505.1, read as the reverse complement.
TTACAGCTATTTGACAGAAAACTCAGGAAAAATAAACAGCAAGATGACATAAGAAATTATCCAAACTATGATTATATGGTGCCAAAGAAAGACTCAGAAAGATTTATTTCCTTTTTCATACAAAAGCTGGCCCCAGTGCTTTTGAGAAGCATAATTTTCAAATGATCCTCAGTTGAAGTGTGATAAACTAAAAATCATGAGTGTTGTTAAAAATAATCTTAAAAGGACCTACTTGGATTGGGGGAACAGAGAATCTGGTTTGGGATTTTTCTTCTGGCTAAAGGGCTAGATTCTGTTTTGTTCACCATTGTCCTCACATGCCCAGCAAAAGGCCTGGCATGGGGAAGACATTCATTTCTGTTGACTTGGATTGACTCAGAGGCCAGTGGCCACCCACATGTGGCTGTTGGAAGAACCCTTGGACTTTTAGTTTGTCACCTCCATCTCTGTTTTGTGCCTCAGCATTCCTATTGATGGGTACCTGTATTGCCCACTATTAGAGAAAATACTGGAGCAGACATCCCCACATGTTCATGCTTTTTAGAGTGTGTGGGTGGGTTTTTCTGTAGCCCATATTTCTAGAGGTAGAATGGGCAGGGTAAAAACAATGTGTACATTTTATGTCATGATAGATACTGACACACTGCCTTCCAAAAAGGGATGTACCAATACACGTGAAGGAATGTGACATTTCTCTACAGCTTCTGCTGATCTGGAGTCAGGGGAATTTTAACTTCTCTAAAGTCAGAAGGAATGGAAACTTTATAATTTAAGAAAGTGAGGCATTTCTGGGTGAAAGTAAACATAAAATTTCTTCTTTTCTGTTGGTCCCTTTAATGGTGATGCGTGTATCTCTACACATGAAGACTTACAGAAATAGATTGAATTAAAATACTCAATACATATTATATTCAAATATCTTTGGCTTGATAACTTCATATGTGATAGTTTTATGCTATCGTAATGTAAATGAAGATTTATTTTATGATATTGTCTGTAGACTAGTTCTACTAATGTACATAGTATCGATACAAAGCAAAACAAATACAAAAAAACCCCAAAACCCAAAACATGCACATTGTTGCTACAGAGAGAAGATAAAAATCAACATTTTGCATGTGTACTTCATTGATTAATAATATATTATTATGTGCTAAGCACTTTGCTGAGCATTTGTAGACATAAAGATACTTATTCCTCACATTAAATCCTTAAGGTGGATGCTATTATTCCCCCTTTACTAAAGAAGAAATTGAGGCCTAGGAAAGTTAAGTAATTTTCCCAAGGACAGTAGCTAATAACTGCCAAGCTGGGTTTCATATCCAGGCCTCCCTCACCTTGGGCCCCAGGTGCCTCAGTTACCATTTACTTAATTGCCTGGCCTGCTTTTGTCACTGTTAATTGCCATCTGATGGTGAGAATCAGGGATGTTTTCCAAAGGAAAATAATGGCATGAGCCTAACATGAATGAATACTCATTAAGGTATATCCATTCAGGGCTCTCAGAGTGATCCTGATTAAACAAGTAGGTTTTTCTTCTAAGAACTGGTTGGTTCTAGGTCCAGGTGAACTTTTTTCATTGGTAGATTTTCTGAAAGCAAAGGCAACAGTCTCTATCACTTGTGTCTTGACCAAGGCAGGATCAGTTACTTTACATGGAGAAGACTTTGGTTATGACAGAAACACTGCGCTTCAGCACAGAGCGGGCCATTTGCGGTGAGTTCCAAGACTGTGTGCCATATCCCGTTAGCCTGGCTGCCAGCCTGAGAACCTGGTGTCCAGTGTTAGGATATGGCCCAGAGAGAACTCAGGTGACATGCAGGTGGATAATCCTGAGCTCCTGGGACCAGATTCACTTTCTAGCCGTGGAATGGCTGACCTGGACAGCTGTCATTCAGAATGGCTCGATGGCCATTCAGCAGTGTAAGTGGTACCTCACATGCTCTGGTACTCGCTCCTCTGACAAGCGTAAGGAGCTGGTGAGGGCAGAGAGTTGGTGATAGGCATTACCACCTCTGCAGGTTTTTGGTCTTTTAAGAGTTTTGGTTCAGGGTAACCGAACTCAACTTAAGTTGGCCTGAGGAAACAAAGAAATTCAGTTGCTTATGTCATTGGAAAGTTCCCGATTGGTGCTGACACAGGGCCTACAGGCACTCAAATGACATTGTCAGTCCGCTCCTAGGTTCTCTCCTCTTCTCTTGGCCATGTTTCTCGTGGTCATTGACTTCGTTCTATCCTTTTGCTGACAGATTTCTATCTGCTATGGGGTGAGCAGTATAGTGGTCTGCTTCAGATTTGCGTGGACTGTTTTGGGTTCGCAGCCTCTCAGCTGGAGACCTCAGAAGAAATGGAGTTTTTGCCGCACCAGGTTATAAAATGACAAGGGAGCACAGTCTGTTTGGCCTTGCATGTGTCATGTGCCCATCCTTTGGACCTGTCACAGTAGCCAAGAGTGGGGTATCATGACTGTCTAGCCGGTGCAAGGAATTGTGATTGGCAGTTCTCCCACAGCCACATGGAGTGGGGAGAGGTTAATTTCTACAAGGGAGAGAAGTCTTATTACCAGAAGGAGAAAGAAATGTTGGGCTTACTAAAACAGGCATTTCAAAGTGGTAGTCACAAGAAAGCCTGGAAAATTATAAGGCATTGAGCTTGTAGTACATGTACAGTGTGTCCGTAAAGTCATGGTGCACTTTTGACCAGTCACAGGAAAGCAACAAAAGACGATAGAAATGTGAAATCTGCACCAAATAAAAGGAAAACCCTCCCAGTTTCTGTAGGATGATGCGGCAGCATGTGCGCATGCGCAGATGACGTAACACCGTGTATACAGCGGAGCAGCCCACGGCCATGCCAGTCAAGATGTGGATGGTACAGAGGAAAGTTCAGTGTGTTCTGTGGCCGGCTAAATTCAAATCCGTGACCAAAGTGCAACGTGAATATCAGCGCGTTTATAACGAAGCGCCACCACATAGGAATAACATTACTCAGTGGGATAAGCAGTTGAAAGAAACCGGCAGTTTGGTTTGGAAACCCCGTTCTGGTAGGCCATCAGTCAGTGATGAGTCTGTAGAGGCTATATGGGATAGCTACCTAAGGAGCCCTAAAAAATCTGTGCATGAGCCCACATCAAACTGCACTGAATAGGTATGAAACTGGAAGAGTTTTCCTTTTATTTAGTGCAGATTTTACATTTCTATTGTCTTTTGTTGCTTTCCTGTGACCGGTCAAAAGTGCACCAGGACTTTATGGACACACTGGATATCATTCAGAGAATAGATGAGTCCAGGGAGGCCTGTTTGTTATCTTTTAGAATAGGGAGGTCATTCTTTTTAGGTTGAGAATCAAGAGCCATTTTTATGGTGGCAAAGACAATTTGCATGGGCCAAGAGCAGAATGATATGGGGCATGCTAAATAGCAAATATGATACCTCCTACTGGAGTGGAGTGCAGGAATCACTCCCTTGGTTAATTCCTAAGAAACATACAAAGATACAGCGGAGTTTGGGCATGAACTTGTTCTTATCTCGGAGGCCTCTAAAGGGAGTATAGATAAAACGGAAGCTTTTGAAGAGAAGATTTTTGTTTCTTTTCTGTGAAAGAAGGATACAGAGAGTTTTAAATTTGAGCTTCTACTTCTAGAAAAAAAATAGGACTAAAGAGAGAAATTTATAAAAGGAGGACAAATGCTTGGCCACACACTGTAACATCCCCCTACCCTATCTTCTATATCCTTATTAAACTTTAGATTCATTTTTTAATCACTGAAATTGTTTTGTGGGTTTATATTTAAAATTATTTTTGTAGTTCAGAAAGAATATGTTATTCCATGTTGACACAGAAACCTAAAAGTTTTTCTGCTTGATCATACAAGGTTTGTTATGCAGCATATATCAATAGTATGTATGCATTTATTGCTGCTTTTTGGCTGATAAATGCCTTCAGTTTGTCGTCTGAAAACTAAGGCAGTAAGAGTGTTTAAAAGGAAAACTTTGTAATCAAGTTTTAAGAAATAAGGACAATAGAACTTTTGGTTCATAATGAAACCTGAAAAGTTTGTATTTTACATGATTAAATAAATTCTAACATCCTCTATTTGTAACTTAGGCTTCTAGAAATTTATTTCTTCTTTCCCACCTTAAGGATGAGTTCATTGTAGTTCATCATTTTCAGTATGTTTAGCAACCCAGTGTTTTCAGTTATACTGTGTTTACATTACACACTGTACTTAGATTTGTTGTAAACCTTAAAGAATTGCAATTCTGCTATTTAAAAGTTGCTTCCCCCCCCTACTGTAATATGTATATATGCTTGTTAAACACATTTTTGAAAAAGAGACAAGAAAAAAGTTGTCCAGAGGTGAACACCACATCTCTATTAATTTTTGTAAGCTTCCAAAATCAACTATACATATACATAAAAAGGACAACACATTGTCACTGTTTAGCTTGATGAAATTTAGCAAAGTGAATAACACATAGATCAAGAAATATAAGATTACTGCACTCCAGAACCTCTCACCCGCCACCTGCTAGTCATTATCACCTGTTGAAGATAACCCCTATAGATAAATTTTACCTGTTGTTGAACTTTATATAAATTAAACCATATAGTATGTGCTCATTTATGTGGGGTTTAACTTGCTCTACAGTCTGCCCATGAAATTCGTGCGTATCCTCACATGTGGAAATAGCTCATTCTTTTTCATTGCTATATAGTGTTCTATTGCATGAATATAATTTACCCTGTTTATATTGGACTTATGTATTGTTGTGGGCTACTATAAATGATGCTTCTTTGAACATCCTTATACATAACTTTTGGCAGATAAAGTTATACTTTTATTTTGATATGTACTTAGATCATAGGGGATACACATGTTTAGCTTTAATAGATATACTACTAAACAGTTTTTCCATCAGGTTGTACTAATTTATGCACCAGAAAAGAAAGAGAATTCCAGTACCTACACATTCTTGTCAACACAATATTGTCTGTCTTTTCCAATTTTAGCCATCTGTGTTTTTAATTTGATTTTCTCTGATGATCAATAAAGTTGACCACAATCTAGTCAGAATAATATCTCTCCAAAGATGTTGATGTCCTAATCCCTTGAATCTGTGAATATGTGATCTTAAAATGACAAAAGGGACTTACTTTACAGATGTGATTATTTAATGATCTTAAATGGGGAGATTGTTCTGGATAATCCCAGAAGGTTCAGTGTTATCATCAAGTTTCTTAAAAGTGAAAGAGGATGGTGGGAGAGTTAGAGGAGATGTCATGATGGAAGCAGCAACACAGCATGAGAAAGACTCTCTTGGCCATCGCTGGATTTGAAGATGGAAGAGGCCCACTAGCCAAGGAATGCGGCAAGGACCTGGAAGATGGGAAAAACAAGGGAACAGCTTTCCCCCTAAACCCCCAAGAAGACCAGAGCCCTGAGGATATCTCAATTTCTGCCCATTGAGACCCATTTTGAATTCCTGGCTTCCAGAATTGTAAGATAATAAATTTGTGTTATTTGAAGCCATCAAATTTGTGTTATTTTTTTATGACAGCAGTAATAGGAAATTAATATAAGCACCTTTTCATGGGTCTGTTGGTCATTTGGATCTGTCTTTTGTGTAGTGCTTGTTCATGTCTTTTGACTTTAAAAATGAGTTAACTGTCTTTTTCTGGTTGTTTTATAGGAATCATATATTCTGGATATGATGAGTCTTTTGTCAAGTCTGTATTGCAAATATTTTCTTTCACCTTGTAGCATACATTTTTACTCTTCATTGTACTTTTTGATAAGTTCATAGTTTAATGAAGTCCAATTTATTAATCTTTATCAGTCTTGTATTTATAGTTAATGTTTTTTTCTGTGACTTCTTTATACAAGTTTGTGTCCTGATTTTAAACTGTATAAAACACAGTTTCCTTAACCTTTTCCCTTATAGTTGGACATTATTTTCCTTTTCATAAATTCTGATAAGCATTTTTATGCCAAAATCCTCCTCTGGATTTGGGATTATTTTTTTTATAAAGTGGAATTACTCTAGGCCCTGGCCGGTTGGCTCAGTGGTAGAGCGTCGGCCTGGCGTGCAGAGGTCCCGGGTTCGATTCCCGGCCAGGGCACACAGGAGAGGCGCCCATCTGCCTCTCCACCCCTCCCCCTCTCCTTCCTCTCTGTCTCTCTCTTCCCCTCCCGCAGCGAGGCTCCATTGGAGCAAAGATGGCCCGGGCGTTGGGGATGGCTCCTTGGCCTCTGCCCCAGGCGCTAGAGTGGCTCTGGTAGAGCGACGCCCCGAGGGGCAGAGCATCGCCCCCTGGTGGCAGAGCGTCGCCCCCTGGTGGGCGTGCCGGGTGGATCCCGGTTGGGCGCATGCGGGAGTCTGTCTGACTGTCTCTCCCCGTTTCCAGCTTCAGAAAAATACAAAAAAAAAAAAAAAAAAGATGTCAAGTGGAATTACTCATTTATTCCTGTTGTTTTTTGTTATTTTCTCTGAAGGTTTTAGGAACTTCTCTTTATTTCTGGAATGCTGAATTTAACAATAATATGCCTCATTTGAGGCTCTTTCCATTCCTTGTTCGAGTCTCTGTTGGGACATTTTGTCTGCCAGCCCTTGGCCCCCGTCCTGCAGTTTGTCCTGCATCATCTTCCTCTCCATTCCCTCTGCTCTTTCTTTTTCAAAGTCTTTTAGTAGTTTGCAGCCTCGTGGATTAGTCTGTAATTGTAATCATATTTACCATTTTATTGTTATGTTTCCTACATTTTGATAGTTTTTTTTTCAATTTCATCTCCCCAACTTTCTATTGAATTATTTCTATTATTATATTTTATATTTTGAAAAGCCTTTAAAAATATACTGAATGCTTCTTTTATAGCTTCTTGCTCTTTTTTCAATATAGTGCAATATTTTCTCAAATAATATATATATTTTTAATTTTTCTTAAGTGAGAAGTGGGGAGGCAGAGAGACAGAGACAGACTTCCACATGTGCCCTTACTGGGAACCACCCAGCAAGCCCCCTATTGGGCAATGCTCTGCCCATCTGGGGCTATTGCTTTGTTACTGGGCAAACGAGCTATTTTAGTGCCTGAGGTGGAGACCATGGAGCCATCCCCAGTACCCAGGGCCAACTTGCTCCAACTGAGCCATGGCTACAGGCAGGGGACAGAGAGAGAGAAGGGAGAGGGGAGGGATGGGGAAGCATATGGTTGCTTTTCCTGTGTGCCCTGACTGGGAATAGAACCCGGGATATCCACACACCAGACCAATGCTCTACCACTAAGCCAACCAGCCAGAGCTTATTTGTTTTTTAAACTTTCTTCTATCCCCTTCATTGTCTCTATTACCCCAGCATTCATTTTTTTCTCCCCATGTATATTTGCATTGGTGTTTATATTTCAGGTTCAGGTCTTTCATCAAATGTTGGGCATTTTGTATTTAAGGGTAAGACTTTGGAAAGCTGATTGGAAGCTCTGCGAGGGGGCAGGGCTTGCTGAGTTGTTTCCACATAGGACAGTAAGTAAGGGGGGGAGCCAGCTTTTTCATTGAAGGATATTAAAAAGTCAGAACTGAGAGGTATTGGCTCTTGTTATAGCCAGTTTTCCTAGAAAGAAATCCCAGGATCTTTTGCCTGGGGATGAGATGGGATGGGATAGGTTCTTAGCCTAATTGCCAGGGTGCCAGTAGCCAAGTGGACAGGACTTCTGTGGTTAAGCAGACTCTTGTTTAACCCACTGAATGGACCTCAACTCTGTTCAGCTGGGTGGCCTCCCTGAGGGTAAACCTCCAGGATTCTGGGGTAGGAGGAGGATATCTGGTGGACTAACTGCTCTTTTAAAAAAAAATTATTGAATTTATTGGGGGTGGCGTTGATTAATAAGATATGGGTTTCAAGTGTACAATTCATCATTTGTATATTGTACTGTGTGTTCACCACACAGAGTCGAGTGTCCTTCTGTCACCATTTATCCCCTTTAATCCTCTTGTACCTACTCCCACCCCTCTATCCCTCTGGTAACCACCATACTGTTGTCTGTGTCTGTGAGGGGTTTTTTTCCCCCTTAATTCCTTCACCTTTTTCACCCAAAGCCCGAACCCCCAACTGCCTCCCCTCTGACTGCTGTCTGTCTGTTCTCTGTATATCTGAGTCTGTTTCTATTTGCTCTTTATACAAACTCTCAACTAGTCACCCTACTTTCTCCCACCATGCACTCCGAGCCCGTCCAGGTTTCCCGCTGTGGCTGGGCACCTGCGCTTCTCCCTGGCTCCCCTTCCTCCTCCCAGTCCCACCCTGGGAGGCTGGGATTTCAGCTTTTTTAGGGCTCTAAAATCAGTCACTACTTAATTATTTGCTTTCCAGCTCCCTTTTTTTTAAAGTTTTTTTTCTTGTATATAGTCTCCCTTCTTGTTCTTTTTGAGAGTCTGTGGCTTTTAAAATAACTTCCTATCTTTTTCGTTTGGTTTTGGGAAGGAGCATAGATTAATGTGTTCAAATTAAAAGTCTTACATTAGATTTCGAATGTCAGTGGTTATATTTTTTCATTTCTACATGTTCTGTTTGATATTCAAGGTGTTTTTTTTTGTTCTGTTTTCTTCTGTATTATTCTTGCCATGTGGTATCCATAGCTTGTTTTACCTTTTTTATTGATCTTAAATATATTCAAAATCTTTCAACTATTTAGAATCTTTCAAATTGTTCTATTATTTCCAGATCTTCTTTGTGTGTATCTGTGTGTATTCATTCTCTTGTTTGTTGTTTCTCCTGACTCTTCCTTAGATGGTTTGTTTCCGTTTGTGACAAAATGATATGTAATCTAGTTTTTGGTGGGGTCCTGCCTGTCCTGTTGTTGGAGACATTCCCACAGAGTAGGCTTAGCTTTTCCTGCTGTTAGAATGTCCCCTTATGTTTTCTCCTATTTCTGAGTCTCTCTATGTATGGTTTCTGGAATGTTCTATCTTTTTCTCATGCACTTATCTTTCTTTTGTATAACTAGACTAAATTCTAGGAGACCAGGGTCATGCTACCTTCACCATTAAATACCCATTTTCTAGCTAAGTGTCTGGTTGAAACCAGGTGTCAGTAAATAAATACTTCTTAAGTGCATATGATGTAGGTTATTGAAAGAGGCTAGCAGGAGTGGTACAGACTGGCCTGAGTTCTGGTTTCTTTGTGCTGGTTTTGCTGCGCTCCAGGTTCCACCCCTTCACAGAGCAGCGTAGGGTGATGCAGGGAGTCTGCGCTCCGCGCGTACAATGTGGATGATTGGTAAGTTGTCCTTTAGAACTATAGAGGTTCTTCCTGTCATCACATTCACATGTAATATGTAAGTGAATCACATGCTTGAAGCTAAAAATTGTGATGGGATGCTTGTCACTCAGCATACGGCACAGCTTTCTGTGTGGCACATCCTTATACACAATGAAGCAGCTTCTGTGGAGTGTTTTCAGGTCCTTTTTCATTTGTGAAATATGTGACTTTAGAACAGCTGTGTAACAATCTGTTGTTGTGCCCTCTTTTCAGGTAGGAAGAAATGACAAGTTAACATTGGATAAATAATAATATGCATATCTGATAATAAAGCTCACAATTTATAGTGGCTTTGACTGGTATTCATCGTAGCAACCCTCCAAACTTGAATTTAGGAATACTGTAAGTTTTTATGTGGCTTTGTGTGTGTGTGTGTGTGTATGCATTTAATAGCTAAATGAATGAGTGACAGGTTTTATAGAGTATGTCTTACAGTAATAGTAGAATGAAGAATATTGGTGGTATTTTGTAAGATTGTGGGGAAATACTGTAAGTATTCACTTATTTTGGAAATAACAATAATTATATTCGCATGTTTTTTGAGAGCTTACTACGTGACAGGCACTCTTCTAAAACCTTAGGGAAACTTCCTTCCTTTTTTTTCTTTCTTCCAATCGCTTTCTTAAAAATTTTTAGTATAGAGGAGGAAATGCGATAGTTAACTCTCTTTAGGAATCAATAGGATTTATTATATGCAGCAAGATCAAGATTCAGAATCTGGTCCATTGCTCTGATGTATTAAAAATGTTAGTAGACCCTGGCCAGTTGGCTCAGTGTAAAGCATTGGCCTGGCATGTGGAAGTCCTGAGTTCGATTTCTGGTCAGGGCATACAGGAGAAGTGCCCATCTGCTTCTCCATCCTTCCCCCTCTCCTTCCTCTCTGTTTCTCTCTTCCCCTCCTGCAGCCAGGGCTCCATTGGACAAAGTTGGCCTATGTGCTGAGGATGGCTCCATGGCCTCTGCCTCAGGTGCTAGAATGGCTCTGGCCAGAATGGAGCAACACTCCAGATGGGTCGAGCATTGCCCTCTGGTGGACATGCCAGATGGGTCCTGGTTGGGAGCATGCAGAAATCTGTCTGACTGCCTCCCCGCTTCTAACTTTGGAAAAAAAAAATGTTAGTAGGCCCTAGCCGGGAAGCTCAATGGATAAAGCATTGACCCTGCACACCAGAGGTAATAGGTTTGACTCCCAGTCAGGGCATGTATGAGAAACAATCAGTACACAACTAAATGTAACAACTAAGTGAAATGATGAGTTGATACTTCTCTTTCTCCCTGCTCTGTCCCTCTCCCTCTCTCTCTCAAAATCAATGAAAAAAATGTTAGTAATTCATCAGGGTGGGGGATATAAATGAGAGTAAAGAGGGGATAAATGGTGATGGAAGGAGACTTGACTTGGGGTGAAGAACATAATACAATATACAGATATATCATTTAATTGTACACCTAAAACCTATGTAATTTTATCTTTACTTTTTTTGTGTGTGACAAAGAGAGACAGAGAGAGGGACAGATAGGGACAGACAGAGAGACAGGGAGAGAGATAAGAAGCATCAGGTCTTCATTGTGGCACCTTAGTTGTTCATCGATTGCTTTCTCATATGTGCCTTGACCGGGGGGCTACAGCAGAGCAAGTGACCCCTTGCTCAAGCCAGTGACCTTGGGCTCAAGCCAGCGACCTTGGGCTTCAAGCCAGTGACCTTTGGGCTCAAGCCAGCGACCATGGGGTCATATCTATGATCTCACGCTCAAGCTAACGACTCTGTGCTCAAGCTGGATGAGCTTGCGCTCAAGCCGATGACCTTGGGGTTTCAAACCTGGGTCCTCCGCATCCCAGTCTGATGCCCTATCCACTGCACCAACATATGGTCAGGCTTACACCTATATAATTTTTTTTAACCTATGTCACCCCAATAAATTCAATAAAAAAGTTAAAAAAATTTGTAACTCAAACTTGGCCTATTATCAGTATTTCTCAATTTTCATCATTTTAGAGTCAAATTGACCTGTCTTAAATTTACTTAGTTTTTAACTTGATCCATTTTTAAAATCTTTGAATATTAATTTTTAATTACTTAACTAATACATGACTACATTTTTCTTTAAATTTTAGAACATCCTGTATAAAGCTTCAGTTTCCATTCCTAGTCTCCCTCCACAGAGATGAACCACTGCTATGAGTTTGATGTGTATCTTTTGTTAATGGTCAAAGTCTGTGTGCCTGATGCTGTGAAGGGCCAGAACTCAAAACATCAGTTTGGAGTAAGGCAAGGTTTCTTGATTGAGAAAGCACTAGCTGAGAAGGTGGAGGTTCTAATCCTCAAATCCACTTTAAGAAAGTACAGAGTTCAGGCTTCTTTTATGTTGAGGGAAGAGAAAATGGGAGGAGCTGTGTTTGTAAAACCTCAAGCCCCAAGCAGAATTCTTCTAATGGTTAGCATGTGTAAAGATGGCACTATTAGCCTGAACGTCATGGGAACAATGTAGGTTTGAATAAGATGGAATCAGAGAGATTGAGTCTTTCACTCTGTTACATTTTTAGTCTTTATATTCAAATATCAACCCAAGAATTTAAACAATATTCTTTGTGCATGTGGCTCTTCTCTTTCTAAATAAGTTCCTGTGCTGATAGACATTTAGGTTCTTTTACTTTCAAACAGTGTTTTGGTAGATACTTGTACATGGGGGGGGGGGCGGAGTCCTTCTAGGAGGATATGTAGAGGTTAACGGTCAGCCATAGCTGTGCCCATTTTCAACTGTAGTTCTGAGAATTGCATTACCGAGAGGCAGCAGGCTTGGAGACAACCTGTTTTTCCATGACTTTGCCAGTATATTACATGTCAGATTTAATTCTTTTTGCCAAATGTGATTCTTTTTGCAGAAGTTAGTTTGTGAATGTTACATCTTTTCCTCTCACAAGCAAAGCTTGAGAGGTAACAGCTACTCTTGCCCTAGAATTTAGAAAGTTTCAAAGATGGTGGAGGTACACATGGGACCCATTCCCCTATTTCCCCAACCTCTTCCTACTGCTTTTAAATGAAAGGAATATATTTACTAGAAAAAGAATCTGGGCCAGATGAAAAGAACAGAGACTACCCTCCCCTCTGTGTCTGGGGGAGCCTAGAAATACAAACTTCCTGAATGCAGAAGAGGGGAGGCTTAGCCCACTGGCTGGTGATCAATGGTGTTTTAATTAAGCTATGGAGTTCTGAGTTCAGTAATCAAGGTCTTTGAGGTTTTGCTAGTGAGGTTAATCCCAAATTATTTTAAAAACTAGACTTTAAGTTTCTCAGCTTTATGATTTTAATTTCAACTTTATTTTCATTAGTAGTACAGCTAAATGACAATGAGTTTCATCATTGCTAAGAAATTGTTTTCCATACGGGTATTTCATCCAAGAAGATAATTTTAAATGGATTACAAATGTCATTAATATTTCCAGTTTGTGGAGTAGACTTGAATTTTGTAAACTGGAGAGTAGAACAGTAAATAATTTTTTTTCTATAAATGCTTAACTGAAAAAAATAGCTTAAATGAAGGATGCTGTTTCCAAAAACTCTGGGAGAAATGTCAGGAATATTAAAAGTTTTAGTACTTTAATTTTATCATTACTTATAAGAAAGTCAGGCCTTGACTGACTGGGTCATTGGATAGAGTGTCAGCCTGATGTGCAGACATCCCGGGTTTGATTCCTGGTCAGGGCACACATGAGAAGCAACCATATGCTTCTCTCCCCTTTCCTCTCCCCCATCTCTCTCCTCTTCCCCTTCTGCAGCCCAGTGGCTCAATTAGTTCAAGCATTGGCTAAGGTGCATTTAATAACATGCTGTTTAGTTTCCATGTGTTTGAGTATTTTTCAGTTTTTCTGTTGTGGTTGATTTCTAGTTTCATGCCATTGTGATCAGAGAAAATGCTTGATATGATTTCAATCTTCTTAAATATGTTGAGACCGCTTTTGTGCCCTAACATGTGGTCTATCCTAGAGAATGTACCATGAGCACTTGAAAAGAATGGATATTCTGCTGCTTTAGGTGAAAGGTTCTGAAGATATCTATTAAATCCAGTTGATCTAGTGTATCCTTTAAGTCTGCTGTTTCTTTGTTAATTTTCTTTCTTGAGGATCTATCTAGTGATGTTAGTGGGGTATTGAAATGCCCTACTATTATAGTATTGCTGTTGATCTTGCCCTTTAAATCCATCAAAGTCTGCTTTATATGTTTAGGTGCTCCTATATTAGGTGCATGGATATTTATAATGGTTATATCTTCCTGTTGGAATACTCCCTTTATCATTATGTAGTGACCTTCTTTATCTCTTACTATAGTCTTTGTTTTAAAGTCCATTTTGTCTGATATAAGTATTGCTACCCCAGCTTTTTTTTCATTTCCATTTGCGTGAAATATTTTTTTCCATCCTTTTACCTTCAGTCTATGAGCATCTTTTGTTTTAAGGTGTGTCTCTTGTAGACAGCATATGTATGGGTCCTGTTTTCTTACCCATGCAGCTACCCTATGTCTTTTGATTGGCTCATTTAATCCATTTACATTTAAGGTTATTATTGATATGTAGTTGTTTATTGCCATTTTATTCTTTAAAGCTATATTCCTCTTTTGCTATATTCTTTTTCCCCTTTGATCTGTTTACAGCAGGCCCCTTAGCATTTCTTGCAGCATTGGTTTGGTTGTAGTGAATTCCTTGATTTTTTTTTTTTTTTTTTTTTTTGGTCTGGGAAGCTTTTTATTTCTCCTTCAATTTTAAACAATAGTCTTGCTGGATAAAGTAGTCTTGGTTGTAGGCTTTTGTTCTGCGTTACTTTGAATATTTCTTGCCATTCCCTTCTGGTCTCAAGTGTTTCTGTTGAGAAGTCCTTATGGGGGCTCCTTTGTAGGTGATAACCTTTTATTTCTCTAGCAGCTTTTAATATTTTCTCTTTATCACTTAGCTTTGGTATTTTAATTATGATGTGTCTTGGTGTAGATTTCTTTGGGTTTCTCTTTAATGGAGTTCTCTGTGCTTCTTAAACTTGTGAGACGTTTTCCTGCATTAATTTAGGGAAGTTTTCAGCTATGATATGATTGAACAAAATCTCTATTCCTTGTTCTTTCTCTTCTTCTTCAGGAACCCCTATGATGCGGATGTTATTTCTCTTGTTGTCACAGAGCTCTCTTAGAGTTTCCTCAGACTTTTTGAGTCTCTTTTCTTTTTTCTGCTCTGCTTTTATGCCTTCATTTATCTTGTCCTCTAACTCACTGATTCGATCCTCAGCTTCATTCATCCTGCTTTTAATTTCTTCCATTGTGTTCTTCATTTCTGATATTGTATTTGTCATTTCTGATTCTTTTTTATTATTTCAATGTCCTTTTTTATATTTGCTAAGTCTTTATTTAGGTGTTCGTAATGACCATCTATTGTTGTTCTACGATCTTTGAGCATCCTAACAATCATTATTTTAAACTCTGCATCTGATAATTTGGTTATATCTGACTCATTCAGGTCCTTTTCTGGGGATTTCTCTTGATTCATTTGTGTTGCATTTCTCTGCCTTCCCATTTTGTCTGTGTAAAAGAAGTGTGTGGCCACTGGAGTCCAATGGGTGTGGCTTCTGTGCTTCGTACGTGTGGTCTGTCTGCAGACCCGCCACCCTCTCTGCTGCTGCTGCCTAGGGCATTCATGTATGGGCGTTGCCAGTGCCAGCCCACTGGGGCTGTCGCTGTGGTTTCCCCCAATGATTGTCTTGAGGGTAATTCTTCTCTGGTGCAGGTTCCACTTCAGCTCATGCATGAAACTTAGTTGTCATGTCTCCTCAGTCTCCTTCTATCTGGGAAAGTGTCTCAGCCTTATTTTTGTCTTTTAGAACACTGATATTTTTGAAGATTCCAGGCCAGTTATTTTACAGAATGTCCTTCATGTTGGGTTTATCTTCTATCTCCTCATGATTAGATTCAGGGGATGCATTTTTGACTGGAGCCTCAAGACTGATAGTGTATCCTCCTCAGGGGCATTGTATCTGGAGGTGCACAATGTCTATTGGCTTGTGATTGGCAATGTTGAATCTGACCATATTAAAATTGATCATTAAAGTATTATCCATTTTCTCTGTATCATGGTTCCCACTTTTCCTTCTGTATTTAATAACTTGTGGGAGAACATGTTAAGATTATATAAATATCTTACCTTTCATCAGACTTCTCCCACTCTCAAATTTAGTATGCATTGCTACAAATTTTTGTCTGAATTTCTGATTTTTAAAATTCTATCATTACTTCTAGATTAATCAGAATTCTGTCATAATGATGGGCTCTTATTTACTTTGCTGATTAAATTTTCCCCAGGGTCAGTAGGAACCCCATTAGTCTATTTCTTTCATCCTTTTACATGCTCCTATAATTTTTTTAGCACGTTATTACTTTTTGGCATAATTAGCTGTTCCTGGTCTATCTTGTACTTTTCCTGCTCAGCACTGGAGTCAACCGTTTCTCCAAGAAGCCCTGGTTTTTTTAGTGGGAACCCAAGATCTGTGCCCTGGCTGATTGGCTCAGTGGTAGAGTTTTGGCCCAGTAGGTGGAAGTCTTGAATTTGATTCCTGACCAGGGCACACAGGAGAAGCACCCATCTGCTTCTCCACCCTTCCCCTCTCCTTTCTCTCTATCTCTCTCTTCCTCTCCCACAGCTGAGGCTCCACTGGAGCAAAGTTGGCCCAGGTGCTGAGGATGGCTCCATGGCCTCTGCTTCAGGTGCTAGAATGGCCTAGGTTGCAAGGAAGCAACGCCCCAAATGGGCAAAACATTGCCCCTTACTGGGCTTGCCTGGTGGATCCTGGTCGAGTGTATGTGGGAGTCTGTCTCTCTGCCTCCCGCTTCTCACTTCAGAAAAATATAAGAAAACAAACAAAACAAACAAAAATACAAAAAAACCCAAGATCTGTGATCATTGCTGTACTAGATTATCCTTGCTTCTTGACCTTTTCAGCCAATAGAACTGGGAAATACACAGTCCTCCACACTCTCATAAATACAACTAAAATGGTGGGAATATATTTTAAAGTCCTAGTTTCATGGATATGTTGAGTTTTCATAGCTCCCTTCCCTGAGTTTTTCCTGGCCTTCCCTCTTTCCTCATTTGTATCTCCCTTCTTCCACAATGAGAAGCCTGACTCACAAAATGATCAACCCTGCAATACGCATTAAAAGGTTTCAAGATAGAATACCCCTGAAACCTATGTACTCTTATTGATCAATGTCACCTTGTTAAAGTTAATTTTCTAAACAAAATTAAAAAAAAGAGATAGCTATACCAGTGACTATTAAATCTGCTAGAAAAGTTCAAGACTATTTGCAATTTTTTTTCTTTGTATTGACAGTTGTCAAAGTTCTGTGTTCAGAAGTTACTTGGATTGGTTCTGTTTTTAAAATTCAGTGTGGTAAAATTATTCATTTTAAATATAGTTGGGTTATGTATTTTAGTTTGCACTGAGTTTTAGCACCTCCCTGTACTTGTTGATTTAATTTTAATTTTTGAATATGGAGAACATTAACATGATTATACAACTCAAGGCTATACAAAACAAGATATATTCAGCACTTTTTTAAAGTTAGTAACTATATTTTAAAGATTATTAATAATTTGAAATCAAACAGTGCATGGCTGGGTGTGTCTGTGTTGTTTTTTTTGGTGGCTATGTGGGTACAGGATATTGGTGTCTCTTCTCCAATGTATAGAAAAACATGTAGACATGAAATACCAGGAACCTTAAAGAGTGAACGTAGTTCAAAGTGATTATAGGACAGATTGGGAATAACATGAATTTCATTGTAAATAACCCTTAGTAGGCTTGGAGTAGGGTCTCTGAAAAGCTATGGTGCTTTTCCCAAATGACACTAGGGGCTCATTGGCTCAGAGGCACCTTCAGGCCTCCTGTAGCTGGCTGAGGCTGGGAAGTGAGGTTCGAGAGACCCACTCCTGGAGGCCTCCCCAAACTATCTTGCTGGTTCCGTGCCATCTCTTAGGGTTTTAACCCAGAAATGGGGTGGAAGTTGAGAGACAGGGATATTCTTAGGCCTCCGGTCTTCTTCTCTTGGACTTAATGCCTTCTGACTCAAGCTTTTTATTTTCTTTAGATTGGCAAAGATGGCTAATAGATAACCTGTCAAAGGTCATAATTCAAACCCCAAGCTGTCTAATTCTTCTCATTCTGCTATTTTAGAAATGTTGTAAAGAGCATCCGTGTATACTGCCTGCATGTAAAATAAGATCAAGTCCATATAATTTCCTAATACAAACCAAACTGGCACAAAGTAGACATGGTGGAAATATCATTAGACATGCATTATGAAATCAAAACATTTAGATGAAAGCCAATTAAAGTAAATATGGAATTAATGAGATTAGACCAAGAAGAAAAAAAGTTGCACTAATAATTAACTCAACATCTGATCCCCCAAAGTAAACATAAATTTGTTATCCCCATTGCTTGTGAAACCTTGGGGTACTCTGCTTGTATATGGAATCTGAGGTACATTCACCCTAAATCGCACTTGTTTGCTTCCTGTTGCTTATTAGGCTTGTTTGCATTGCTTACATTAATGCTTATTCAATGGCTTATGTGATATCCTCTGGCTTTAATTTTGGGAGAGACAAAATTAAATTGCGCCCTTAGCAGTAAATACAAGGATGAGCTGAAAGGTGAACTTGATGTTTAAGGACATCACTTATCTTATCACTGCAGTGACTAGTATAAATAACTAGGGTGGAATCAAACCCAAGTTGGGGAAACGGGGCAGCAAAAGGCCAAGATGATTTTTTCAGCTTTTCTTCTATTCAGTGTATGAGGGTAGGAGATGCCAGATTCCCTGCTTAACCTCTTCTGTTTGCAAAATTGCTTATGTATGCAATTATGTATTACAGGATTTATCCATGAGTGCTTCCATTAAAGCTTTCAGTGGATTTTCCTCCTCTGGGTTGTTGACATTTGATTAGTGAGAAATGGTTAAGTCACACATATGAATAGTTTACTGATGTTCATGTTGGCAGTGTATTCTTGTTTCTATTTAATTTTTTTTTTAGCATCATCAGAATATTTTTTTTTTACTTTTCACTTTATCATAAAAACATTTTTGGCTCTGGACTGTTGGCTCAGTGATAGAGTGTCGGCCCAATGTATGGACATCTGGGTTTGATTTCTAGTCAGAGCACACTGGAATAGCGACCATCTGTTTCTCCACCCTTCCCCCTTTCCCTTCTCTCCCTGTATCTCTCTCTTCCCCTCCTGCAGCCATGGCTCAAATGGTTTAAGCAAGCTGGCCCCAGGCACTGAGGATGGCTCCATGGTCTTGCCTCAGGCGCTAGAATAGCTTGGTTGCCTAGCAACGGAGCAGCTGCCCCAGATGGGCGGAGCATCCCCCAGTAGGGGGCTTACTGGGTGGTTCCCAGTCAGGGTGCATGCAAGAGTCTGGTTTTCTGCCTCCCTGCTTCACATGTAGGAAAATAAATAAAAAAATAAATTCTTGTTTGTAATTATGTGCACACATAAGCATTTTTTCATAAATTGCATACAAACATATTTGTAAGCCCAGAAATGCTGATAGATCTTATGTTTTCAATGTGGTTTGGCATTACTTTACATCTTAAACAGTGGCTCAATATTGTTATGAATTAATTATACATATCTGTAATCTTTAGCATTTAATTATATATCTACTCTTTTGAACTGCTTTCTGATTATTTTATTTTATTAAACCTCTTTCTTCTATAAGTTTAAGGGCAAAAACATTTCATAAATTCTTACTGTAGTCTCTCCAGCACCTAGAACTATATCACATAATAGGCACTTAATAGTCAATTTTTTTTCCTTTTTGCATTTTTCTGAAGTGAGAAGCAGGGAGGCAGAGAGACACTCCCACATGTGCCCCACCGGGATCCACCAGGAATGCCCACTAGGGGGCGATGCTCTGCTCATCTGGGGCATTGCTCCATTGTAACCAGAGCCATTCTAGAGCCTGAGGCAGAGGCCATGGAGCCATCCTCAGAGCCCGGGCCAACTTTGTTCCAGTGGAGCCTTGACTGGGGGAGGAGAAGAGAGAGATAGAGAGAAAAGAGAGGGGGAAAGGTGGAGAAGCAGATGGGCACTTCTCTTGTGTGCCCTGGCTGGGAATTGAAGCTGGAACTTCCACACGCTGGGATGACACTCTACCACTGAGCCAACTGGCCAGGGCCTTATTATTTTCTTAGTAAAGACTTAAACCATTTCTTATATATACGCTCTACTTTCTTTTTTAGGTTACTTTTTATTTTGAAATAATTTCAGGCATACAGAAAAGTTCCAAAATTAGTGCGAAGAATACCCGTATACGCTTTACCCAGGTTCTCCAAATGTTAATATTTTACTGTGTTTAACTTAATATTCTCTCTCTTAGTGTAGTGACTAGTTAAATAATATTCTGCCTAGGGTGGAATCAAACCCAAGTTGATTACCTTCCACCTTCTCCTTTTATCCCTTTCTTCCCTCTCTTCTTCCTTTATCTATCTATCTATCTATCTATCTATCTATCTATCTATCTACTTATCATACACACATACATACACACATACATGCATATACATATATACAAACTTGTATATGGATATAGATATGTATTTTTTCTTGAACTATTTAGAATGAGTTGCAGGCTTGATTGATGGCTCTTTTCCCCTGAATACTCCAATCTGTAGTTCTTAAAAGCAAGGACATTCCTTTGCACACTACAATACCTTCTCAAATCAGTATATTAACATTTAAACAATATTATTATCTGATCTACAGATATGATTAATATTTTGGCAACTGTTCCAATAATGCCCATTAGAGCAAAAGAAAATTACAGATCACACGTTATATTTATATATCAAGTTTCTTTAGTCTCCTTTCATTTACTGTGTCTTTCTTTCATGACCTTGATGTATTTGAAGAGTACAAGCCAGTTATTTTGTAAAATGTCTCTCCATTGGAGTTTATCTTGCCTCATGATTTGGGTTATACATATTTGGCAGACATATCACAGAAGTGATGTATTCTCTCTGTACATATTATCAAGAGGTACATCATGTTGATTTGTATTATTACAGGTGATGTTAACTTTGGTCACTTGTTTTAGGTGGCGTCTGCCAGATTTCTCTACTGTAAAGTTACTGTTTCCCTTTGTAATTAATAAGTATCTTGTGGAAGGTACTTTGAGACTGTGTAAATATGTTTCTCATCAAATTTTCAACCAGGATTTTTAGCATCAAATGTGATTCATGTTTTAATTATTACTATGATGGTGACCAAATGGTGATTTTCTAGTTAGATTGTTTTTTTATTTTGAATATAAATCTCCTCTTTTTCAGATTCTCTCATGGTTCTCTGAGTCAGCAGGCTGTCTTATTCTATTTGTGCTGTACCTGTAATTTACCACAAATAAACAACTTCATTACCAGTACTTTCTATGGTAGTAGGATCATCTGTTCTCCTTTTTTTGCAACTGCAGCTGAAAGTAGCACCTACTATATTAAATATCTCTAGCAGAGTAGCCAGTTTTCACATTACTTTGTTAAAATTACTCTCCTTGAGTGAGGTGATCAAGGGAGATTTTTATAGAGTATCTGTTTGCTGTCGCTCTTTCTTGGAAGCATCATGAATCCTCTTCTGGCACTATTGTTGTGACAAAGTGAACCAATGAAGCATAAACACAATTTAACTCC
Organism: Saccopteryx leptura; assembly: GCF_036850995.1. Lineage (NCBI taxonomy): Eukaryota > Metazoa > Chordata > Mammalia > Chiroptera > Emballonuridae > Saccopteryx > Saccopteryx leptura. The sequence continues at coordinate 263,053,580 of NC_089505.1, read as the reverse complement.
ATAGTAACATGACAGTTTGACAAACTCTAATCTCTTCATGATGCAGTATCAGTGAAGAAGAACCCACAGCTAGAAAGAAACCTAGATTCTCATGGATTAACACAGAGATAGGTTTGTTGTTTTATTATATGGCAATAAAGTAGAATCTACTAGATAAAAATAAATAAAATGTCTATAGGTATTTTTTTTATCAAGATTGGAAAGCATATGTTATTAAAAAAACATCCAGGCTCATACTTTTAGTCTGTAGTCTAAAAAGATATTTCACATGCAGATTACTTTATTTCTGTATTGCAGTGCTGTTGTGTGTAATGCTCATTTATTGAGCACCTGCCTGGGCCTGTGGAATAATTAGGTGATGGGAAGGGAGAATAAACACACATACAGAGACATGATTATACTAGCTTTAAGTTGCAAAAAAATATTGCAAGAAATATTTTTGATTAAATTTTAAATTCTGCTTGCAAACGTCTGCATGAGATCCCATATTCAGGATAATGATTCTCAAGCTTTGCAGAGGTTGTGGAAATGTGATCTAGGATTTTTTTTTACATTGGTTTTGGGGTATTGAGATCATATTCAAAGATCTCTTCCAGACTGCTGATGCCCTGTTTCAGTTCTTATCATATTTCCTAAAAAAATTAAAATAAAGAAACCCATAAATTTCTTGATGATTCATTGGTCTTAAAGAACAATAAAAGCATTTTGTTTAGTCTTTGCTGATCTTAGATATGTCATTCATTTAGGTACTTTTTTTGCTTTCTTTTTATTTTTGTATTTTTCTGAAGTGAGAAGCAGGGAGGCAGAGAGACAGACTCCTGCATGTGCCCCACCAGGATCCACCCAGCAGGCCCACTAGAGGGTGATGCTCTGCCCATCTGGGGCATTGCTCCATTGCAACTGGAGCCATTTTAGTTCCTAAGGTGAGGTCATGGAGCCATTCACAACACTGGGGCCAAGTTTGCTCCAGTGGAGCCTTGGCTGTGGGAGGGGAAGAGAGAAATAGAAAGAAAAGAGAGGAGGAGGGGTGGAGAAGCAAATGGGCGCTTCTCCTGTGTGCCCTAGCCAGGAATCAAACCCAAGACATCCACACGCTGGGCCGATGTTCCACCACTGAGCCAACCAGCCAGGGGCTTTTGTTTTTTAATGCTAAGGATTCAGCAACTGTCAAAGAATTTAACAATGTTTTTGGCTTCTTATTGCTAGAATATACTGAAAGATAATAGCATCCCAAGGATTACATCTCATGGACCTTTGTAAGTTTGTCCCTACTGCTGCTCCTCTTCCCAGTGTACGTAGAGGCACTCTGAGTTCACTCTTCCGAAATGTTTCCAGGGTGGCAGGCAACACAGCAGAGAGAGCACTTGGAAACAGTTTATTTACATTAAGCAGATTATATTTTATCATTGTATAGTCATCAACTTGCATAAATATCTCCCTGTAGAGTGCTCAGAAGCATTTACTTTGCTCATGGCAAGCAGCATGGTAGACATGCTAAGTCAGGAGACCCAGATCCCAGCTCAAGAGCTGCTGTTACCTTTCTGTGTGGTCTTGGACACTCCATTAGAGCCTCTGAATCTGTCTTCTCATTTGTTAAAAAAAAAAAAAAAGATAGATTACTTCTAAGGACTTTTCTACTTATGTATTTTTACTTAATTGGTTCTACTCAAAATTATCTTTTTTTTTTCCCCCAGAAAATGGATGGGATTTTAACATCTATACAGATAGAAATCATACAAAAAATTCTAAATCCTAACATAGGATTTATTTGTTCCAATTGAAATACTTCATGTTTATATCTGTATAATGCCAACTCATGTGAGTAATGATAGCATAGAATTTTAGCATGACTTGGGACAATGTCAGCCAGTTCCTTTGTTAATTGGGCTGGTATCGCGGCCTTGGGGCTCCCTGCCTCTGCCTCTCGGGGAGTCGGGACAAGCTTACGTGTCAGTGTGAGCTGCAGGGACTTTGCATCAGGTTTGGGCTGTGTGGTTCTTAGCTTTCAGTTCAAAGCTGGGCAGCTAAGAATCACTCTAGCTAAGAAGCCGGGAAATAGACTGATTTTATTAATCAAAATACAATGACAGCCCTGTCCTGTTAGCTCAGTCAGTGGGAGCATTGTCCTGAAATGCCAAGGTTGCGGGCTTGATTCCCGGTCAGGCACATATGGAATGCAACCAGAGTTACGAGTGCCCAGCTAAATGGCAACGAATGAATGCTTTCCTCGCTCTCTCCCTTTTTCTTTCTGTCTCTCTAACATCAATGAATAATAACAAATAATGTCACATGATATTCTAAGCTTAGAAAAAGATACGATGCACACTGAGCTGGTTGAGACACCAGAATCTGATGGAACTTTGTAAACCAACTGGCAAAGGTGTACGTGAACCAGTCGTTGCAGTATGCACCTGGTGGGCTGTCAGGAGATGGTGATGAATTAGTGGTGTTGGCAGGAGACTTCACCATCATTCCAGGTTTGTGTGTTGCTCTAGAGCAGTGGTAGTCAACCTGGTCCCTACCGCCCACTAGTGGGCATTCCAGCTTTCATGGTGGGTGGTAGCGGAGCAACCAGAGTATAAATAAAAAGATAGATTTAACTATAGTAAGTTGTTTTATAAGGATTTATTCTGCCAAACTTAGTGAAAATCCAACATAAAGTACTTGGTAAGTAATTATTATTATATGCTTTAACTTGCTGTAACTCTGCTTTATAAATTTTATAAAGTAAAGTTACTTCCCTACTTTATAAATCACCATTACTGTGGAACCGGTGGGCGGTTAGAAAATTTTACTACTAACAGAGATACAAAAGTGGGTGGTAGGTATAAAAAGGTTGACTACCCCTGCTCTAGAGGATGCTGTGTCTGGTTTTGCCTCTGTTTCTCTCTCTAAGCCAACAGCACAGAGTACCATGGACCAGGCCTAGAGACAGATTTAAATCCTATGCACCTGATCAATCATGGATTCTTATTTTGGGGGAAATGGTTAGGTATTGGTTTAAATAACTTTAAGAAATTTGAGTTACAAAAGTAATATGTGTTCATTGTAAAATTAAAACATTGGAAAACTACTAAAGTGTATACAACAAAGAGTAACATGCACGCAAACTCTTCCCTCCCCACGTCAGCCACTATCCACTATTTGACATGAGTTCCTCTAGGTCTTTTTCTGAGCACATCCTCGTTTAGAAACTATGTTATGATTTAATATTAATTGTTACATCATGTTATTGTAATTTAGGATTTGGTACTTGACATTATAGATGATTTTGCATTGTATGAAATGGTATGATGAAACTTTTAAAAGTTTCCAAGTACATTAATAGATATTTTCCCTTAGCTTCTTGCCTGGGAGCTGTCTTGGGCAATTTTCTGACTTACATAGTGATTTTGACTTCACCTAACTGATAGGGTTTCTCCAGTGTTGGGTAAGGAGACAGTGAACTATAAATAGGGTAATGACATAATTTATCATTTAAACCAGGACTCTGAGAGTCCTTAATAATTACACTGCGACTATAGATATAAACTGGGACTGTCCAGACACCCGTGCACTGGGGACCACTGCCTTCCTGTTCTGTCCCATGGTTCCTGTTGAGCAAACTGGGGCCATGAACTTCTGCCTCAGGGCATTAACCCTAAATGAACTGATGACTTTGGTTTTTACGTTAGGGAATCCGCAGAAATTCTTAAGGGAACATGCTCAGAGCTGAGACTGTTAAATTTCTTAATTCTTAATGAAAGAATATTCCGGCACCCCCCTTTTCCACTTCTCACTCTGGTTCTGTCACCTCCAGCTGGGCTTCTCTCACCACCACTCCACCAGACCCGCCTTCGTTACCATCGTTAATGACCTCTGTGTTCCCAGATCCAGGCCCGGCAGTCTGTTTTTGTTCCATGCGTTGAGTGTGCCTTCCTTCTTAGAATATTCTCTTCTGCTCTTTTCTGTGACCCCACACTCTTCTGGCTTCTCCCCCTTCCCAGTGTCATCTGCTTAGTGTCATGGGCTGCATGCTTTTGGTCCCCTGCACCCCCAGCCCACCTGAAACCCAGTCCTTTTCCTGTCTTTCCGTCTCAGTACAGGGCGCGCCATTCGCCCATTCGCTCAGGCCGCAGACCCAGAGTCATCTCCGGTTCTTTCCGTCACCATCCTTCCTGCTTCACAGCAGGTCCTGTCCACTTGCTCTGATGGTCTGTTCACTCCACTGCCACCCCTCCACTCTGAGCCACCTTCATCAGTGGGCTGAGGCTTTTCAATAACGTCCTAACAAGTCTCCTCCCATCCTTTGTTGCCTCCCAGCAGCCCATTTTCTATACCATAGCCAGAGAGCTTTTAAAAGTTACTTTCCTGCTGCAAACCTGCTTATGGCATCGTAGAGCAGGTAGAAAAGTGAAATCCAGATTCCTTGCAGGACTGGCTCTCTGTTTAGCCTCTTCTGTTGCTCCTCTCTGACCTGCTGGGTGCTGGGAGCTCACTGGCTTAGTTGGTCCTCAGAACCGCCAGGCTCACCCTGGGTTACGGCCTTTGCACCGTCTGTTCCTTCTGCCTGGGTCTTTGCATGACGGGTTCTTCTCATTCAGGTTTCAGCCTAATTTCATCTCTTCAAAAAGGACCTTTCTGACTTTACATAGTAGTGGTTATCCCCCTCCAAATTACTGTTTATGTCATTACTGTATGTGTTTTATTTATAGAGCATGCATGTATTGTCACCTCTCTCCTCTGTTGCCTACTAGAATGTAACTTCTAACCAGTAGGGATCCTGTCTGCTCGTTACTTTCGCTTCTTGGCACGTAGAACAGTACCTGGTCTGTGTTAGGCACTTGATTCTTGTTGAATGAATAAACAATGGTCACTGCAATCCAGGATGACTTGTGTCCCAGGCAGCTCTTCATCATGAGTGGCCCATTTTCATTTCTAAACCAACACACAGTTTATTACTCTCTCTCTCTAGCTCCTCTCTATCTGTTCAGCTCTGCATGGTCTTCCTGCTTCAGACTCTCATAAGCTTTGTACGTACTTTCTCTTGCTACGAAATCATGACCTTCCCCACAATGTTTGAGGGTGACCCATTTGTTAAGAGACTGTTCTATGCTGTTTGCTGGATTAAGCTAATCTACATACCCAAGTAGTCACTTTGAAAATGGACACTTTAACTCCCCTTACCTATTTCTAAAGAGATTTCACTAACTCAGTGCTTTGTGGAGATAATGACAGAATTAGTCAGGAAAAACTAAGTCCTCTCATGTAAACTTGTGATTCACAGTGTAGTTAATCTTAATGGTGTGCTGCAAACCTTTGCATGTGTAATTACAGTGTAGGTTCACCATATTCTCACTACCTCATCTCTAAAGCCTTTAACCTAGACTGGCTAGAGCGTGTCCTTTTGTATTCTGGTATCCAATTGTTTCTTTATCATCATACTCTCTCTGTGTCATCCTCTTGAGTCACCATGTCACCTGTAATGCTTCAGGTGACCATTTCTTACTCATGCTAGAGCAGATACATTAATTGTAGATATCTCACACCCTGTCTGCAGTTATTCAAAAGCCAGTCTTTAGATTATATAGCATTTTTGTCTCAACTAATCTTTATTTACTGTGTATCAGCCACGTTTCTACGGTTAATTCATCAATGAATGCAAATGCAGGTATTCTGGGTGCAAGATGCCTTCTGTGGAAATGAATTCTGTAAATGACATACTTCAGAATGTCTGCTACAAAATGCCTTCTATAAAATAGTAGCTATCAGCCTGACCAGGCGGTGGTGCAGTGGATAAAGTGTCAGCCTGAGATGCAGAGGACACGGGTTTGAAACCCTGAGGTCGCCGGTTTGAGCACGGGCTCATCCAACAAGCACAGGTTCACCAGCTTGAGCATGGGATCACTCGCTCTGCTGTAGCCCCCCAGTCAAGGCACATATGAGAAAGCAATCAATGGACAACTAAGGTGCCGCAACAAAGAATTGATGCTTCTCATCTCTCTCCCTTCCTGTCTGTCCCTATCTGTCCCTCTCTCTGTCTCTCTCTTGCTAAAAAAAATAAAAGGTAGCTATCACATACATGTGTAAGTATATGTGTGTATATGTACATGTATGTTAACATACATGCAGGCACATATGTGTTGGGGTTGAGGCTGTTCCTCACAGTTGTCCAGTGATCTGTTGACTGATGTCATGTCCCCACAGTTTCCTTGATGTATAAAATGACTGCACACTGGGCAGCAAAACTCCAGCCTGTTTTTCTACTCTGATAGTTTCATTTGCGTTACCTCGTCAAGGTGAGGATTAGAATTAAATTGACGAGGCCAGCAAAGCTGAAAATTGAATTAATTTCAGATTTGTAATGAAAAAGATGGGATCTCTCCTGCTCAGCATTAACTAAGACCCTGTGGGCTATACAAACTGAATTGACAGTCTCTCATTAAAATGATATTTTCTCCAGTGAAATGTACTGGCACTAAGTAGGCTCTGAAATGCTTTCTGCTCCAAGATCACAGCTGCCATCAGGGCTGTGGAGCTGACATCCGTGTTCACAAGACTCATAGGACCCACAGCATTTATTGAATTTGGTACAATTTTTGCCAAGTATTTATGGAATTTCTACTCTGTGCCAGGCACTGGGCTAGGCAATTAGGATTTAGGATGAATAGCTTGTGATTCTTGTCATCAAAGGGCTTCCGATGTCGAAGGAGAAACAGCTACACATAAAACCAAACTTCAAGTGACTTGGTTAGTGATACGAGGAAAGTCCTGTGGAAATGCGGGTGGAGAGGGGAATAGTTCCATCTTGTTGGTTTGGACAAAAAGGAAATTCATGATAATAGATGGGCACATGGACAGATTTCACCAGGCAGAGGGTAATCATCCAGACCTGTAGCAATTATAAAACCTTTCCCATAACGTTAAATCCTGTGGGACCAATTAAATTTTATTTATTTATTTTTCAATTTAAATTTTAACTATGTTGTTTGCCTCTTAAGGATGTTTGATAACTTCAAGATAAAGTTTTCCCTGCACTGAGGCTACCTCGTCGTCCATGAGAATGGCAAGCATTTATCGCCTGCCTAGCACGGGCTGCATTCCTGATGCATGTTCCCCGATACTTCCCAGCACAACTCTGCGGTGAGGGTGGGGTTACCCACGTGAGGCAGATGGGAGAGGCCCGGACTGGCCCCGGGGCACACACAGCCAGTGAGTGGAGGAGCTGGGCTTTACCCTCGGATGGGTTTGACTTTACAGACCATGCTTCCCATCCTCCAGCCGACTCCCACCCCAGAACACTGTTTCTTTCACTGTTCCAATTGTGATGACTGGTTTTAAAGGTGATGGCATTGCCAAAACCCATGCATCGGTCTAGATTAACTTAAACAAATGTTGTAGTTGGGCAAGCTTGGAACCAGGCGCTTTTCAAACTTTTGCTGTCCCTGTGTTGGAGAGCTTAGGTACTAACAGGCCGAGAATGGGACAATACTGACCTGTTCTTCTGACCCTTTGTCAGAGGGCGACTGACTAAGGGAGGATGAAGCCAAATGTTCAAAAGAGTGAAGAGCCCCTCACTGGCCTCAGTGAGCTGCCTCAGGAGGGGTCAGCATGAGGGTGACCTTCTAAGCTGATGGTTGGCTGGAGGCTGTGGCTTTCTCCGAGTTGCTGATGCTGCAGGCTTCTGGTGACACTTGGAGAAATCTTTTCTCTTAGGAGGAACCAGAGCGACAGTAAGTGTCCCAGTCCTGAAGGATCAGAAGGCACCACAAGGCCCAGTATGCAGTCCGAAGCTGGGAGGACAGGCCCTGTCAGATGAGCTTGGCTTCAGATCCACTTTTCCTTGCGCTCTGGTGTGCCCGTCTCTTTGCCAGTGTCTCGGCCAGCGGTCACCCTGCTGGTCTCGGACCTTTCCCTGAGCCTGGTTGTCCTCTCCTGGGCCTGCATCTGGCTGGTGGAGCTGGCGATGACCGTGTCTCCCTTCCTCCCCCAGCCCAGCAGATCATGCCCAAAGGGCTGAGCTTTCTTCCACCCCGCGTTACTCAGGACCAAGAAAGGCATTGCTCATCTTTAGCTAGGAGTTGCGGGTCTAGAAGGAGATTTACAAGCTGACGACTGTATCTCCAGGCAAAGCATCAAGAGAATTACTTCCCATTCACATGATCTGGTCTCTCAGATCCCCACAGATCAGACGGCAGTAGCTTTCTGTCCTCTCTCCTTTGATCTCCAGCAGTATTTACAACGGGAGCTTCTCTCTTGCAGCTAACTTAGAGTTTTTATTTGAAAATCCGTATGTCTTTATTCTGTGCTCAGGAGAGATGGAGAATCAAAATTTCCACTGCTTCTAAGCAATTGGTCACTGAGTTTCCCCCCAAAGGCAGCTCCTTGTGGCATGAGAGCATAAACTCTGCAGTCAGGTCTGGATTGAAATCTCCTTCTGCTGCTCACCAGTCGTTTCCCTGTGGGCTCACTGTTTCACTGGAGTCTGTTTCCTCGTTTGTAAAGTGGGGCGGTCTGACCTGCCTCACAGGACTGAGGATAAAGTGCCAGCCCCGCCGCTGACTGGCACAGCGCCTCCGTAGTCGTGTTGCTCAGCTGCTCTCACTCCAGCCTCCTTGTCGGCACTCCAGCCGACAGAGAGAGGAAGCAGGGCGAAGGGCCCGCTCAGAGCACTTCCTGGAAACTGCATGATTTTCATGGTCATCCTGTTGGCTAGAGGTTGGTTGCATGGCCACACCTGGTTTGAAGGGAAGGTAGGAGATGTAGTCTTTATTCTTGGCATTTGTTCATGTGTCCGCTGACATTTGTATGTTCTATCTCTAAGAAGGAAGGGGAGTCTCGTAGGGTGAATGCCCCAGGAAGCGGACTTAGACAAAGTTTAGCTCGAAGGATGTTGATTAAGCCGTGCTCTGTGGATCAAAAGTGATCGAAGGGAGGACAGGAAAAGTCAAGCTACAGTGCTGACCCAGTGACAGCCTCAGCAGACCCCCACAGGTTGCTCTAGAGCTGAGATGGCCAGGCCTTTATATTCCTGTGTCTATTAGTCATTAGGGATGGGCTGATCTGGGAATAGGTGTGACCTGGGGCAAGACAGCTCTTGGCAGTTGAGGTGATCCCTGAAGAGACCTACAGCTGGAGGCTCTGTAGACGGCACTACCAGCAACTGGGCCAGCAGTCCTTCATGAAGGGGGATTCCAGGTGACTCAATCTGGCATCCATCACAGGAAGAAGGGCAGAGCTGGCATGTTTGCCACACTCCATCACAGAGTGTTGTGAGGCGCAGATAAAATAAAATGGTTGAGGACTTTTGCAGACAACTGGACTTAGAGTAAATACCCAATCAGTCTTAGCTGAGGTATTAGTATTTCCAAATGTTATTTTAATGGGGATAATTTTCTTTCAGGGAACCCTGTGGGACTGAAAGAGTTGGCAATCCTAGCCTAATGATCAAATTTAGAAAATAAAAAATCGTGTTGCAAAATCTTTAATTTCTACTCCATGTAGTTTGATGTGTAGACTTTGACTACTGAGTTGCATTAGAAAAGATAGTATTGACATTGCTTTAGACTTTGATTTTCACCAAAGTGGAAATATAGAAAGTGCTTAATCAAGCTTATCTACTTTATTGTTATTTCAAAAACCACCTTTATTTTAGTAAGTATACTTATTATTGTTGTAGTTGCTTTATTCTCTATTTCATTAGGGTTTCTTTTTTTTTTAATTAATTAATTTATTTTTTTTGTATTTTTCTGAAGTGAGAAGCAGGGAGGCTGAGAGACTTAAACTCCCACATGTGCCCCACCGGGATCCACCTGGAAAGCCCACTAGGGGGCTATGCTCTGTCCATATAGGGCGTTGCTCCTTTGTAACCTGAGCCATTCTAGTGCCTGAGGCGGAGGTCATGAAGCCATCCTCAGTGCCCAGGCCAACTTTGCTCCAGTGGAGCCTTGGCTGTGGGAGGGGAAGAGAGAGATAGAGAGAAAGGAGAGAGGAAAGGGTGGAGAAGCAGATTGGCGCTTCTCCTGTGTTTCATGGCCAGAAATCGAACCCAGGACATCCACATGCTGGGATGATGCTCTACCACTGAGCCCACCAGCCAGGGCTCATTAGGGTTTCTTTTTATTCCACCACAATTGTCAAAGTAAGGACAACTGTACTCCTGCACAGAGCTTTAATTGCTCAACTTCATCCCCACCCAGTGGAGACCTGGAGTTACCACAGACCCTAACCTGCTTCTCTTTAACCTCAGCACTTGCAGAAGGGAAGTCTCTCAGCCCTGAAGGTACTTCCTTTGGTACACATCCTTAAAGTTTTAGCATGGAGCCAAAAGCCTTTTCACTGTCAGCTAGTTATTTGGGGCCTATGGTGATGGCAGGGAGATGTGGAGGAGCCTATAACTGGTCTAGCTGTTCTGCATGTCATTTACTTGAGTATCCTGATGACTCAAGACCACTCCTGCTTTTTATATACTGTTCACAAAAAATTAGGGGATATTTTATCACTTCATATTCATTTTGAAATATCTCCTAATTTTTGTGAGCAGTACAGCTAGTGCTCGACTTATGATCATGATTGGTTCTGACAGAACAGTCCTAACATGATTTGTTTGTAAGTTGAGTAGGCTATATGTACAGTACTGTGAAATGATGTTATAAAAATCTTTAAGTCAGAGACAAAGACAATTTCCTCTTGGTAGACATCTTGGGAGGGGTTTGATGAAAAATATCCAAGACACAAAACACAAATTGCTGTACTGAGTCTGGGATAACAGTTGAAATGGTGCACACGGAGATGGTAGTGCTGCTGGAAGCTGGTCCACACTATCGTATGCCCAGCTGGGCAACGCTTGCGCTGCCAGACGCAGAGCAGTCGTGGCTAGCGATTGTGGTTGTAATGTCAAATGGTCGTAAGTTGCATAGGTCGTAAGTCGATCAATACCTGTATATATTTTTGTAGGACTCCTAACTTGGACTGTTGTGCCCAGTTTTAAGCTGTAGGCTTTTTGCTTTGAGCTTCATATAAATTTGAGCTCCTTGTTCTCTATATTTCAGATATGCATTGAAAGTTTTAGTCTGCTATTAGCACATTTTCTCAGTTTTTAATTTTTAGCAAAATAGGAGTTTGGTCATACTGACAGTGCAGGAAAAACTCTGGAGACCAGGAACATAATGATTATTGTGTTGTGTCCTAAAGGGGCTTCATTTAATTTGGCATGTTGTAATTACCACTTGAGAGAGATAGAGTCATGAGTTCCATCCAACCCTGAATCCTTCCTCACCCTGAGAGTGACCATCCACCCCAACACAGTGATTCCATTGACAGGAGGAGCCCTATCCACACTGGACATTTGAAATTGGCATAAAATGTCACATTAATGAAAATTTGCCTGATGTACCCACATATTCTTTGGTGAAGAAATGATCCTAAAACTAAGTAAGTGAGTTATTTTATAATACGACTATTTATGGCAGATTTAAAAGTAGATTTTCAAAGTAGACTATTTCCCCCAAAGTACACTTTCTAAAATGAGTTTAATAAAATTTTTGGGAAATGTTTACATGTGAAGAAATACTAGTGATTTTATCTTTAAATCTAAGCTTATAGAGAGAAGATTAAGAAAAATGTTTAAATAAAAAAATAATGTAAATATCTATCACTTAAACATTTAAGTATAGGAAATGTCATGTGACTAGACTATGTTCACCCACTGTTTGAGGTCTTTAGACATGTTGGGGGTGAGAGTTCTATTTATATGCTCTCATGAATCTCTAAATGCGTGATTTTGGATTATGTTTAAGTGTGCAAATCCAGAGTAGATTCTCAGAAAGAAAATGAGATGACACCTGACCTGTGGTGGCGCAGTGGATAAAGTGTCAACCTGGAAACACTGAGGTTGCCGGTTCAAAACCCTGGGCTTGCCTGGTCAAGGTACATATGGGAGTTGATGCTTTCTGCTCCTCCCCCCTTCTCTCTCTCTCTCTCTCTCTCTCTCTCTCTTTCTCTCCTCTCTATAATGAATAACTAAAAATCTTTAAAAAAAATGAGATGACATCAGTTTAAGATGACAAGTACAAGATTTCTATTAGATTCCAATAAGTCTTATTAAATGCTAAAATTAATGCAAAAGAAGGCTCTGAACTAAACATATAGAGGGAGAGAGAGAGAGAGAGGAAGAGGGATGAGAGCAGAAAGAGAGAGAAGAGTTTTCTGCCTTGGAGGATGAGAAAAATTCTATATCTGCTCCTACATTGGGGCTGAATCATAACTCTGACCCCCTCCAAAGGCTGTTGTTCCCAATGATGATTACAACCACACCTTATAACTCTGCTTGAGATGCTGGAGCTATGCACCAGGGCTGGTCCCACATGTTTGTTTTTGTTATAGTAAGATAGAAGAGAAAGAACTGAAGTATAATTAGAAGTGCATTGTAAAGAGTACAGTTAAGCCTGACCAGGCAGTGGTGCAGTGGATAGAGTGTCAGACTGGGACGTGGAGGACCCAGGTTCGAAACCCCGAAGTTGCCAGCTTGAGCACGGGCTCATCTGGTTTGAGCAAGGCTCACCAGCATGAGCACAAGGTCGCTGGCTTGAGCAAGAGGTCACTTGGTCTGCTGTGCCCCCCCCTCCATCAAGGCACATATGAGAAAGCAATCAATGAGAAACTAAGGTGCTGCAATGAATAATAGATGCTTCTCATCTCTCTCTCCCTTCCAGTCTGTCTGTCCCTCTCTCTCTGTCTCTGTCACAAAAAAATAAAAATTTAAAAAATAAGATAAAAAGAATATAGTTAATATATATTAAATATATAAAAGATCCTACTTTATACTCTTTATAATTTTGATAGTAAGAATGGATTAATACTTTATACTTTTACCTGAGAAATGACAGAGCTTCTGAATTTGATTTTTTAAAGTACAGTTCTAAAGAAATCTGAGTATGTATTTTGAATGACAGAGCCAACAGGAGGGGAAAACCTTTCTGGTCACAGTCTCTCACACTTGTCAGTGGTAGAACTGGAGAATAAAATCTGTTTATTTCAACCCTGTATGACTTGGCACAAACTAGTTCTTTTAGAATACTCTTTAAAAAAATCTTTACAAAGGTTGAAAAAGTGAAACAAGATGGTTGTCAGTCTTTAAATAACACAGAAATGTATAATGAGGAAAGAGACGCCTCCATACCCTCTACCTCCTAATCCTGCTTTTCAAAGGTCACTGCTATTTACAGTGGAGTGTATATTCTTACAGACATTTATCTATGTAGATACCAACATATATGCATTTAACCAACTGAGAGACATTTAGTTGTCTACAGTTTTTCACTATTTCAAATTACAAAACCAAGTGCCTTTTACCCCAAATAGTATAATATTTATTGCAACACAATGGAAATGAATAATTAGGTATGTTAAAAATAATTTAAGTCTATACTCGTACATAAATCTGAACAATTTACTAGACTGGGTTGTTTAAAATGGTAGTTCAAAAACTGAAGCTATTTACAAAATTCCAAAGCCAGAGTGATTTAATATTTCTGAGCATTTAGAATGCATTGGCAAAAGTGACGTTTGTAGCTTCTGACTTGCACAAGTAAATGGTTGTCCAGGAAAAAAACTGACTTTCAGTGCAGAGATCTTCTGTGTGGTTGCTTTCCAAAAAGGGCTGTACTGGGCTGAATGTTTTAAAAAGACTTTTATTTCTTCTTGTATTTTGTATTTCCCCCAACAATTAAGGAAACTATGATAGTGGAGACCTGGAGGGGAATTCAAGGTTAAAAAAGCAAATACTCAGTGCTTATGTCACACTCTAAAATGAGGCATAATAATTATACTTCTTTAGGGAAATACTTTAAATACACAATACAGTTTTCTAATGGAACGATTGCAACCTGGCTATAAATATAGAATGGCAAACTGAACAAGGTATTTTTGTGGAAACATGGCTGAAGGACAGAGCTTAAGAATAAACTGCATTATGCTTGTATTGCTTGAATGCTACTTTCAATTTTGTGAATGCAGGAGTATGATAGATGGTTCATCCTTCCCACTAAGCATTTGATGCACTACTTAATTAAAAAGCTTGAAACCCTACACTTAATTATACCTTTTCTTTGGGCAGTTGGAAAAGAATTATTAGCTCTGGTGTTATGGGTTTATATGTAAAATTTTAAGAGGTGTTACTAGTATACAGTTTCTATGTGTAAGGATATGCTACTGAATAATAAAAATAACAATGAACCTTTATGGGATGTTTACTGTGTGCTTGTATTGCTCTGAGGATTTGAACATTAAATGATCCCAGTAACCTTACTAGATAGACCTATTCTTCTCCCACTTTACGCATGGGACATAGAAAGGATAAGTAGCTGGCTCAAGGACAAACAGCTAGAGAGGGGTAGGGTGGCCTAGGTGGTGAGATTTTTCTGGTAGTGATGACAGATTATCACTGAGCTAGCTATCCACTCACATTCTGCACCAAGGCCACTCACATGTGGCCAAGGAAAGACAGGAGATTTTGAAGAAAGTGCTTTAGGTAAGAAGTGGCTTGTGGCTGTGGGATGGGAAATGTTTGGCTCACATAGAAATTTTAAAATTACCACATGCTTAAACAAAATGTCTGAAACATTTGCTCAAACTATGACAGTTTTCCTCTACTGGTGAAAAATTTGAAATATAATTATATCTAGACAGTACTGATAAATTATTGAAGTTAGAGAATTCTAAATGTGTTTTGAAGCTTTTTTCTAATACTGAAAAACATACGTGTTATAGTGAAGTACGTGTATAAATTTACAAATACATTTTGAAGTACGTGTATAAATTTGCAAATACATTTAAAAATTTAAAAAATTGGTTAATATTGAGTTATCTTTGCTACTTTTAATTATAGTATTCAGCAGTGGTCGTCAATCTGGTCCCTACTGCCCACTAGTGGACGTTCCAGCTTTCATGGTGGGCGGTAACGGAGCAACCATAGTATAAATAAAAAGATAGATTTAACTATAGTAAGTTGTTTTATAAAGATTTATTCTGCCAAACTTAGCGAAAATCTGACATAAAGTACTTGGTAAGTAATTATTATTATATGCTTTAACTTGCTATAAGTCTGCTTTATAAATTTTATAAAGTAAAGTTACTTTCCTACTTTATTAATCACCATTACTGTGGAACCGGTGAGCGGTTAGAAAGTTTTACTACTAACAGAGATACAAAAGTGGGTGGTAGGTATAAAAAGGTTGACTACCCCGGGTATACAGGATGGAGCAAAAGTAGGTTTATAGTTGTTTGTATGGAAAATAATACAATAATAAATAATACAAGAATAAACTGTGTTTTGCATACCGCAACTATAAATCTACTTTTGCCATACCCTGTATGTAACAAAAAGATTTATATATTTTATGCCAACCAAATTGCATTTTATATTATATAGAAATTAGGCACAAAACCCCATTTTAAATAAGACTGTGCTTTCACCAAGTTATATTCTAAATTTTTGTACTACCTAATAAGGATCTTTCTGTACTCATGTTAAATTTTACCTCAAGGCCCTGGCCAGTTGGCTCAGAAGTAGAGCATCGGCCTGGCGTGCAGGAGTCCCAGGTTCGATTCCCGACCAGGGCACACAGGAGAAGCGCCCATCTGCTTCCCCACCCCTCCCCCTCTCCTTCCTCTCTGTCTCTCTCTTCCCCTCCCGCAGCCAAGGCTCCATTGGAGCAAAGTTGGCCCAGGCGCTGAAGGTGGCTCTATGGCCTCTGCCTCAGGTGCTGGAATGGCTCTGGTTGCAACAGAGCGACACCCCAGATGGGTGGAGCATCGCCCTCTGGTAGGCGTGCCAGGTGGATCGCGGTCGGGCGCATGCGGGAGTCTGTCTGACTGCCTCCCCATTTCCAACTTCAGAAAAATACAAAAAAATTTTTTTTACCTCAAATATTAAATTTTTTATATATACCACATAGATGGGATATAAAACTGAGACTCATGGACATAGATTAAAGTGAAATGGTTACCGAAGGGGGGAAAAGGGGGAAAGATGTATGTATAAAAAGAGACAAATATAAGGT
Organism: Saccopteryx leptura; assembly: GCF_036850995.1. Taxonomy (NCBI): domain Eukaryota; kingdom Metazoa; phylum Chordata; class Mammalia; order Chiroptera; family Emballonuridae; genus Saccopteryx; species Saccopteryx leptura. Next base: position 263,037,540 of record NC_089505.1, on the reverse strand, counting down.
GATGGAAAATGATTTGACTTTGGGTGATGGGTACACAATACAATCAACAATTCAAATGCTATAGAGATGTTGACCTGAAACCTGATCAGTGTTACTCCAATAAATTTAATTCTAAATTTTTAAAATATTAAATTCTTTTTCTTTGCTAATCTTACTTGGTGGTTAGTTCCTTTCCCTTGGTATTTCCCTAACAGTAAACAAAACCTGTGGAAATATTTACAAAATGTCATTTTATTTCTTATGAAATATTATTTTGTGTTTTAAAAGGCAAATTTATATATTGGGATAAAATTAGATTTTAGAGTAATTGACATATTAGGAAGATTTCTTAGGGAAATTGAAAAAGACATGATTTTTCTAAATTGGGATTATTTTATTTTTCTTGATCAACCTCAAGCCCTGCTTTTAATTTCAAAGGTTCAGTTCTTGCTTTTAGAGTTCGAGTAAGATATATGCAGTGATTAGCTCTGTTAATTACTTTGGTCTTCTGGATACTCTGTTGGCTTCTCAACTCTCTTTGTAACAAGATAATGGATGTGTCTAATGAAATTATAGAGTTATAAATAACTCTACTAGATCAACTTGAATCTTTTTTTTTTTACTAAGTTTTATCTTCCCATCTTGTCCAAGATGCTTCAGTATTGCTACCTTCATTCGTTGTTTATCCTTACCACCATCTTCATTAGGTCAACCCCTTCCTTCTTGCATAAAGGCCATAATCTCCACTATTGAGAATATTTTCTGGGGATATTAGGACATTCATTCGACTAAGCTTTCAGGTTAGTTGAGGGTTAATATAAAAATCTTACTGCAACCCAGGTTTAAATATGTTCTAAAATGCATTTTTACATTATTCACCAGGAAGTCTGTATAAGGAATAAAAAATAAAAATTAATAACTGTGGGGTCAGACAATACTGAATTTCAGACTGTGTCAACACCTGTCTAATTGTGTAACTGCTGTGGTGAGCCCCAGTGTCTAGTAAAGAGAAGATGAGGGTAGTACCTGACTTAGGGCTGTTGGGATTATTAAATGAAATAGTCTGTGTCAAGGGTTTAGCATCCTGCATGGTGCTGGTAAAAGCTCAGTAAATTAGAGATGTTGTTTTGTTGTCAGTGACCATTAGCTTTGTCCCTTTGGATTATTTCACATGATCAGGAAGTTAGTATATGTATGTATGTATGCATGCATACATTATGTCAATCAGTGAGTAATAAGTAATAAAAGCTATAGTATGTCACATCTTACACTGAAAAAGTTTTATTACAATGCCTGGGAAATGTCACTCACTGACCTTGACCTCATATTTTGTCTCACGAAACAAGAAATTATCCCTATTCCATGGCAATCGCTGTAGATGCACATTTCCTTTTTATTATGGATGGTGCATAACTATGTAATCAAACAGTGTGCAAGCCCAAACCAAGCTTAAGTCTTTGATTTTGTACTTTAAAATCCTCTCTTTAATTACATAGTTAATATTTTATTATTTATTTATTTATTTATTTTTGTATTTTTCTGAAGCTGGAAACGGGGAGAGACAGTCAGACTCCCACATGCGCCCGACAGGGATCCACCCGGCACGCCCACCAGGGGGCGACGCTCTACCCACCAGGGGGCAATACTCTGCCCCTCCGGGGCGTCGCTCTGCCGTGACCAGAGCCACTCTAGCGCCTGGGGCAGAGGCCAAGGAGCCATCCCCAGCGCCCGGGCCATCTTTGCTCCAATGGAGCCTCGGCTGCGGGAGGGGAAGAGAGAGACAGAGAGGAAGGAGGGGGCGTGGAGAAGCAAATGGGCGCTTCTCCTATGTGCCCTGGCCGGGAATCGAACCTGGGTCCCCCGCACTCCAGGCCGATGCTCTACCGCTGAGCCAACCGGCCAGGGCCACATAGTTAATATTTTAAATAATCCTCAGAACATCATAGATAGTTTTTGGTATTATCATATGGTCAGTTTGTACCCAGTGTGTGAAATCCTTTTCGACATCTGGAACAAAATATTATTTGATTTTAAGAACTTATCTAATAAGATAAGGAAGTGAAGTAGAGACATTGGCCAGTTTGCTAATGTGTGAGTCTAACAGACTGGTGGGTCAGTCATAATATTGGAGATTCCCAAAAGTGTTAGTCCTGCACTTGTTTGGTTGTGAAGTAGGTGGAACGATAATTGGCTTTTCTTGTTAATAGGACCAAACTTTTTGGGACTTCTATTTCAGAAGTTGAAAGTTTATTTCTCCTGAAGTTTTAACACCCTACCATATTTAATATATAGTTGTTAGTCTCTGTTTTTCTTGTAGCCAGTGAAAATGAAAGTCATTTCTGGCTGGCTGAGTCCATAGACCCAGTGCTAAACCCGAATGGTTAGTGCCATCAGCTTTATCTCCTCCCTCCTTTGCCGCTTACCTACATTTCTTAATAAAACTAGGTAGCTTGGCTATCTTTTTGCCCTCTATTCTCTCTTATATTTATCTATTATCTTTTCCATTCATATGTTTTCTGTTAATATATTCTGTCCTTGCCTTATTTCTTCAGCATTGTGGTTGTATTTCAGTAAGTAACTTTTGGAGAATACTTGCCTAAACAAAACAGAACCAAACAATTTATTTTTAGCAGGAGCTACTGGTGGACTTTAGAAATAATGTGCTTTCAAAATATACATGAGCTAGATGTAACTTGCCCAGCCAATGTTATATCTTAGTGCTTGCATTGGGTTTTTCTTCTCTTACTCTATTTATGGGTCAGATACTGTCTTGGGTGCTTTGCAGACAATATCATTTAGTTCAATCCTCAAAACAACATGAAGGGCCTGACCAGGCCATGGCGCAGTGGATAGAGCATTGGACTAGGATGTGGAAGACCCAGGTTCGAGACCCCGAGGTCGCCAGCTTGAGCATGGGCTCATCTGGTCTGGGCAAGGCTCACCAGCTTGAGCCCAGGGTTGCTGGCTTGATCAAGGAGTCACTCGGTCTGCTGTAGCCCCCTGGTCAAGGCACATATGAGAAATCAATCAATGAACAACTAAGGGACCACAACAAAGAATTGATGTTTCTCATCTCTCTCTCTTCCTGTCTGTCTGTCCCTATCTGTCCTTCTCTCTGAGTCTCTCTGTCTCTGCCACACAAAAAAAAATAAAAACCCAACATGAAGGGTGTTTAGTATTATTCATATTTTATAAATGAACAAACTAACAATTAGAAATATGGTCCTATAACTAATAAGACATAGAGATGGAGTTTCAATCCAGGTCTATTTAACTTAAACACACGTGCTCTTTCCATGACCAGGGCTTGCTTCTACCCAGATGTTCAGTCAATAAGTACAAAGGGAGCTTTAGAACACCGAACAGCTACAAGTATCGATTGATTTCTTTGGGTCTTAGATGTATAAATTAGAACAAGCTTCGGGGTGTGTGTGTGTGTGTACACACATGTGTATTCACTATATTTTATTGTATGCACACTTTTATTATCTTATTTTTAAAGACTAAATATATAAAGGTAACCTGTATATTATTTGTTTGAAGAATATTTTACCAAGATATTGAATAGATGATTATATTAATGCATATATATTAAAACTCATTAATTTCTAGTGATCTTAAATATTAAAGATTGAATAGTGGGCAGTTATTTCTAATGAGCCAGTTAAAAAACAAATTGGGTAATTTCCTGTATTTACAATGGCAATTCACTCATTTTATAATAATATTTTTTTTAGTGAGAGAGACAGGCAGAGAGAAGGAAAGATAGGGATAGACAGGAAGGGAGAGATATGAGAAGCATCATTCCTTAGTTGTTCTCTCATATGATTGCTTTCTCATGTGTGCATTGACCGGGGGTGGTGGGCTCCAGCAGAGTGAGTGACCCATTGCTCAAGCCAGCAACCTTGGGCTTCAAGCCAGTGACCTTTGGGCTCAAGCCAGCGACCATGAGATCGTGTCCATGATCCTATGCTCAAGCCAGTTCAAGCTGGTAAGCCCACACTTAAGCCGGCAACCTCAGGGTTTCGAATCTGGGTCTTCCACGTCGCTGTCCAATGCTCTATCCACTGCGCTACCATCTGGTCAGACCCTTTCACTGTTCTTTCACACATGTATATATTGTTTTGACTGATATATTATTATAGTTTATTAGGTTAAAATTTCATATTGTGCTCAAGAAAATGTTTAGATAGTTAACTTCAGATTCACTGTTGGAGGGAAAAGGCATCTTCTCTGTGAGTTGTACTTTAAATAACAGAACAAATTTCCAACAATAAATGGAAAAACAAATAATGTTTGCATGCTATACACTCAATCTGTGTATACACTACCACATATGATCATCATTTTTGCCACTAATTTTAAAACTAGAAGGCCTTATTCTTAACTTGTATCATGACATTCAGATATGAAAACTTCGGAGCCAAGGATATAAGTTCTAATAGACTTGGGAGCAAAGTCAAATTGGTTATATTTAAAAAATATCATGCTTTTCATGGTTGATCAGTCATATCTGTGTCATTATCAGGACTCCATAACGTGTGACAGATGTTTATAATTTAATTTTAAAATTTAAAACATAAACATTAGCCACAGGCCTAAGTCATTGTATTACCGCTGACATCTCTTCTGAAGAAAGATTACAAAAATAAGTATAGAGATGAATTCAGAGTGGGATATAAAATAGTTTTCAACTTTATTTCCTGCCCTTCCTAAGTTGTGTTGGGAACATAAATAATATGATGAGTTACTGCACAATTGGGAAGTGCTTAGACTGAATGGTTTTTTCTTCTGTAAAAACATATGTTGAAACCTAAGCCCCAGTGTATTAGTATGGGATGGGAGGGGGCTTTGGGAGATGATTAGGTTATGAGTGCCGGGACATCATGAACGGGATTAGTGCTTTTATAAGTGACCCGGACAGCTTCCTTACCCCTCTGCCATGTGAAGCCAAAGAGAGAGAGAGAGAGAAAAAGAAAAAGAGAGTTATATATGAACCAGGAAAAGGCCCTTTCCAGACACTGAATTTGCTACACTCTGACCTTGACTTTGAACTGTGAAAAATACATTATTGTTGCTACTAAGCTACCCAGTTGATGGCGTTCTGTTACGGCAGCCTGAACAGACTAAGACAAGAAGTTACAGTCTCACCGACAGCCCCACCAGCATGCTCATTCAAGTGGGTCTTTTCCTCATTTCCTTTCAAGATGGTTTATTGGGAAGGTACCCACATTCTGTCTAGGCAGGGGTTTCATCAGTGGTTTGCTAAAATGAGTATGAGTCCTAATTTTATTAATGAAAATCTCTGAACCTTAAAAATTAAGGAAATCCAGCAGTGTCCCTCTTTTGCAACTGTGATATAAGATTAGTCCTCATTGGTAGAGTTCACTAACAATTTAGACCCTGCAGTTGGTCAGTTTGTCCCCACTTCTAGTTCTAGTCATTGCCTTCTATGATTAGATGGAAGAATTGCTGAGGTACTGTAATAAAATATTTACCTTGACCAAACAAGGAGCCACACAGGTACCCCTTTTTTTCCTCTTGTTATGTACCTAGGTGAAGCAAACATACCTGTGATGTTAGTCTGTGTGCTAGAGCCATTAAGAATTGAAGAATTATATAACAGAATTATATTAGAAATTCAGTAGTGTCCACCCTGCTTTTGGCTTTGTCTTAGTGAAGTCCAGCCCTGGATTCTAGTTTCTTACCCTCGAGCTAGTCATTTCTCCTTTCTAGTTTTGATTTTCTTCTAATCTTTGAGTTGAGAAGCTGGATGAGATTGTATTTGAGTTCTCTTTTTTCTGATTCTGTGAAAGAGTAATATGCCTTGTTTGACTCAGAAAATCTCAACCAATCTGTAAGGTATACTGCAGCGTTTATTACTGTGTGCTCTTCCTTAGACGCTTCCCCATTAGCAGATGTCAGGATGTGCCAGACCTGCCAGCTCATCCCCATTCTCTTCCATCTTTTTAAAGTTCAGAAATGTGACTTGGAGGAGAATAAAAGGTAGTATAAGTTACAGTTGCAGTGAGAAAACATTACTCAGAAAACCATGTTTCTTTTCAACATCTAATACTTCCCCTTATTTCTGTTGTGTTGGGCACAATGAAAAATGGATCTTGATACATTTTTCCCCCTTCTAGCCTACTTTACTAATGTCCTGCAGGCTGTCTCTTAAAATATTGGTGTCAGTTTTTCTTTTTAATAAGTTATTATGATAATCTTTGGGGATGACTGTCAAAATACTTAATAAAAACTTGACACCTAGCCCTGGCCGGTTGGCTCAGTGGTAGAGCGTCGGCCTGGCGTGCAGGAGTCCCGGGTTCGATTCCCAGCCAGGGCACACAGGAGAAGCACCCATCTGCTTCTCTACCCCCCCCCTCCTTCCTCTCTGTCTCTCTCTTCCCCTCCAGCAGCCAAGGCTCCATTGGAGCAAAGATGGCCCGGGCGCTGAGGATGGCTCTATGGCCTCTGCCTCGAGCGCTAGAGTGGCTCTGGTTGCAACAGAGCGACGCCCCAGTTGGGCAGAGCATTGCCCTCTGGTGGGCATGCCAGGTGGATCCCAGTCAGGCGCATGCTGGAGTCTGTCTGACTGCCTCCCTGTTTCTGGCTTCAGAAAAATACAAAAAAAAAAAAAAAAAACCCCAAAAAACTTGACACCTAGGCCCTAGCCGGCTGGCTCAGTGGTAGAGCGTCGGCCTGGCATGCAGGAGTCCCGGATTCAATTCCTGGCCAGGGCACACAGGAGAAGCGCCCATCTAATTCTCCCCCCTCCCCCCCTCTCCTTCCTCTCTGTCTCTCTCTTCTCCTCCCGCAGCCAAGGCTCCATTGGAGCAAAGTTGGCCCGGGCACTGAGGATGGCTCAGTGGTCTCTGCCTCAGGTACTAGAATGACTTCAGCCGCAATGGAGCAACACACCAGCTGGGCAGAGCATGGCCCCCTGGTGGGTATGCCTGGTGGATTCTGGTCGGGCACATGCAGACGGAGTCTGTCTGACTGCCTCCCCACTTCTAACTGAAAAAATACAAAAAAAAAAACCACCCCAAAACTTGATACCTAACCTAACTCTTGATTTTGGACTTTGAGTAAGTATATATTTAGTGAACCAGCAATACTACTCCTAGATATTTATGCAAATGAAATAAGAACTTACGTTCACACAGAAATGTGTACACAAATGCTGATAACAGCTGTATTTATAATTGACCAACATGAGGGGAGGCGCTGACTGAGAGGGGCAGTGGAAGTGCTGTGTGTCTTGGTGGCAGTGAAAGGGGTTGCATGACCACAGGTGTCTGTCAGAACTCACAGAAATACACTCTAAAAAGGATGAATTTGCCTTTCGGTAAATTATAGTTCAATTTTTAAAAATGGAAATAAATACTGTTAAAAGTATCTGGAAAGAAAAGAATATTTCAAATATTTATCTATCTATATATATATTTTGTGACGGGGGTGGCAGATGGGGACAGACAGGAAGGAAGGGAGAGAGATGAGAAGCATCAGTTCTTTTTGTGGCTCCATAGTCTCCTTAGTTGTTCATTGATTGCTTTCTCATATATGCCCGGCGGCTACAGCAGAGTGAGTGACCCCTTGCTCAAGCCAGTGACCTTGGGCTCAAGCCAGTGACCTTGGGCTCAAGCCAGTGACCATGGGGTCATGTCTATGACCCCACACTCAAGCCAGCAACCCCTCGCTCAAGATGGTGAACCCGTGCTCAAGCCGCAATCTCGGGTCTTGAACCTGGGTCATCCGCATCCTAGCCCGACACTCTATTCATTGTGCCACTGCCTGGTCAGGCTATCAAGATATTTTTTATATCTAATACTCTCTTGGGCACTTTGGGATAAAATATAAATATAGACATTATAAAAATAAAACATAAATATAGATATTATAGAAATTTTGTTCACAAAGGGAGCTCAAAATTTAGAATGTTTTTAAAAGGCATGTTAAGACACAAAGATTATTGGAAGCCATCATTTCTTTTGTTGCCAGACAACTGCAGTAAATGTAGGAGTTGTAAAGAGAAAAAGAAATCACTCAGGATATAAACAACTTTAAAGTGTGACATCTGTTTTTTTAAAATATTGGTTTAAAATTTATCTTTCAACATTTGGAGGCAGGAGAGGGGAGGAAAACCAAGTAATAAAACTAGTAACAAGACACAGATTAACCTTGTTTTCCTGAGAGGCGAGAGAGTAAATATTTTTGAATTGATTTTTGTTCCCAGCATAAAATAAAAGCTACTTTTGACGATCCCCATTTCAAGGAACATTTCCATTATGCAAGTAAATTAAATTTTTCTGTGCAATTCAAGGGAGACAAATGATTACTGTGAATGCTGAATCCTGTTGGACTTACTCACACGCACCCACCACGGGCAGTTATCATTTCAAGGGCAGTGGAGGCATTGCCAGTTGTCTACCAAATCTCCGTTCCTCCCTTCTTTAGCAACAGGGTCCTCCTTTTTTTTTTTTTTTTTTGGTATTTTTCTGAAGCTGGAAACGGGGAGAGACAGTCAGACAGACTCCTGCATGCGCCCGACCCACCCGGCACGCCCACCAGGGGGCGACGCTCTACTCACCAGGGGGCGATGCTCTGCCCCTCCAGGGCGTCGCTCTGCCACGACCAGAGCCACTCTAGAGCCTGGGGCAGAGGCCACAGAGCCATCCCCAGCGCCCAGGCCATCTTTGCTCCAATGGAGCCTTGGCTGCGGGAGGGGAAGAGAGAGACAGAGAGGAAGGAGGGGGGGCGGGGGTGGAGAAGCAAATGGGCGCTTCTCCTATGTGCCCTGACCGGGAATCGAACCCGGGTCCCCCGCACGCCAGGCCGACGCTCTACCGCTGAGCCAACCAGCCAGGGCTCCTCCTTTTTTTTTCTTCAGGGAAGCAGTGTGTCCCTAGAAAAGACACTTCCTAGCCTTCATTGGAGTCAGATGTGGCTGGGTGAGTGCTGAAGTGTTGGGTGGACTTCCAGGAAGGCACGAATGAGGGGGGCTGGCTCAGCGACGGTGGTCGGGGCAGTGGGACCCCTGTCCCTTGCCTTCTGCTGTCTGGGCTACAGGCATGATGGCTGGAAAGCCAGCCTGGGTCCGGCATTCTCGCCTCAATGACCCCCACTCACCCCCAGGACACAGTTCTCCCTCTCCACAGTCCGTGGAGCAGTCCTGCTCACTGGTTTCCCTTAAATGGCTTGTTGGTCATTGTCTTTAATTTGCCTGGTGAGGGAGCTGGGGGTTCAGCCGAGGCCTCTCTGCTTCCGGACTGTGCTGCCATTCACCTTCTCTCCCAGCCTTGTTACTATGGGTCATTGAACTGCATTAGACACCAGCTCAGTGTCATGGGTTCCTGTCCCTCACCTCTTTCTCTGTTCTTGAATGTCAGTACCCTATATCATACAAAATTGTCATAGCAAAAGGCTTAATTTGACCACTTGCTGACCATGTGATTTCACTAGAAGGACGTCAGTCCCCAATTCTTGTCTCTGTCCGAGACATCCCCCAATTCTTTTTTTTTTCATCCCCCAATTCTTGTCTCTGTCTGAGACGTCCCGGAGTGTGTGCCACAGGAATGAGGGGAGGCAGCATCAGCTCAGTTCCCCTCGCTTCAGGCCCCTCACTTTACCCCCTCCAGCTCCTTAGATGGACCTGCCCACATGCCCCATTAAGGTTTCCCATAGAAGCTTCTTAGTGTCCAACAGCCCCTGTATAACGCTTCCTTTCCTTTAAGTGGAGCAAAGTCTTGGTCATCTTTAAATGTTTAGTGAACTCGGGGACTAATTTTAATAGTAAAAAGATTCTACATGACATGTCATATTTGTCAGGTTTAGCAGATTGCCTGAAGGGGGGTCATTGGAGATGAATTTGCAGTTTCAGTAGGTTCTGGGGCCAGGACTGGCCCTGTCTGTTCGACAGCAACTGGACATTTCAGGAAGCCTAAACCCCTTCCTTTACAGCCTTTACCCTGGAATTTTATTGTGTCATTCTACTATTTGGCATTGTTTGCCAGTTATTTCTCTAGCTTAGTTTTCCTTCTTTAACTAGGTTGTAAGCTTCTTGCAGGTATGGGATTAGTAGAGTGAGTCTCATCAGACACATTGATCTCCTGTTTCCAGGGCTGAGAGGGAGGATGGCAATAGGGGGATGAACGTTACTCATTTGGCTTCAGAAGAAGCTGCTTCTGTGGAATTGACTTAATTTCCATTTATTAACATACTTACCAGCAGGTTACAATTGTTAGCAATAAAAAGCCAGCTCCAGCCCTGACTGGTGGCACAGTGGATAGAGAGTCTTCCTGGAGTGCCAGGGGTGCCAGCTCACCCCCTTGGGTCCTCCTGGAGCATTGAGGATGCCGGCTCGCCCTGTGGTCATGGGTTCGAGCCCCAGTCAGGGCTTGTATGAGAGGCAATCAATGGCTGCAAAACTAAGTGGAAGGAGTTGATGCTTTTCTCTTTCTCCCTTCCACCCTGCCTCGTTCTTCTCTCTCTCAAATCAATAGGGGGAAAAAAAAGCTTTGAAAATTATGTAAATATATTAAAAAACAATGAATACTCGGTGAAATTATGTAAGTAAATGAAACTATAGTCTTTGTATGTGAAAAAGTTTAAAGAAATAAAGATTTTAAAAGATTCTGAAAAAGAAAAGCAAGGATGACACAAAACCTATCTAGTGTATAAATAAAAATTCTAGTGTATTATATATCTATATATGGCATCACTATACTTTATACCTCCATCTACTTTTAACCTGAAGAAATCCCTGGGGAATTAGTCTGATTAATGGGTTCTAAAAATGACTGATGAGACAGAAAATATCCCCTCCTGAATTTCCCTATCCTATTCAGTCTTTACTTATTACACTCAAAATAACACAATAGGAGCACAAAGACGCTAAATGACCCATTTCTTTAGAAAATCTATTTCTTAAAGGAGAAATAAAATATTCTCACTTCAGGTGGAATTCACATATATGTAATTGGTGCCTTTTTGGAGAGCATTGAGTATGTTGCGAGTTTTCTTTTGATTTTGGTGATTTTTTTTTTTTTTTGTAAATCAAATCCTACTTTATGCAGTGACCCTGGGAGTCTTCACTATTTTAAAGGAAGCCTTAATGCTTTTATAATAAAGATTGACTATATTAAACATGGCCACATAGACACACACATACTTAAGTGGCTACCATTGTCTCAGAATCAAAAGACTTAGTGTAACAGGGATTTAATAAGCTCACTGAGCATCCAGTAGAGGTTTTGGGGATCAACCCGGGCCCTACTGAGAAGAAAATGTCAGTTCTGTTGTGGTGACTTGAAGTGAATTTGTGGAATAAACCACATTAGAGCTCCACCAGGCCATATTCGACTCAGTGCAGGGCGAGGTGATGCAGAACAGTGTTTCTTCTGTAATGCTCTCACCCTGAAGCTCGAGTCACAGGGTGGATGTTTTTATTCTAATTAATTAATTAGTTTGGTTGCTTGTTTTTGGAGTTTTTTGCATTATAGGGGCAATCTTTTTTCTTGTTTGTTTTTTGTATTTTTCTGAAGTGAGAAGTGGGGAGGTAGAGAGACTCTTGCATATGCCTGACAGCGACCCACCTGGCATGTCAACTAGGGGGCAATGCTTTGCCCATCTGGGCCGTTGCTCCGCTGCAGCTGGAGCCATTCTAGTGCCTGAGGCAGAGGCCATGGAGCCATCCTCAGCTCCCAGGCCAACTTTGCTCCAATGGAGCCTTGGCTGCGGGAGGGGAAGAAAGAAATAGAGAGAAAGTTGGGAGGGAAGAGGGGAGAAGCAGATGGGTGCTTCTCCTGTGTGCCCTGGCCTGGAATCAAATATAGGACTTCCACACGCTGGGCCAACGCTCTACCACTTAGGGGCAATCTTTTTAACAGGTAAACCCCAATCTTATAGATCTGAGGTGGAGCCTGAGGCTCTACATTTATATTAGGTCTCACCTGTTGTGAATGCAACTGGTCTGAGGACCATACTGTGAATAGCAGGGGTCTAGTGTACAACAATAGCAATCACAGGAGTTCAAAGAGGGGAGAGGTAATAGAGTCTGGCACAGAGACTTCTCTCTAACCCTTTTTTACCTTTAGAGATATGAATATTCATGTCTTGGTTTTTCTGCTTACGATGTACACAGATGCACGTTAAGGTTTTATATATAGTATATAAAATCCTATAGGCTAAGAATCTGTAGGTTTTCTACATAAACAAAAATATATTCCATGAATGCAGATAGTTTTACATCTTTTCAGATATTTATTCCTTTACTTCTTTAGTCTTCCTTATAGCATTTGTAAGACCTCCAATCCAGAAAAAGAAGTGATGACATACATCCTTGCCTGTTTCATCTTAAAGAAATGCATTCAGTGTTTCAACATTAAATATTTTAGCTACAGGTGTTTCATAGCCCTTTATCAGGTTGGCAATTTCCATTCCATCCTTAACTTGCTGAGCATTTTTTTTTTATAAAAGACATGAATGAGTGTTACATTTTGTTAACTTCTTTTACCTCTATTGTGATCATATGGTTTTTCTGTTTTATTCTGTTAACATGAAGATTTGCATTGATTTTTCACTGTTAAGTCAACCTTGCATTTTTGGACAAACCCTGGTTGGTCCTACAATTTCTGGAGTCAGTTTGTTAATTTTTTATGGGAAATGTTTGCATCTATGTTAATAAGGGGTATTAGTTTATAATTTTATTGTCTTATATTGTGTTTGTCAAGTTTTAGTGTTGTGCTGACCTCATAAAATAAGTTGGGAAGGATTTTCTTCTTTATTTTTCACAACAGTTTGTGTAAGACTGGCATTATATCAAGATTGTTTTGGCTGTTCTGATAACATTATATTGCTATATAAAAGTTTGAATAAGCTTGCTAATTCTATAGAAAAGCCTGTTGGAATTTTATTTATAAAATATTTAAAATATATTTAATATATATTTGCATTATAGGAGCAATCCTTTTATTTACTGAATTATATTTCTATAAATATATTAATATTGTGTAATATATTATTAATAAAATAGAAAATATTTTATTTATAAAATTAATAAAATATTTATGAACTAGCCTGTAGGGATTGCACCAAATTGGTCAGTGTCAGCTACAGTTCACCAATGAAATCATCTGGGCTTAGAGTTTTCTTTGTAGGGAAGTTTTTGATTCTGAATTTAATTTAGTATAAATAGGGCCATACAGATTTCTCTCCCCTCTTTTGGAATTATGGTAATTTGTGTCTGTCAGGAATTTGGACCATTTCATCTAAGTTATTTAATGTCTTGGCATAATGTTTTTAATATTCCCTTATTAATTTTTTTATGTCTATAAGATCTGCAGTGATAATCTCCTCTTTCTTTCTTGATATTTACAATTTTTGTTCTTTTTCTCTTCAATCACTATTTTGGTGGTTTATCATTTTTAGTAATCTTTTCAAAGAACCAACTCTTGACCCTGTTACTTTTCTACATCATTTTTCAGTTTTCTATTTCATTGATTTTTCCCCCCTTATCTTTGTTATTTTCTCCTTACTTATTTTTTAGTATAATATGCAGAAGCCTTTTTAAGGTTACTGTATTTCTATATTTTCAATTCTTTTTGTCTGCTAGGATTTAATATTTAAGTTCTGAAATATTTTAACTTTTGGGAGCTTTTTGTTCTCTGATAGCTTTGTCCATTTTGCTTTAAGAAATATTGATCTTATCCCTGGACACTGCTTAGATTAGAAAAAGTAGGCTTCCCCTCCCCTCTATTTAAATTAGCAGTTTAGATGAAACCCAAGTAAATGCAAAAATTCTTTTTGATAATTATGTAGGACTTCTACTGTTTTCTTTTTCTACAAATGGAATTATTAAAGAGAATGCAGCATTTGGGGAGATGCAGTGAATCAGAGACTTGGCCCAGTATTAGCCTTTCTGTGTCATGAATTTTCTATGTGAAGCTGTGATAAGTGAGTCCTCTTTGCCATTAACATTAATCAAGCTTCCCCCTTCTTTGTGTTGTGACCTAGGCCTTCATTTCCTTACATTTATACTGGGCATATCAACACTGCACCTTGTCAGAGTTGGTGTGAAGCCTAACCGTAGACAACATTATTTAAAAAATTATTGAGCTGCTTACATGTTGTTATTAATGCATAGAACATTTTTTCAGTGGCCTCCTACTTTCTAAGTTGAAATTGGTCAGTGTAGGTCAGCATGATTTTGACCACTTAGCTTCCTCTCTAACATCCTTCTGGGCTTTCTATATGCTTCCTGGTTCCCAGCCCCACGACACCCCCTGCGATGCATGCCTCAGCCCCTTTGCTTACCTTGTTCTTCAGCCTACACTGTCCTTCTTCCCCACAACATTTACCTAAGACAACCCTTCTAGGTCCAGTTGAGGTGCCACTGGTCTTCTTGAAGACCCCTGTGTCCCAGTCAGATTTAATCATTCTTTTATTCTCCAGCACCATTCAGCACCTTGATTATTTTTCTTTTATATTATACAGTAATTTATTCTTGTGTTGTCATTAAGGCTACTCACAGAGACTCCAGTGCTCTGTCCTTTCTGCCACATGGTAGGATCGCACAACCTCACCCACTTCGAGGTAGGTGTGGCCATGTGACTTGCGTTAGCTAATGGAATATGAGTAGAAGTAACTTGTGTTGCTTAAGCTTTACAAGCCATTGTGTACTTTCCCATGTAATTTTTCTCTGGCATGTTCAAGTTAGTGACCACTCTATGAGCCCTGGTCTCTGCAGGAGCTTGTCTGCTAATGATGGCCACGTGGCGTGAAGAAGGAATAAGCTGCTGAGACCATGGTGTCCTTGTTTCCTGCAGCATAACTTACTGCATCTTAGAGAGTTGTGTGTCTTCCTCACTGGATGGTACTTGCCTTAAAGGCTGGCTATGTAGCTAACTCACTCTATACCCACACTCACTTCTAGACTTCCTGTACCTAGTGGGTGCTTAATGTAACATCACTTGAATCTTCCTGGAATACTGAAGAAAGAGACTGATTTGGAGAGAGCCAGGAGTGAATAATATTTTAAGACTATATAACACATATGGGAATAAATATCCTATTTTAGAACCTTAGATGGAGAGAAATTTGGGGAAGAGAGGAAGAGCTACAAGGTGCAGGCATAGAATTAGGTTAACTGTCATGGAATCATGTCATCTCCCTGGCAGTGCCACTGGGGAATGTCGGCAAGTTCTAGAAAGATACTTGAAGCTTTACCTTTGTTCTAACGTATTTTTTATTGTTTTAAGATATACAGATCATATTATATTCTACTTTTTATTTCTAACTACATTTTTCACTTATAAGGCAATCAGTGATTTGCAGTGAATTTTAAAGCCATTACTATGAATTAATTCGGTCTGTTGTACTAATACATTTTTCTAGATTTATTAGAGAGATGTCTGTTTTGACATTAATTTATAGAAGTAATTTTCTTAATAAAGAAAGACAAAAGACCTGAGTCATTCTAATTAGATAAATGTACAGTTTCAATATCACTAATAGAACTGTTTATATTACTGACTTAAAAAGAAGACTAATGGTGTATAGCACTTGACTATCTCAGTCATATCTATGATTCACTAATGTACCTTCCAAGCAGTTGGATTGGGGCCTCCATGGCATAGCTCTGTAAGTCCATATTTCCAGAAGAAGGAATACTTTTAGAGAGTGAAAATATGCCCCACCTCTCCATCAGTGAACTCTATATATACAGATTCTGTCATTAACAACTCCCCAGAAGATATGTCTTTGTTAAAGGATTTGGATGTTTATTTTTAAACATTAATAGCCTCTTTATTAGAAATCTATATATCATATTTTTAGTTAGAAATATATTGTCTTTATTTAATTTAAATCCACTCCTGTATAGTATTTAATATACCATAATGTCATTTTCCTGTAGATAGACATATTGTGGCTTGCTTGCTTTTTCTTTTTTTTCTCTTTGTCTCTCTCTCTCTCTCTCTCTCTCTCTCTCCCTCTCTCTCTTTCTTTTCTTTTCTTTTTTCTTTTCTTTTCAGTGAGTGAACACAAAAGAGAGAGACAGACAGGGACAGACAGACAAGAAAGGGAAAGAGATGAGAAGCATCAATTCTTTGTTGTGGCACCTTAATTGTTCATTGATTGCTTTCTCATATGTGCCTTGAACGGGAGGCTCCAGCTGAACCAGTGACCCCTTGCTCAAGCCAGCAACCTTGGGCTTCAAGCCAATGACCATGGGCTCAACCCAGGGACCTAGGACTATAAGCCAACCACCTTTAGACTCAAGCCAGTGACCATGGGGTCATATCTATGATCCCATGCTCAAACTGGCAACCCCATACTCAAGCTGGTGAGCCTGTGCTCAAACTGGCAACCTCGGGGTTTTGAACCTGGGTCCTCAGCATCCCAGGCTGATGCTATATCCGCTGTGCCCACTGCCTGGTCAGGCCTTTATCATTCTTTTCAGCTACACCAAACATGAATGCAATCTCACAATATGATGTTGAGTAAAAGAAAGCAAGTTCTAGAAAAATACATATAAATACATCATTTAAATAAAATTCAAACACAAACCTACATAATGCATAATAAAACTAAATATTAAAAGTACCAGGGAATAATATGGACAAAATTCAAGAAAGTATTGTTTTCATCGGGTGGGAGGAGGAAGTGATGGGAGTGGCATGCAGGAGCATCACTGGTAATGTGTTTCTTAAACTCAATGATGAGCTTATGGTTGTTTTTTTTTCATTTTCTCTGTATCTTATATACACACATTCTAAGTATATATGAGTGTATGTTTGTATTTATATGTTTGAAATATTTTGCAATAAAAAGAAAAAGTTATTTTCTCTTGTGAGCCATGTGCTCAATATCAAAATCATGGATTTTGGTGCTGAGAAGTATAATAACCCTTTGACAAACTAGATCATTAAGAAGACTTTTTAGTTGGTTGTTGGCATTTGTAGATACTGAAAGAAGGATGGTATAACTCAGGCCATCAAACAGCCCACAGGCCAAATCCATTTGACTGCTTGTTTTTGTATGGCCCATGAGCTAAGAATGGTTTTACATTTTAAATGGAAAAAATACAAAGAAGAATATTTTATGACATGTGAAAATTTATGATGTTTAGATTTCAGTGTCCACAAGTAAAGTTTTATTATATTTATATATTAGGCATTATTCATGGCTGCTTTCACACTACCACGGTAGAGTCGAGTATTTGGAACACTCTGTGGCCTTCAAAGACTAAAATACTGTACTAATATTCGACCCTTTTCAGAAAGAGTTTGATGACCTCTGGTGTAATGGAAAAATAAACTGATGTTAGAGAGGTAAAATTAATTAGCTCTAAATGTTCAGAATCAGATAAGCCTCAGTTTGAATTTTGCTCAACTTCTTACTAAACAAAGATCTCTGATCCTCAAGAGAAATTGTTAAAAAGAACAGTGAGTGTGAAAATGCCTATCAGATCAACTGGCACACATAGGGCTTTAATTTTTTCTATCTTTTTGAGGTAAAAAAAATTCTGCCTTAGTCCCAAAATCTGAACAAAACTTCTCTTTATTCTTTGCAAGATTATATTGGTCGTGTTTGGATACCTTGAATCTATGGACTGAGCTTAGACATTCTAAGCCTTAGTTTCCCCGTCTGTAAAGTGAGAATAATAATTGTCTTCCAAGGTTATGCTGAGGATTAGCAATAACAGTGGTTGCTACTGTTCCCGGTTCAGACCCCTTGCTCACAATCTGATTCTGTAGGTGGTACCTTTCTCCAGAGAACATGCTACTCATTTGAAATCCAGCCATTTTTTTAGGCTAGCAACAGAGCTGATCTAGAAGTCAGGAGACCTGGGTTTTATTACTTCTGCCAGTAACTGGGAAATTCTGGGCACTTACTTACTCTAGGCCTTTTTACTCCCATATTTGAAGAACGATCAGATAGCTTCATTGATCGGATAGCTCAGCACTTAGGTATTAAAGGTATCACCCACTATTCCATCAAAATGAGACTTGAATTAAGGAGTAAATTTTGACAGATTTTTTTTGTTTTTGGAGTACTTGTTTTAAAAATATGGACATTTCTCATTATCAAACATGTTCTAAAATAACCTTCAGAAACCCACACCATATAGGTGTTTCCATTTTCTTTCTTAAAACTAGCATGAATTTTAGAGGCTGGCTTAAGGACCTCCGCCATGGTCTGTTCTCTCGTGGGTCTGCTGGCTCTTATCACAGCCTGCACTCCTTCCGCTCTCACAGCAACCCTGGCATATCAGACATGTGGATGGGTGGATGAATGAACCACCATTATGGACAGAGTGCAGTTTTTTTGGTTCCCAAGCAGCTTTTTATTTTTAACCTTTAGTGGATGAAAACATATATGGGGAGAGAGGAGGAAGAGAGTGTTACTTCACTCTACATGTTGGATGTGTGGGTCCTCAGCCCCAGCCCAGCTAAACCCCTGTTGGGGATTAAATCTGATCACATGTGAAAAGCCGTGGAACAGGAGCTGGCAAACAAAGAAGTCCCATTACATTAAGGGAGGTGGAGCTGGAATAGAGTTATCCTTCATGTACCGTCTCCTTCATTTCACTTAGCCCTGGATTTCTGCTCCTTTGAAGTTTCTCAGAAGAATTGGAAATAATTTCCTATGACATGTCTGAGGATATGAACTAATGCAAGTGGGCTCAGTCAGCCAGGGCACAAAGTGCTGCTTACGTGAACTCCTATCACTGGAGAAACACCGTTTTTAAAGTGGGAGTTTATATTCACGCTTGACTCCCCAGTGTGACGCCAGGATTGAAGAGGACCTGACGACATGCCACTGCTCTAAGGAGGGCAGGCTTGTCCTTGTGGAATAATAGAATCTAGCTAAAGCTCTTTCCTCCCATGAAACCATTAGTCTTGATCTAAAATACAGAGGACAATCAGTGACCTTGAATTAAGTTTGTATACAGTATTCTTGGCTTTCAAAGACTCTTCATTTCTATGTAATTTTTTTTGCTGAACAAACTATTGTAAGGGACCAAATATGCAATTTTGAAAAACCAACATCACAGACATGGTTATTTTTAAATTTGCACTTATTTAGTTAGAAAGATGCGAAACCCCATGGATTGACATGTTATACCATCATTTTCAGAATGACACTTTTAAAAATTGGATTTTGAACTTCTGGGTAGTTTTAAATAAATACTTATGGGGAACTATTAATATTGAGTTCAAAACATTATTATTCAAGCTCTTTCTTGTCTGCAGAGTTCGTGATAGGAATTATTTATATGAAGGTCTTCTATATCCGTTAATGTGTTCTTTTAATTATTTTACTCTTATTCAAATATTTGGAGCTATATGTTTTCTTATTTACTCATTCAACAATTATTTACAAAGCATCCATTAGATACCAGGCACTGTGCGGCTTCAATGACACTGATGGGAAAAAACAGACTTAAATCCCTATGCTTTTGTAGCTAACATCCTTTAGAAATACTTGTAGAGTTAGAATTAATGATCTCAAGTAGAGAAAGAATGAGAAAAAGATAATCATTTCAGTTATTTTCTACATCTAAAAATCAAAATAACTTATCTAGTATTTAAGATTTTAAATTTAGTTCACGTGGTAATAAATAATTTTAGTCATCATGCTGAAGGGCCCTATCTCTGATAATTACTGTTTATTGAGAGCTCACTGAGATCCTGTGCCTGAATGTTTACATGCACCCCATTTGGCAGATGAGAACATTGAGGCCCAGAGACATAACTTAGCTTTTGACCTTCCTGTAGCCAGTAAATGGTAGAGATGAGATTTGACCCAAATGCCGGTCTGTGGTACTCCAAAGTCAGAATTCTTATTTATTGCATGTACTCTCTCCAACCAGGGTCACAGATCAGAAGCAGAAAACAATGAAATTACAATATGCACTCACAACAAGATCCCAGATGATGTCCAAACCCAGAAATCACAGAGTTCACAAAAACAGTTATCCAGATGTAAGTTAGGCATCAGAAGTAAAAGATATGAAAAAGAAATTTGACTCAACTAAGCCTGTGTTGAGTGTTTCCTTTACAAGGTGCAGTGCTGTGTGGTGTGTCTGAGAGCCTGTACGCCTGTGTGTGTGAAGGTAGGTGGGTGAGTGTGGGTGAGTGTGCATGTGTAAGTGTATGTGAGTGTATGTGCTTGCGTGTGGCGGGTGGTGCATTGTGAAGTAATCAATAAATCAGACTGTGCTTGCAGAGGTCTCACAACCTGGCAGGGGTGTGCTCAGAACAGGCCGTATGATGATTCTAGGTAGACTGTGGTAAGTGCTGAGAAGGGTTCCAAAGTGATTTCTAGATGCCAGGAAGGGTAGACCACAGCAGTAGTAGTGGGATTGTAAAAGGAGATGCAGACTTCATACACTTTATAGTGTGCAAGATCAGATAACCTGAGCAACCCTTCCATTGAGAACAATTAAAAATGCTGGATACAGTGTTGAAAATATATTTTAAAATTTACTTCTGGGTTGATAAGTCAAGGAATATTTAGAGGCCAAAATGGAGCAAAAGTTGAAAACCAGAAAGATCAGACATACTCAAGAGGCTCTTTGCTCTGGGGCATTTGCTGAACCCTGTTGTTCTTGAGCTTCCATTGGATGGGCTCGTGGGGAGTAGGCGACGGAGGTCTCAGAGTAGGTGCTGGGATAGCTAGAAACCCACAGACCTGGACCCACACTGTAATAGTGAACTCGAAGAAACACTCAGACAACTCCCTTGCTTACGGGGTTAGTGAGAAAGAGGGAAATGGAATCTTGACAATTCATGATCACAAGATAGCTCTCATTTAAGCTTGAAATGCAAAGCTTAAGGGGTTAGTGAGAAAGAGGGAAATGAAATCTTGAAAAGTCATGATCACAAGATAGCTCTCATTTAAGCTTGAAATGCAAACTCACACTGAGCCTGCAGTCTAAGAACAACCCTCGGACAGTGGTGCCCCAGGTGCCCCGAGAAGCAAAGAGATGAGTCCTCTGGAAGAGTGCACTTTTACCTTGAGTCTTAAAGAATTCTCACAGATTAAATTCCAAGAAGCATGAATTTGCAGTTAAAAAAATAAGTCATAACACATATTAAAAAAATAAGACGTCATAACTGGAGACAACAGAAAACTAGGCAACTGAATCAGGCCCACAAAGACTTTAGCTATTGGAAATGAGTATGATTAACCTGTTTAAAGAAACGAAAGGAGAAATTAAACTATGAATTAGGAACAAGACAATATTTTTAATTTTTTAATTACAGTTTACTTTTAATATTCTTCTGTATTGGTTTCAGGTGTACGGCACAGTGACTAGACTTGACACAGTATTCCCCTGGCATTTCCAGTATCCATGGGTCTGACAGGACCCTTGGGTAGCTGGTCTCTTAGGGCAGAGGAGCTTGCTTAGCACTTTCTTATGGATATCACCCCATTCTCACCTTCATTCAGACCCACAGGGAAAAGCCACTTCGCTCACCCTGGCCCTTTCTGCCTGATCCTCTGGGGCCCAGATCCTTGCTTTGCCACAGGGCACAGGTGGTTCAAAGGTTCTGATCCCGAGCTCCGTTTCTGTTTTCCCAGCTGTGGCTCACATTGCACTGAAGATGTCTGCCATGGTGAGAAGTAGGGGTGGGGGGCAGAGGCAGGGGAGGAGCCCTCTGCAACCCCCTCTACTCAGTGGGAACACAGCTGCTCTCTCACACAGGGAAACTTAAAAAGGATTTTAATTAGTCATTTATGCCAAGTTCACAGTGATAGTTCCAGAAAAATAGAATCCCAGCTGGTTAGAATTGAGGGTGGTGGTCAAGAGTCAAGCATAGACTTTCAGTTCTGGCAACATGCGGGACGGAGGTGACCTCGACACATACCTTCCCACCCTCCTTACCCCTTTCCAAACACACAGTAATGAATGCTGGATAAAATATGAAGACAATGGGGAGACAGAGAAAACCTTGAAAGGGAAGGTAAGAAGTGAAGGAAGAGGAATAAAATAAAAATAAAGGGAAGAAGAGGACGTGCTAGTAAGCAAGATAAAAACCAAAGCTCTACATGCAAGTGTCTGTAGTGTGATAGCCTAGTTCCCAGACGCATCGGTTCCATCAGCAGACGTTCTGTCTGATCACAGTCAGTTAGGGCAGTTGTTACAGATGCAATGCTGGCCTTTATCAGGAAAGAGCTGGGCTTCCTCTGAACTTAATGCATAGCCCTAGGGTATATTTGAGGGGTGGAGGTTGAGAATGGCAATACAATGTCAGGCTCTTGTCTAGGCTCTATCCTTGCCTCGTATCTTCATTCAGCCATCCCAGACCCTCTTCCAGCAGTTCCAATCCCCTGGGTACCACTTGGGTTTAAGCATTTACCTTAGACACCAGTTGATGAAGTGATTGTATTAAAGTTGCCAGTGTCAATGCTTTGGATTTTGGCCTAGCCGATTAGGGAATTGGTCAGTGTCAAAAGTGAATTCCGTCTGGTCAAAGAACTGAAAACAATTTTAAGATAGTTATTTTAAGGCACTCACAAAGCTATGCTACTCTATAACTTAAAAAAAAAAATCGAAATGGGCTACTTTTCCACTTAGGGGACCATTCAGATGGAGGCAGCACTTCCTGGGGTCTCCTCATCTTGGAGTCTGATAATCTCAAGGGTGGGAAATAGAGCTGGTTACCTCTCTCCACGCTTTCGACTGTGTGCTCACAAATGGAGCACCATCGAAAATGTTTTCCGTAGAACATTCTGAGGAAACGGAAATGATAAAATTACTTTGAATTCGATAGTAGAACAACAGACCTTGAAATCTTGTGGCTCAGTTGGCACGGCGTAACACAATTGTTAGGCTCGCCTTTCGCTTTCCAGATCCCTTGATAATGTAAACTAGAAAATTAAGACTTATCCTGAAAATAACTGCATGCTATTCTGCAATGGAGGTAGAACATTCTGAGAGCAGAAGGGATAGAGGTACTAACATTTTGCCATCTGGCAAAGCCACTGGACCAGATGGATTCACTAATGACTTCTCTAAAGTATTTAGTCAGACCTTAACTGCAACACATGACTGGCATATTTAATTATCCCAAATTAACAGGACTTATGCCAAATATAAACCTCAATACTTGAGTCATGTGCCTTGTTTAAAGAGGAGAAAAGGCATGAATAGCTCCAGGAAGCTGGGTTTCACATAGATCCCTTTCATTAGTGAAACTTCTCATTACCAAATTGTTGTGTTACAGTCTTAAGGCAGTATTTCTCCTTTTTTCAAAGAATGAATTGTAAGACTACTCATGCTGATCAAATTCACTTTATCAGTAACAATTATACTTGATGAGAACATCTGGGGGTTGAGAAATCTGATACATAGTCATCAGACATCCCTCCCTCCATCCTGCCTGTGGAAGGATTACTAAGCCACTTTTCTGCATAAGTTAATCAATTTTATTTCTTGTAACATATTTGTTTTGTTTTAACTTTTATATTTGTATCAAAGCAATACTGGCATACAAATACAAAAATGTAGGGCTTATAATGAAAAACTGCCCTGCTCCATCCTTTTCCATCCCCAATCCACTACTCAAAGAAACACTTTTAATTCTTATGACTATTCTTCCTGTTGGTAACCTGCACATCTCAAAACAAGGCAATTAATTGGTATTTCTTGACATCCATTTCAAATACGATGGACTTCCTCTTAAGATAGACGAGGATGTAGTTTAGATACCATTTTTATGTTCCCTTCTTCTCCCCAAAGGGTTAATTAATTTTTAATTTTCTTAACATTTTATCTTTGTAGCTTTAAGTTATATTTCTATACTTTTATTTTTTGAGTCATCAACTAGAAGCAGATCTCTTGGCTCCCAACTTTGAATGATCAAGATATTAGTGGCATGAGTAGTCTATTAACTGCCCTAGAATTCTTTCACTCAGTATAATGTATATATATTTGTGACAGAGACAGAGAGGGAGTTGGAAAGAGGGACAGACAGAGACACACAGACAGGAAGGGAGAGAGATGCGAAGCATCAGTTCTTTGTTGTGATACCTTAGTTGTTCATTGACTGCTTTCTCATATGTGCCTTGACTGAGGGTCTACAGCAGAGTGAGTGACCCCTTGCTCAAGCCAGCGACTTTGGGCTTCAAGCCAATGACCTTTAGAATTTATCATTTTTTTTCTCTATGGTTCATGCTTTTTGTTTCTTTTAAGAAACCATTGTCTTTCAAAGGTTACAAAGGTTTTCTATCTATTGTATAGTTTCAGCTCTTCAATTTAGACTTCTTGTTATTTGAGATAACTTTTATGAATAAGATATGTGTTGAGGTTCATTTTTTCCCACATGAATGTCCAGTTGTTCCAGTACTATTTATTGAAAAACTATCCTTTCTGCTTTGAGTTACCTTAACAACTTCCTTTGGAAATTAGTTGACCATATAAGTGTGGGTTTATATCTAGACTCAATTCTGCTCAATCTATGCCTGTGTCTATCCTTATACCAATCTTCTAATGTTTTGATTGACTACTTTTTATAAAGGCTTCCTGCCTTTACTCAGTTTGATTGCTTTCAGTAGATAAATCCAGATTTTCTCACTGTCATGGGTAGATTTCCAAACCCTGTTCTTGCCTAGTCTCTTTAGGATGACTACTTTAGATAATCAATCTCGTTCATGTCATGTTTTTCTTTTATCAGTTTAATTCTCAATAATAATCTTATTTTTAAAGTTTGGAGGTTAGTTCACAATGGTTCTTTATGTCCATGAATTTCCCTAGTTTAGAATGTCAATCCTCTGGGATGAGGGGTAGATTTTACGGGTATTTGTTTTGAGTAGATTCTATCACATAGCAGTTAATTAATAATAATAATACCATTCACATAGTGTTCTGTTTTAAACACCATTTTTTTAACCACTGCTTTAGGATTTATTAAATACTAAATAATACCTACCTTCTTCTAGGTAGGTACTGTTTTTATTCCTATTTTATGGATGAGAAACTGAGGCATAGGGAAGGTAAGTAATTTGCTGAATTGATTTATGAGAAACTAATATATGCAAAAGTACAGGAAATATGCTTCAGTGATGCACTAATCACTGTTTAACAACCAGCTCTCCAAGAGAAAAAAATGGAGGCATATTCATTCATAGCTTGTTGCAAATTTTACTGATATAAATGATGTATAGTGCACCATTTACAAGTAATAATAAATTATATAATAGACTTTATTATAAATTCCACATAGCCAATCAGTTCTCATAGAATACTTTCATTGATTTTTGCTGAACTCATATCTGTGGCCAACCTACGGTTGCAATTCAGTCATGATTTGACAAAAGAATAAATGCTTAATTACTATCTAGTTCAGAAAAGCTCCTCACATCATTGACAAGTGAGTGTAGTTCTGACCTAAATGTTGGTTGATAGTTTCATTTATATTAATAAGGCAAAAATGAAACAAAAAAGACATATATCAGAATTTTAATCACTTGTCAATGATTGACTTCTTTGCTGAACTAGATGATACCTTTCCAATATCAGAAAACTATCTTCTCAATTTTATTTTTATATTTCTCACAATGTAACAGCTACAGACAGGACACACTTTTATCTTTATGCTGTATTATTGACATTTTCCCCTTCTTTGTCTTAAGTCTAGACAATCACCAAAACCATGAACCAAGCCCTGATTTGTAGCATCTGTTGATTTCCATGATGTAAATATTCCCAGCATGGCTGATTTCAAACCACTAATGTGATTGAAAACAGAGTTTGGAAAGAGATGTGCAGCAGCACATCATTCTATATTATTTCTACCACACAAATAGGAAATTACCCCAAGACTATCATTAATAGAAAATGTAATAAAATAATTAGGAAGTGATAAGTTTTAGTATGTATTACCATTGTTTTTAATATGATATATTTAGTTGTAAGTTTATATGATTTAATTTTTAACAGTGGCCAGATTTAACAACTGATTCACAAAATTACTAAAATTTAACAGTTTCTGCTGGTTAGTCCAAGCTGGCTCCAATGGCCAGTGCATGCTTTGAGCCCAGGTGGCCAAACCACTATGCCCTTAACCATTCTTTTATGTGATATTAGGGTATTGCTAGAATATAGCTTCATAGCAATATATCATAGGTTTGGAAACACTCGGGATGCCAGATACGTTGCATTTCTTTATTTCTATAAATCACATTCATTCTTATTCGATGCACCACCCATCAAAGTTGTTGATGAGGGAGCGCTACTCAGCCATGGATTTACAAGAGCTTACACCATTCAGGAACATGGCGGAGGACCCTGGTGGTCCATACACATTGCTATCACTTCTATTCATCTCCATTCAGCCCACTGGGAAGATGGGGCCCTCTCCGTGGTGTCAGATGTGGTCCCAGTCCCAGTGGTGGTACTCCAGTGCCAAGTGCAGCCCTAGGGACCAGGCAGGACTGGAGCACAAGCATCCCATCTGAGGCCACACCACCTCCAGGCCACTGTGTTCAAGTAACGCCATCCTGGGCCTGTTCTTTGTTCACCTCCCAGGTGAGCATCCACTGAAGTTGGGCCATTTCCTCTTCAGTTTGGAAAACTGCAGCCTTTGCCTCTGCCCTTAGACAGTCCAGCCTCATCACCTTGATGTACTTACACCTCCAACAGAGGAAAAGTTCTCCCAGGGTTATATCTTCGAGGAAGGGAGGGAGAAGACTTTCTCATACTTTCCTGGTGAGATATCAAAAAATATACATACTAACATACAAAGTTATTACTGAAAGAGTCACTGACGCAGTCTGGGCAAAAATGAAATGAGGCTTTAAAAAGTAAAGTCAGAACCATGAGCATTTTTAAATGCTGTGTTTGGAACAAATGCATAAAAAAATTGGCCTTCAGGAATCAAGAATCATTAATGTTGATTAGTGTTTTTTGGTTTAACCTCACAAACAAGGCTGTCTCTTTCCATGACCCTATTAATTGTCATCTTCGCCCCACACAGCATATTTGGAAATCTTCCTGATCTCATCTGATATCAGAAAGACATGTTTTTGCCCTCCTGGCATTCTGGAGAAACAGATCAATTCCTTTTCCTACTCAGGGTGATGAAAATCCCTCTCTGCAGTGTTTTCCATTGCTATGGTAACAGAAGATGGGATTTCCCAATGGAACTAGATTTATATATACACAGAGAAAAGTAGTTCTTTAAAAGCTCGATCCCTTTTTTTGTAGCCGTGTGTACAATACAATCACTGCAATGAACTGAATACCAAGGGAACAAGAATGACACCAAACCTTCTCAAGTAGGTGTGGCCTGAGACCTCCATTGGACTGAGACCCTTAGTGAAAAAGTGTCAATTTTTAAAATTTAATATTAAGACACTGCTGTTATGACTACATGATAACTTTTGAAATTTGCAATGTGCTAATTTTCTTTGAAAAGGAGAGATTTGGATTTATGGGCTTTCAAATGGCAGAGAGACTTAATATATAAGTAGGTGGTATCAACACTCCCAGTCACCGGAAGACTCTCAACATCATGATCTGGTAAAGGAGATGAAGTTCGGAGGCACAGAGTAGAACAGGTATTTTGTTCCACTTCTGAAAGTAACGGCATTACTTCCCACTTCTGTCATTTTCTCCAAAGAAGGACACAGTACAGTGGTCCCTTGTCTATCACAGGGCTTCGGTTCCAGAACCCCGGGATAGGCAGAAATCCGCGAAGTAGCGACCGTATATTTATTTTATGTTTATACATATTTTAAGGCTTTATAAACCCTCCCCACACTCTTATAAACCTTTCCCACACTGTTATTAACTTTTCCCACACTCTTTTTAAATATTATTTTTAAATTTTGGAGCTAGAAAATGCTTATTTTACCACAGAAATAATTAAAATAATAAATATATAAAAATACCTATATACCACAAAATCCCACAATACAAAATTAGATATATACAATTTAAAAATCCACAATACAGTAAGACTGCGAAAAGTGAACTGCGATGTGGCGAGGGACGACTGTAGCTGGCCATTTCTCATACTTTCTCATTCTTCATTCATCAGAAGGAATTCAGGGGTCATGGATCTCTCCACTACAGCTCCTTAATAGGAGCAGGGGACTCACCCTCTTTTAATCTGTTGGTTAGTCTAAAGGCATGGCT
This sequence comes from Saccopteryx leptura, assembly GCF_036850995.1. Taxonomy (NCBI): domain Eukaryota; kingdom Metazoa; phylum Chordata; class Mammalia; order Chiroptera; family Emballonuridae; genus Saccopteryx; species Saccopteryx leptura. Next base: position 263,009,414 of record NC_089505.1, on the reverse strand, counting down.
GGAGGGCAGCTTCTTAGGCTCAGGGCACCTCTGTGGAAGGAACAAAGAACAGTTGTGATGTATGCAGCAGGGGGTGGGTTGGGTTTTCTATGAGGAATACATAGATGGCTGTGCATTTTCATATCTGTCATTTAGGTGCTTCTGAACTAAAGTTTCAAATGATGTTTTGGGATTAGACAAAAGCAGGTCCTGCTCAAAATGACCTTTTTTTATGAAGCTCTTGAATTCCTAAATGGATAGATGTGGGGAAAGGGGAACAGATACTTTGATGATAGCTTCAAACCTGCTTATTCAGGCGTCCCCAAACTATGGCCCACGGGCCGCATGCGGCCCCCTGAGGCCATTTATCAGCCCCCGCTGCACTTCTGGAAGAGGTACCTCTTTCATTGGTGGTCAGTAAGAGGAGCACTGTATGTGGCGGCCCTCCAACGGTCTGAGGGACAGTGAACTGTGTAAAAAGTTTGGGGACCCCTGAATTTAGTAAGTGCTTCAGCCACTGCCCTGTTATTGATCCCTTATATTTTGTTCTTGCAAATCCAGTGATTAAAGTTGGTCACGTTTTATTTCCCCTCTCTTATGAGATATAAAAAGTGTTGTTGAAATGACATAACAAATTTAAAATAAAAGTGAATGCCACTAGGCTGTGTGCTTGGACAATACGTGGATGCTGTCATTGTGTTACCACGTGAAAGGAGTGAAGTTTCCGGGACGCTGATGGGGAAGTAGCAGGCGGCCAAGGGAATAAAGGTTGTTTTCTGTTCTCCTTTTTCTTGACATGAACATGGATAAATGGGAACATTATGAGTTCTTTTAAGCAATCATGTTGCATGCAAGCCAGAGAAGTGAGCTCAGAGACTCTTGGCTTAGAAAAGGAGAGACAGATAATTTTGTTAATGTATTCAAATGACAAAGGAATGCAGGCCAATGTAGTATCATGAGCTGAGAAGAGATGATTTAAAGAACACCATTAAAGAACTTCTGGCAAAACAAACAAACCAAATTCAAAACAACAAAAGAAAAACAATTCCCATGTGAACTTTTTTATAAACGTGATCAATTTATAGGCTTTACTATGAATGAAAAGAATAATAATCAGAGTAAAAATACTCCAAAATGGGATGTTTTTAGGTCACATGACTAATTATTCAAAACTTAGACTAATAAATTATTTTGAAGGTCTCTTTAAAGATTTGTTAAAAAAAAAACAACTAATGGCGGTGGCTGAGGCCAGGCAGGTTCACGTTGGATTTGGGGAGACGGTAGAGAAACTGCAGAGCCGGGAAAGGTTGGGTCATTCCGTTTAATAAAATATCACAACGGCAGACAAGCACACAGGCAGGGGAAACCGCCTCTCAGGCAAACAAATAGCAAAAATGGCCCCTCACAGTGGCAGGCAGGCGATCCGCCATCCGCAGTCCCCCTGAGCGCAAGCACCCGTAGCCTTACACAGGCCACACACAGGTGGCGCTGCCATGTGCTCACGCACTAATCAGGTAAAGGGCTTGCAGCTGGTAAACCAGCGAGCAAGCCTAACACAGCTGCCCCACAAAAACTATTTCATTTCCCCCTTTTTCAAGGAACTGAAAAAAGTCAGGAATCATGAAATCAAAGTAAGAACAAAGACTTAGAACATTTAAAAAAAAATTCTGGGTGCTCCTGAACCTCAGGGATCTGCCAAGTATCTCAAGCATGTTTTAAATAGAAGCTTTGATCACAGCCAAAAAGTTTCATTTCTGTCTCTTGAAACTCTCTGAACATGTAGGGGAAGTATGCCCCTTCCTCTTTATTTTCCAGCCCAGGGAGCACCTGCTGCCTGTAGTGAGGGGCGGGGCAAGACGGCAGCCAGGGTGGCATCCTCTGCTCCCTCTTCAGCAGACACTCTGTGAATGCTTGCTCTGCCATAGGATGTTTCAGGAACTGTGATGCCAGTGAGAGAACCCAGCCTGCCCTCCTGGAGCATGTGGTCCAGTCAAATCCTCTTTCCTGTACCCTCAGGGATGTGGAGACCTGGGGAGTCTCCTGGGTTTCCCCTATTTTTCTCTCTTGTTTCCTTAACTATCCTTTGACTCATCCTCTCCCTCCCCTCTACCCCTGTCTCATCTCCCTGTCTCTCACCTGGTCCCTCCTGGCCTCCCTGCCTCCTCTCCTAACACCCTCAACATCTGTGCTTCCCTGCTGTGCCTCTCTGCTGCTAGGGTTACCTTCCTAAAATATGGAAGTGTCCATGTGGTGTAATTGTCAGTGGTGCCCTAACTCCTGGCCTGCTTTTAAGGGTGTGGCGCAGCCGTGTTAGGCTTGGTCGTGGGTTTATCAGCTGCAAGCACTTTACTTGATTAGTGCGTGAGCACATGGCGGAGGCAGGTGTGCACAGCCTATATACGGCTGTGGCTGCTTCCCCTGGGCACTGCTCTCCTGCCACCGTGAGGTGTTCTCCTGGCTCCCTTGCCCTTACTGTGAATAGCAGATTTTCTTTTGTTTATTAGCTCTTTCCCTTTTGGTGTTTATTTGCTCGCCTGTCTTTGTGAGCCTCCAATAAACTGGCATGGCCTGACACTTTCTGGCTCCACAGTTTCTCTACACCACCTGCCCAAATCCAACGTGAACCTGCCTGGCCTCGGCCACCGGCATTACAAAGGGCTTTCATGGTTGCCTCAGCTTGTCTGACCCATCTCATTTCCTGGTATTCTCTACAAGGCTTGGACTGTGGACACTGTCTTTTCACATGGATGTGCTTTGCACCTTGTCTTTCATATGAACGAATGTTTTTGATAAAGTCCTGGGCAGCTGGTTACACCATCCTCTATCCTCCATCTTTCTATGTCATTGTATATATGCACTGACATTTTATTATTTACATGTCTGTCTTTCCTCTCTTGCTGAGCTTCTTGGGTGGCGTATTTTCTTTTTATGTATTTATAATGCTGCTCCTGATAGTTCTTAGGTCCTTAAATAAGGGTTTGTTGAATGAATGAATGAAAGAATGAGCTGTCATAAGGTTTTCACAGACTGCTTTCATCCACTTACTTTATAATCTACTTGTAATTTTCTAGGACATCTAGATACCATCAAATACCAAAGTTACCCCAGCAAAACTGAGATTAAGAGGGTCCTTTTGTACTTTATTGGTCACCTCTTACTAAGTCTGAATGGTAAGGTGTTCTACAACTATAAAAAGTTTTAAAGCCTTTAGAATTCACCTATTGTGAAAAAACTCTGCTTTTATATGTTATTTTTTTTATATTACTCCTTATAAAGATTCCTGAAGATACGTTTTCTAGCAAGCACTTGTTAGACGGCTAAGGCAGCTATGGGCACGCAGGTGCTTCTCATCACAGGACTTCCCTACGGCCCTCAGAACTCTCTGGGTCCTGAGAGATGGGGCCTCGTCAGGGTAGAGTGGTCCCAGCAGCAGCACCTGGGGCCCAAGTGAGTCTGAGCCCTCCCTGCCTCTCCACCTGGCCTGGACCCTCAGGTACTCCCGACTATACAGCTGAAGCCCCAAAGCGCACCTGCACCTTGTTTACCTTCCTGGGAAACCCCGCACGTTCCCCTCAGGCACCACCCAGACCCGTGGGAGGTTCATTAGAGGAGAACATTGCCTGATGGAAAGGCTTGGGCAGAGAGGCCAGTGGTCGGGAGACGGCAATGCCCTGAGGTTGTCCTTCAGGGCAGAGGCTCCAGGAGCAGATTCTAGACACCTCGCTGCTGTGAGGAACAGCTGGCCTTGACGACGTGCAGTAAACCGTGTTTGGGTTGCTGCGGCCTTGGACCTCGGCAGATGTTGGAGTGGGGCCTCAGCGGCCGAGCGGGAAGCTCACACCGATGCCCCAGAGCCTTCGTCCTCTGGAGGTGATAGACTTGCTGCCCTCGCGGTTCACGCCCTGTTTCTGGCCTAGGGTGGTCTGCCCCTGCCCAGACCTTAGGCAGAGCCTGGTCCCCAACACCTGGTGGGCTGGTGGGGCAAAGTGACCTGGGCTGAGACCGTGACTTGGGGTGGGGGTTGAGGGACGCATATAAGAGGACTGGGGTTTGCTTGACAGGTGGTGTGGGGCAGCTGTGTTAGTCTTGCTCGCTGGTTTACCCGCTGCAGCCCTTTACCTGATTGGTGCGTGAGCACGGGGCAGCACCACATGTGTATGGCCTATGTAAGGCTATGGGCACTTGTGCTCGGGCAGGGCGGGTGTGTGGATTGCCCGCCCGCCACTGTGAGGGGCCATTGTGCTGTTTGTTCGCCTGAGAGGCAGTTTCCCCTGCCTTTGTCTGCCATTGTGCTTGTCCACCGTTGTGAGACTTTATTAAATGAATGGCCCACTGCTCACCAGCTCTGCAGTTTCTCTGCCGTCTGCCCGAATCCAGTGTGGACCTGCCTGGCGTTGGCCACCAGCATTACAGGTGGCATGAGCCAGACACCTTGCTGAGGAGCCAGGGGTGAATGGCCGCTGGTACCGGGAACCCAGTGTTCCTCCTCCCAGGCCGCTGCTGGCCCCTGGAGAACTCCTGAGAGCCCGTGAGTTCCGTGAGGTCGTGGCAGCAGCACCTGGTCCCACCATTCTCTGAGCCTCCCTGACGCTCAGCCGGTCCTTTCCCTGCACCTCCATGTGGACCTGCACTCACTGCCCAACCCAGGAAGGCACAGGAGCACCCGGCGGGCTCTCACTGCACCCTCTGTGCCTAAAAAGAAAGCCGGGAACCCTGTGCAGCCCCCAGCCTTGAGGGGAGAGTGCAGGTGGAGCAGGCCTCCGGCCTCGGAGCAGTGCCTGGACCGCGGCCCTATGCTGTGGGGCGCTGGCGACTCCTGGGAGGACGGGTTGTGCTCTGCTCCAGGGTACACGGGCCTGGGTGGCCTGTCGGTGGGAACGGGGTGCTAACTCAGGGGTCCCCTGCAAAAGATGGTAAAGGTTTGGTGGGAAGCCCAGGAAGGGAGCACAGTGGGATGCGGGCACTGTGACACCCTGGGGTGCTGAGTGGCTGCAGACGGCACTGTGAGGACCGCACATGGAGCCAGGAGAAAACCAGGAAGTAGTGTGTTTTTGCAAGGCACACTGTACCTACGGAGACATGAATATGTTGGTTGTGTCTGTCTGATATAGTGACACAAGTGATGGTGATTAACTTGTATCAAGTGCTTCCTGTGTGCCAGGTCCTGTGCTGGCTCCATATTCATCATATTACCTATTTTTATATAGTGTCTTTATTCTATAGGCGGGGAGCTTGAGGCAAAAGAAATCAATATGTTCAAAGGACCTGAGGTAGTAAGGGGCAGCCAATGTGCAAATCCAGGTGTCGAATTCCAGAGCATATACTTTTATTAAAATCACACTGAAATTTAAAAGAAAAAAACCCCTACTTTTGTTTCTATGTAAAGTCATTTGCTAGCTTTTTTTGTATGTAGGTAATGTACTCTTTTTTTGTTTTGTTTTATATTCCCAATACTTATTTTTAGAATGGCACAATTTCTTCACACAGGGAATTTAAAACATTAGAGTGGCTAGGAATAATAATAGTAATGTTTCTCCCTCTTGACTGCTACAGCCTCCTAGAAATTCCAGTTGGTATTTGACAAAGTTTTATTTTGGTTGGACTACAGAGGGAACATGCTACACAAACCATAAGGAGAGTCATTAGTAGTTCTCTTGGTGTCACGGTAATTAATGTAAAGTAGACAATTTCATTTAAAATACATGATCAATGGCAACAGAAATAGCAGCTGACTCTGAACCCCTCCATGCTTTGAAATCCTAATGAGGATGGTAGCCACCTTCTGCAAGCAGGGTTAATTCTGAGAAGTGCTTTCTCTCCTAGCAACAGCATTTCCCTCCTAAAGTCAAAAGCTAACTTGAAAGCTGAATAATATTTTCAAAACCAGTAAGTAAATATCATGACATAAAGCAGTTATAGAGCCATATAGAAGATTTTCTAACCATAGAACTGTAATCATAATATCAAAATAGGATCTTATTTTCAAGGTAACCAAGTGGGTAAAATCAGATGAAATTATTAAATGGGGCTAAGCCTCTCTTTGCCAAAGTTGAACATCTGTGTTTTGACTAATTGGGTAATTAATTTTGGGGGACGGTTCAGACTCTTTTTCTTGTTAGAGGATTTAAATAAGAGACAAATGTAGATAAAAGATGATCAGTGTTGTTCTTAACTGTGTTCAGTAGGAGATGTGAAAAAGAGGCCTTTTTCTTTTTCAGCCTTGCCTTACACCCAGATAAAACTCTTGTTGCAACTGGCCAAGTTGGGAAGGAGCCATATATATGTGTATGGGATTCCTATAATGTCCAAACTGTATCTATCCTTAAAGATGTTCATACACATGGAGTTGCCTGCCTGGCTTTCGACTCAGATGGACAGGTGTGTATCTTTTTCTGTTTTCATTTTCTTTAAAGATTTCTTTATAAGTAACTTAGAATTATATGAGCATAGCCTATAGGCATCTATAGGCATCCCCGATAACTATCAGGCATCCCCAAACTACGGCCCGCGGGCCGCATGAGGCCCTCTGAGGCCATTTATCCGGCCCCCCGCCGCACTTCCGGAAGGGGCACCTCTTTCATTGGTGGTCAGTGAGAAGAGCACTGTATGTGGCGGCCCTCCAACGGTCTGAGGGACAGTGAACTGGCCCTCTGTGTAAAAAGTTTGGGGACCCCTGGTAGGTTTAGCAAGTCTTGCTGTCTGCCCTTGGCGGCCTCTTACAGTCTTTACCTGTTTGGTCCTTTTCCAAGCTGTGGAATTGACACCCAGCTCTGAGTAAGCCCATTTTGATTCCTTCAGTCTCACCATCTGGTTAAAAGGCCCCCAGAAAGGAAGTGAGGAACTCAGGCTGGCCAGATCTGTCATGACTCAGCAATTCCACTTTGTCTTCCATTGTTAGCTTCCTAATGGAATAAGGGTTGGACCAAACCTTTTCCACACACTTCAAACCCTGTGCATCACCTTGGTTTCCCTTGCTTTCAGAAGATAACATCATGTCCTAATAATTCACTGAGAAGATTCTCTATGACTCTTTCCCTTGAGGTCACTTCTAACAACTTCTCCCTACCCACTTTTCCACAATTCAAGCGGTCTCTGATTCATGTGTATTTCTTAGTTTCTGGACAGTAGCTCTGACATTCATCCTCTCCTTCCCATTCTCTCTGCCACCATCCATTAAGTTCCAAATCCATGTCATGCCTGACAGTGTAACTTCTTACCTGGTCTCCACACAGTAAATTCCTTGATAATACCTTCTACCAATGGAAAAAAAAAGTATGAGAGAATTATTTTAAAACAAGAAAAGCTTATTTTTAAGCTTTTGCAGCTGGGCATTCTACATTTTGCAGCTGAACATTCCAGGCTAACCAACTTCTCTAGCTGTCACTATCTGCAGTCAAGTTGGACAAGTCAGCGGTTCCTCTACCAGACCTTCCTTTTTTGCACCTTCAGACCCTTTCTCAGGCTTCCCCTCCACCTCAAGTGCCCTGCTCGGCTTCTTTGCCCCTTAAAGCAGCTCACTCTTCCAAGAACTTCAGAATTCTTTATGAAGCCTTTCCAGTACCCCCACCAAAATTCGTCTTTCTTTTGACTTCCAGAACACTTGGCAGAAGATATTTATGTGTCATAGATGTCAGTTATATCTCATTTAAAAAAATATGTTATAGGAAATGGAGCGGAAATGTCGCAGGGTCATTCCTGGCTCCCACTGCATTCACCTCACGAGGGCTGTGCCTTTTGTCCTTGGCCTGCTCCATGTCCCTAGGCCACCTGCAATCTGGTTTTTCTTTTTACCCTTCATATTGCTGCCAGTTAATTTCTCCAATCCAATTTTTGTCAAATTTCAGAGTTAATTCTTTAAATCCATGCTGTGGCAAGACCCTGTTAAATTACTCATAGAGCCTTGACCAAACTTGGAGTTTGTATGAAGTTCAGCGGATTGTACGGCTTGACCTTGTTATGGTCACTTTTTAAACAGTTAACATTTACATACTTACTGTGTTCTGCTATTTTGAGAGACTAGTGATCATTGTTTATTTTTCTTTCTAAAACTAGAAACACCACAGTGTAGAGCCCTGGTATACATGTTTTTGATTTTACTACGTGGTAACCTCATCTAATTTAGTCAGGATAATGCCTACATTCAATTGTATATCCATATCTAAAGAGAAAAAGCTGGTTAGTGACACTTGTTCAGAATGGCAGTTACTGACTTCCTGACTAAACTGAGTGAATGTGTCAGATGCACATGCGTGTACAAGTGTAATGTGTATTTACACGCACACTCTCTACTCTGCTTTTGGTTGAGTTTTTCCTAGCAAACATTTCTTTATCAAAATTTGTTCTAAAGCAGTGATTTTCAACCTTTTATCTCCTGACACACGTAAACTAATCACTAAATTCTGCGGTACACTAAAAAAAATTTTTTTTTTGCTGATCTGACCAAAAAAAAAAAAAAAATTGGTATGATTTTGATTCACTCACACTGAACAGCTCTTGGTATTATTTAAATTGAATTTATGGGGGGAACATTGGTTAATAAAATTATAGAAGTTTCAGGTGTACAATTTATAATACATCATCTGTATACTGTGTGTTCACCACCTGAAGCCAAGTCTCCTTTCACCACCATTTATGCCTCCTTTGCCCTCTGCTACCTCCCCTCACCCAGATGGCTCTTGTTGTGTCGGCTGTTGTCTTTTCTATTTGATAATCTAAGGGGAAAGAGGTCAGTGCCCTGACTAAACAGGCATTGCATGTTTTAAAACTCCTTGTGGTACACCAGAGTGCCACAGCATACTAGTTGAAAATGGCTGTTTTAAAGCATCACAAGAAAAATATAAGGTGACTCAGGGAAATCCAGCTTTGACTTTTAGGTTCCATTTTGCACGGTAGGGGTGGACTTCACTGTCAGTTGAGAAGAATAATCTGTTTGCCTGCCGTGATGGATTTCCTAGCTTGCTGATTCCGATTGCTTCAGCTCTGCCTTATTCCCTAGACAGAGTCCACTGGACTCGAGTGATATTTAGAAAATGACAAATGGCCCTTCCTCTCAATATAAATGCTCCTCAGGTAGCTATGAGGTTTGTCAGTACAAATAAACAAAATTGATTCCTTTTGACTTTTTCTCAATCAAGAAATGTAAGTTTTACTTTAGTGCCTGTGTTTTTTAACTTTTTCTGTTTTTTTTTTTTAAAAAAAAGAAGCTGAGTGGAATCTACCCACTTTAAATTTTCTTATATAGATAAAAATACAATGTCTTATGTCCATTGCTAGACCACTCAATTAAAAATTATAGCAAAGATCCCCCTTTTTAAAGACCCCCTTTTTAATGGCACATTTTTAAAACTTCCAAATATATGTGTGTGTATGTGTGTGTGTGTGTGTGTGTGTATATATATATATATATTTATTTATTTATTTATTTATTTATTTATTTTTTGCATTTTTCTGAAGCTGGAAACAGGGAGAGACAGTCAGACTCCCGCATGCGCCTGACCGGGATCCACCCGGCACGCCCACCATGGGGCGAAGCTCTGCCCACCAGGGGGCAATGCTCTGCCCATCCTGGGCGTCGCCATGTTGCGACCAGAGCCACTCTAGCGCCTGAGGCAGAGGCCACAGAGCCATCTTTGCTCCAATGGAGCCTTGGCTGCGGGAGGGGAAGAGAGAAACAGAGAGGAAGGCGCGGCGGAGGGGTGGAGAAGCAAATGGGCGCTTCTCCTGTGTGCCCTGGCCGGGAATCGAACCTGGGACTTCTGCACGCCAGGCCGACGCTCTACCACTGAGCCAACCAGCCAGGGCCGCAACTATATTTTTTGATACTAAATATTTGCAATGAAAGCCATCCATAGTGAAGAAACCTGAATAGTCTCAGTATGATAATGTGTACGTTTAGCCGTACATGGCTGTCTGATTCCATACATACCCACACTTACACACATGCACAGTCAAACATACTTGATGAAATACATCAGCTCAGATACTCTTAGGCAATACTGTGTTTTTAAAACCCTTGGATATACATTGTTTCACTGATCCACACAAAAATCCTACCAAACAAATATTTTACATTTGTTTGACAGATGAGAAAACTGAGGTTTAAGGAGATTAATTAATTTTTCAAGGTCTTCTGTCTGGCTTCTTACAAAGTCAAAATAAAAGCCAAATCTACTTCCTCCCAGTCCAGATCTCTGTCTGCTACACAGTGCTGTTTCCTTAGAACTGATATCCTGCTAGGACCTCTGATTTTGGTGTTTCTAATACTGTATTTGTTTGGATACTTTTGGTGGGTATACACATGTTAAATTTTCCTTTCTTTTTGAGGACAAATTCTGATATGAACCCAAAGAATTTGGACTGGAAGATGACGTGCCAGTTTATCTTTACTTAAATTATGTATTCTTCGTTAGTCACTTGAGATGTTTGTGAAATAAAAGATATTAAAAAGAATGAAAATACGGCTCGTTTATGGGATTTCTCTTGTATATATTTGTCAAATCCTTTTAATTCTAGCAGTTTGTTGAGGCTTTCAGACTATAAAATCCTAGACTTTCTTAAATCTCACATTAAGATCTTAAATTTAGCCTGACCAGGCGGTGGTGCAGTGGATAGAGCGTTGGACTGGGATGCCGAGGACCCAGGTTCGAGACCTCGAGGTCACCAGCTTGAGCACGGGCTCATCTGGTTTAAGCAAAGCTCACCAGCTTGGACCCAAGGTCGCTGGCTTGAGCAAGGGGTTACTTGGTCTGCTGAAGCCCCATGGTCAAGGCACATATGAGAAAGCAATCAGTGAACAACTAAGGTGTCGCAACGAAAAACTAATGATTGATGCTTCTCATCTCTCCGTTCCTGACTGTCCCTCTCTCTGACTCTCTCTCTGTCTCTGTATAAAAAAAAAATCTTAAATTTAAAAATTAAATTTAAACCTTGCTTTCAGGTTCTGTTCCTTTGATTTTCCCTGATTGATCGGAGATTCATGCGATTTTTGCACGTTTCCAATGTTTAAGAAAGATAAATGGGTTGTAATTGATAGAGCTTTTAAAATTTCAGTATATGCTATTATGTCTCATCTACTTTGAAGCTTTCTTTAGTTTTGGATTTAAGATGGAACTTGGGAAATGATTTTTTTTTCATAAGAAGCTTATAGCTTGGTCCATAGTTGTTAATCAGTAACCATTTGTTGAAAAAAGGCATGGATAATGAGAAATCTTGCCATTATTTTAAGGTATTAAATTATTCTTATTTTTAGCATTTAGCCTCTGTGGGATTGGATGCCAAAAACACAGTCTGCATTTGGGATTGGAGGAAGGGAAAACTTCTGGCCTCAGCCACCGGCCACTCTGACCGGGTAAGAAGACCTTATTGAACCGAGCCATGCAGATTGTATAACTATGGGGGACTTGTTATAGAGCTTCTTGGAGTTTGTAATACTTTTAAAAATAAAATTTCCACATGAATGTTTTCCTTACAATTTCAACTTAAAAACTTACTATTTTAAAAAAGTAACATGATTAACAGTTCTGTTGGCAATTTCTTTTGGTGATTGGATGCTTTTAAGTTGTTACTGCTTTTCATAGCTCCTTACAAAATCAAACAAGAATTGAATTTGAAACTATATGCAAAGTTTAGATGCATTCATTTGGAAATGGAAATAGTTGTTAGAAATTAATACTCACAAAATACATTCACAAGCATTTGAATTTCAAATGAATGTAATGACAACTTTGTGATTCTTTGCTATATTTGAGGAACTTGGATGTAAATTGTGGCCTGCTTATTCATATTGAAGTCAGTGTTATCAGAAATGATACTTTAATGTAGTCATGGCTGGCAAGATAGGATATGAAGCAGGCATATACATTAACTAGTAAGAAATATATTTCTCCAGTGTCTTGCATAATTAAAATAAATTGGCTACTTTACTGTCTTGATTTTCTAATTCAAAATTAATGAATTTGCATGATTGTCTTACATTCATTCCTAGTTGTTTTGTATTTCTGCCCAATATGTGCCCGTGCAGAATGAAGCCTTAATTAAATATTAAATTTGCTGTCTCTTGCTTTGTGAGAACTCTAAAACATTTTTTAATATGAATAGTATGGTCACCTTTGGAGAACTGTGGTATTAAAGGGACCCAATAGTTGCTACACATTTGGGCAAATTGTACTGGAGTTCTCAGAAAGCCCAGGAGTGACCAGCAGTGGAACTTTAATGATGGAAGAGGCCTGGCATCCCTCTGGCCCAATGGTTCCCCGCTCTGACTACACATAAAAATTCTCTAAGGATATTCCACAGCGTAGAGGTGCTTGGGCTCTACCCCAGGTATTGGTATTAACTTATTGGTATTTAATTGGTATTAACTTAGTACTTAATGAACAGGTTGAAAATATTTGTGATGCTTACATTTTGGATGTTAACTGCTTCTGTTCATGCTGTGATCCCGTCATATCTTATAGAGTAAATTAGATGGAATCAATACACGAATTACTGTATTGTACTCTTCTGAGGTAGGAGTTGATTGTGAGAAGCGCAATGCTACTGTACTGAAAACTCTATTTTAACAGCCTAGCATGTTTTGATGAAATACTGTTCTTTTAGAACATTGTTCTCCCAGATCCCATAATTTGTACGACACCTAGTTTTGTTCTTTATTACTGATGCAAATATGAATGATTATTGGCTGCTTATGAGCAAATGATTATCTTCAAGATTATTTTGGTGGCTGAAATATTTAATCCCTAGTACTCATTTGCATAATGAGCGCTTTACAGCCTGCAAAATGACCCTTATCTTAATTGACCTTTTAACAAAACTAAGGTGGTGTCATTAATTTTAGAGAAAATGAAGGTAAGGTTAGAGTCTAAAAATTGCCTGAGCTTATATAGCCAAAATGGGTACTTGGACCAAGAGCTCTTTCTGTGGTTCATAATAGTTCCTTTCTACTTAACTGAAGGGTATAGATCAGGGGTCGGGAAACTTTTTGGCTGAGAGAGCCATAAACATGACATATTTTAAAATGTAATTTTGTGAGAGCCATACAATAACCTGTGTATGTTACGCATTATCCAATAAAAATTTGGTGGTGTCCCAGAGGACAGCTGTGATTGGCTCCAGCCACCCGCAACCATGAACATGAGCAGTAGGAAATGAATGGATTGTAATACATGAGAATGTTTTATATTTTTAACGTTATTATTTTTTTTATTAAAGATTTGTCTGTGAGCCAGATGCAGCCATCAAAAGAGCCACATCTGGCTAACAAGCCATAGGTTCTGACCCCTGGTATAGATCCTCCTCCTTTCTCTGATGATTGGTCCATATTGCTCCTTTCTATTTGATGAGAAGTTAGCAGCCTACATGCTTTGTCTGGTCTAGATTCTGGTCCTGGCAATTGGTTCTTTATTAGAGCTTCACAGAATGTGGTCCATAGACCACCTGCATCAGAATCTCTGGGGGTCTGTTTAAAAATGCAGGAGCCACTCCTGACCTGTGGTGATGCAGTAGCTAGGGTGTCAACCTGGAACACTGAGGTCACCAGTTTGAAACCCCAGACTTGCCCTGTCAGGGCACATGTGAGAATTTGATGCTTTCCGTTTCTCCCCCTCCCCTTTTCTCTCTTTCCTCTCTAAAATCAAATAAAATCTTAAAAAAAAAATGCAGATGACTGAACTCAATTTCAGACCCACTAAATTAGATTCTCTCCTGTGGGCCATGGAAATATGCACTTAAACAATTGCCACAGGTGATTTGACCCTAAAGAATGGCAGCCTTCTCTTTCCTGTCCCCAAAATAGAAATACTATAGAAGTACTTGCAAGCTGCCCAGTAGCTTTTCTTTTCTTTTTTTTAAGATTTTATTTATTGATTTTTACATAGGAGAGAGGGAGGGGGTAGGGTGAGAAGTATCAACTCATGGTTGCTTCATTTCAGTTGTTCATTGATTGCTTGTAGTATGTGCCTTGACAGGGCAAGCCTAGAGTTTCGAACTGGTGCCCTAGGATTCCAGTTTGGCACTTTACCCACTGTGCCACCACAGGCCAAGCCTGGTAGCTTTTCTTAAAGAATAATAAGTAATATTAGCAGGTATATTTTCACTTTCTTGGAAAACTGAAACTATAATAATGTTTTGGATCAGATTAAAATGATGGTCTAGAACTCTTTTTGGTGGGCTTAGTGCGGGTAAATACTTCTGCCTTACGTCCAGGAATATATATTCTATGATTACTAGAAACTGTTGGCCACATTGAGTTATAATTGACTATTAAACATTTTTCTACTTAAAATGAAGGATTTTATAATTTTTAAATTTTTTTATTTTGTAAAACTGTCTCAAAAGTGTTTTATTAACATTGTGGAGAGCTGTAAAAAAAGTTATCCATCACAATTTATTTACCTTGCATGGCCAAATTTACAAATGTGACACCAGTTCTCAATGATTGTGCTTAATTATTACCTCTCTATTGAGGACTAAGGTAAGTCGACTTGAGACGATAAAATATGTGTTAGCAATTTCTGACTCACCCCCAGAGCCAAATGCTCCACTTTTCAGTCTGTGCAGGTGACATTGTGTTCTCAGTGTTAGGGTAGCGTATCAGCCATTGGACTGGTATCTACAAGAAGGCAAAAACACATAAATGACCAACATAGCGACTTTTAATATTTTTTAAACAGATTTTTGATATTTCCTGGGATCCATATCAGCCAAACAGAGTGGTTAGCTGTGGAGTAAAACATATAAAGGTAAAGTAGTTATCTTTTTCAAATTTTTGGTACCTTGTATGAAAAGAATTTTAGGTGTTTATACATATAATTTGGTGTTGAGAAACTGCTCGACTTTACATTGTTTTCCTTAAATTGGGAGCCTTGCTTCCTGTTTGATCTTGAAGGAAGCTAACATCAGATTACCAACACTTTAGGGTTTTATAAACATTTTGTAATCCTGTGCAGAAACCTGATTTTAACCCGGGGATATGTTTGCTGAAATACAGGTACTTACTGCTTTAGCAGCAGTTGGAGGATCCTTCCTTAGGTGGGCTGTGTGAGACATGAAAATCTAGAAAACTCATTAAATTTGATAAACAGTTGAGTTTGCACCATGTGTAAGAGGCAAAACTGAACTCCTGTAGGGATAAAGGAGAGATCTCAGGTGGCGAGGAATGGTGAAGTGTTTCAGGAAGGCAGTGCTATTGGAGCTGGTGGGTAGGTGAGTTTGGTAGAGAGGTCTTGGCAGGCAGCAGAACCCAGGGGAGGGGTTGCACCTCTGTCAGGAGTTAACAGGAGGCATTGGTCACCCGTGGAGTCATGGGACCAGGGAGCAGAAAGGTCCTTGGCGCATAACATGTTCAAAGGTAATGTTTTCATCACCAAATAACCTCTTTTTGAGACTCTTTCCATGGGAACCAATATTTGCAAAGATTTTGGCCACAAAATACACTGCAGTCATTAAATATTAATTACCTTAACACTTTATTAATCAAAGATATGTATCTGCCACCATGAGTTTGTGATCGGTCTAAAATATGACAAAGGCACTGAGTTCTTTGAGCTTCAAGAAAAGAAATGCGCTCATGATGAGTGCAGTCTCCTGGGCTGTGGTGGCTCTGGGAGCCTGGGAGCCTGGCCCGGAGCAATCCTCC
This sequence comes from Saccopteryx leptura, assembly GCF_036850995.1. NCBI lineage: Eukaryota > Metazoa > Chordata > Mammalia > Chiroptera > Emballonuridae > Saccopteryx > Saccopteryx leptura. The sequence goes on along the minus strand of NC_089505.1, from coordinate 262,993,801 downwards.
AGTCTGCACATTCTGCTCTGAGGAAGGCAGGACCTAGAAGGAGATACTGAATATTGGTTTTATCTCCCTCTACTTGACTGTGGGAAAGCTATTCAATCTCCCTGAGGCTGAGTTTGATCCTCTAGGAAAAAATAATCTGGGTGGCAGAGTGGGATCCGACCACCTGAATTTGTTAAAGAGTTATGTCAGTGTTCTGGAAGCAGTAGGGGCACAGTAATGTTAATTTCTTTGCCCATTTCCTAGGATCACAAACACTGTGGCATGGGTCAGATTTAAACTCAATCTTTGGCTCCCTGTGTAGAGTTCTTTCCACTTAGAAATTATTTCTTTAATGATCTAACTTGGCGTAACTCCCCCCCCCCCCCCAACCAGATTATTAAAAATAATAGAGTAGCTGCTTAACTGATAGAATTCTCTAGCTTCTTCCTATTCTTTTCCATCCTTGGTTAACTCTAATTTTTAATCAGTTAAATCTAAAAGCAGAGAGAGAGAAAACCCTGGGACTTCATTTGAAAACACTGAGGTGTTTATGCTGTTAAATTTGTTAGTTGTGTTTTAGCAGACTTAGGCATTTTTTTTTCTAAGCAAAAACAAGTATTTTCCACCTCAAATGGAAGAATCTGCACATGCCCACTCAGCCATTCTTTATTAATTTGTTTAGAAAGAAATCCACATCAAGTTTCAACAGGCTTCAACAAATTATTTTCACTATATTTTCTCCATCCAGTTCTAGGATCCCCACCCTTCCCCCCAAAAGTTGCCTAACAGCAAATGGATGATTCCAGTCACAAGGTGAATGCAAAATCTTGGATGCCCTGTAAGAAATATTTTTATGTGAAATTTTTGTAACTAGGGTGAAATCCTTTCTGGTTTTGCACACAGGCAAATTTCAATGATCTGAAATTAATGCTTGAAAAACAGTAGCAGTTGAGCACTGTCTGCTTGGTTGGTTTTACAGCAAATGAGCTTAGAAGTATGTGGATACTGTTGATCCTTCTCCAAGTCTCTAGTCAGAGACAGAAGAGACCTTAGAGATTACCTGGGGCCAGATGGACTCCAAGGTAACTGCCAGTTCCAACAAAATTTGCATTGCAATCTGTGAGTGGAAATTGGAAAAGATAGACAATGACTCTTCATTTGATGTGGGTTTAATGATGTGTTGCCACCCTAAACTGTCATTGTTTTCCAAAAAGGAAGTGTCTCTTAAGAGGAGATAATGTCAAAAAATTTGCCATTTTCTGGAGCAAAGCTCATACTTATCCTGGCATTATAATTGTATATGCCTTTTTGGAGAATAATTTGATTATTTGGAATGTCTTATGTCGACATTATACCATCCGACTGGATGATTTCATCAGAAACCCTTTGTGTCTGAGGAATGGTCTCTATTTTTTGTGGTTGCCTATCTAGAAATATTTCAGTAACTCAGGTCAGAGGTGCACACCCCAAGTTAAATGGATAATAATTACAAAAAATTACTCTCCTTTTAATCTTTACTCCTGGGGAGACATAGAGAGAAAGATGAGTGTCTGCCTTAAGGCTCACTATGAGCAGCAAGTTCTTTGATGTGTATGCAGTTAGGTCAAATAGTTTGAGTTCAAAGTTAATACTTAAGTGTTTTACCAAACCTTATACCTATCTCTTCCCAGATCTTTTATGCTTTCTATATGTACTTTTGTGCCTTTTCATAAAAACAATACCCAAGGAAATGAATCACCAGAGTTGACATTTTGCTCTTTAATGGGAGAAGAATCCTGTATGGTCTTGAATGGTTGCATGTCTGTCTCTCATGCCCCCCCCCAGGGCACCTCCTCCATAGCTCTCCGGGTCCCCGCCCTCCTGGTGCGCTTCCTTGAATACCCGTCTACTCTGAGAGGACCACCAGTGTTCCTCTCTTGCAGACAAAATATTAGGGATGTCACTGGTTTTTCCTCACATTTTGTCACCTAGGTTTGCCTTAATCCTGCTCTCCTAAACCTCAGTGCGATTTCTTCTCCAATACCAATCCAAATGAGCCTTGTCCCAATTAATTCAGCATGGTTCTTTGTCTTTGAATTCTCTTGCCACTTGTATGTGACCCGAATATGCTGCCTTAAAATGCTCTCTTGTTTGATGCATGTTTTCATTCGATTTAAAGGTCTCAAGGCGCAAAGATCAAGACTTCAGTAACTTGCCATGCATACCCTCCTTGAACCGGAGCCTCTGGTGCTCCGGTCTCACTTCCAAATGAGGATAGTACACTGCTCACAAAAATCAAGGGATATTTGATTGCTTCATATTCATTTTGAAATATCCCCTAGTTTTTGTGAGCAGTGCAATACCTGTCTGAGCCTCTTCTCGAGGGTATTAAGAAGATTAACTAGACATTTGTAAGGAGCCACTATAAACTGTGAGAGACTATGTACATGGCACTGAAGTTATGCCATTTTGTATATTTTTTAAAAAGATACGGAAACAAAATAATTTCTATCTCCCCACAGGAGACGCCCTGCTGCCTTCCATTGAGCATTAGTGCTTATGGTTTTCTGTGTGATAAATTATACCACTGACACGGAAAAGCCTAGTGAGTTATTCAGCTATATGGAAATAGGACTTATATTTAAAAACATATTTCTAAGTAACATTTTTACAGTGAAGATTCATAACACTTTTTGTTAGAAAGAAATTATTTCCAAATATATACACCAAAAATGCCTACAAGATATGTCAACATGTTAACAGCAGGTTGTGGATAAATTCGATTTTTCCTCTTTATCTTGTCTGTATTACTAAACTTCTATTCAGTGAACCTATATGAGTTCATATGAAAAGAAATTAAACCAAAACATGATGATTCATCCACTTCATCCAACTCTGGGAACATTGAGATTTTATATTAAATTACCATGAAACAATTAGCAAAGTTTTGAAATTTTTGAACTTTGAATGTTTTGAAATAGCCTAATTTTTTTTCATGCTGGTAGTTGGCTAAAATGTTATGCAGTTTTCTGCTGTCACAGCAAAACAGGTTCAGCTGTGTGTGTCTAGTTCCACAAGAGCAAGTTATATACACGTATTGAGACATGGCAAATGAACGCTAATAATGCAATGCCTTGGAATGCTTTGTTTTTGGGTCTATTTATTTTGTCACTTACTTTCTAGTTTTGGACACTATGTGGAAATGCCCTGACTGCAAAAAGAGGGATATTTGGTAAAACAGGAGATCTTCAGACCATCCTTTGCCTTGCATGTGCCAAAGAAGACATCACCTACTCTGGTGCTTTAAATGGGGACATCTATGTCTGGAAAGGGCTCAATTTAGTCCGCACCATTCAAGGAGCACATAGTGTAAGTATGCCCTTGTGGAAGTTTAGTATAAATAAGTTAAGGTCACAAATCTCTTTTTTTCCCCTTTAGGATCAGCTAGTACAGCTGAACACTCCCTAAACGTGCCTGAAAGATTTCCCCAATTTTTTTATTCACCTAGAAGAAATACTTCAAAAGCATCATAATTAGCCTTTACCTCAGTTATTGATTGGCTGATCAGTGTTGTTGTTTAGCAATAGTAGCTTGACAGAAGACAACAAGTTCGCTATCAGTGTCATCTTACTAGACCAGCACTTCTCAAACTTTCATGTGCCTACAGGTCTCTTAGAGATCTTGTTGAAGTGCAGATTCTGACTCAGTGGGTCTGAGATAATGTCACCGTGGCTGGCCTGTGGCCCATATGTTGAGTAGCAAGTCTGGAGACAATTATTTTTACATTGATTAGTAAGGTAGATTCTCCTCACCTCTAGGTCCAAGTCACAAGCTCTTAAAATGCAAACAAACCATTGGCAAACTCTTTTGGTGGTCTGCTCTATAAGAACAGGGTAAACTTGACTTCTGACCAAGCTGCTCAATTTTGACATGCATTGAAATGGTTACATGGCTGTAGGTACAGATGATAAAAGGGAAATACCTGGAAAAATGGGGAGATCATATGAAAGGTAAAGCCTATTGAAGCACTTGAAAATGTGGTAAAATGTTACTGGAGACTCAATAGCCCTTTTGCTTATTTGCCTCCAAATTGATCCCCTATTGCTTATAATAGGAAGAAAGGTTTTAGCAAGTCTTAGCAAAAGAGTTATGAAATTTTCCATCTTTCATTGTCTTGTATGTTCAAGACCAATTTTCTTGGCTTTAATAATTATGAGACAGCTTTTAAACAATTAAGAGATTGGTATTTGTCCTCATTCATAAAAGCAGTTGCCTTAGTAACCTAATTTCTCTTCCCCCTGGATCATGTCAACATTATTCACTTGCAGCACTTTTAAACAGACCAAATAGGCCTGACCTGTGGTGGCGCAGTGGATAAAGCATCGACCTGGAAATGCTGAGGTTGCTGGTTTGAAACCCTGGTCAAGGCACATATGGGAGTTGATGCTTCCAGCTCCTCCCCCCCTTCTCTCTCTCTGTCTCTCCCTCTCCTCTCTAAAATGAATAAATAAAAAAATTTAAAAAAAAAACAAAAAAAACCACAGACCAAATAAAATATTTTCCTGTAGGAAAACATCTTTAAATTCTAAAACTGTTTCAGGGTGAAAAAGCATCTTCACTGATGCTCAAGCTAATGCCACCGTAATCTGTGCATTCAGGTAGGCCAGTGGTTCTCAGACATTTTGAAGTCAGGGAGCATTTAAAATCCTACAAATAATTGTAGGCGCACTATATACAAATTTCTGAGAAGTATGTTATAATAATTAAGTCAAATATTAAAGAAAAAAATAAAGTCCAAGAGTACTTTTATGGTAAGTAAACAAAATAAATATGACAAAATTAAATTTATTCTGACATTAAACATTTTTATGTTACATTTTTTGAGTTATGATTTTTAGAATTCGTAAAGAAGAGGGGTTAAAAAATTAAAAAATGACAAAATTATCATTTTATGTGTATAGATACATTCTTAGTAAGATTTAGTAAATTCGGCAGGTCCCGGTGTGAATATGTTAAGTTTTTTCATTCTTGTGTTTATGAGAAACATGAGCCTAATGTGTTCTAGTGATTTCTTCAATGTTTGGGCATATATTTGAAAGGCAAACTCTCATTTCCTCGTCAATACATTGAAGAATTCCTCTTTTTACTCTGGATTGCCTTGAGGGTAGAAAATTCTAATTCACATTAAATAGGATGTTGAAAATTATAGTAAAATGTTCAAAGCCTTTTTAGATATTGCTACATATTCTTCTTTTATAGAAATCCAAAAGGCTTCAAGAGACAATTCCTTATGTTTAATCATCAATCCACGATCAGTGGATATAGCTGCCAGTTCTTCTTCTTCTGTTAATGTTAAACCAAAATCACTTGAAGCTTCCATGAATGGGTTTCCAATCCAGTTGTATTGTTCAGTGTTAAGTGATGGAAAATGCTATAAATTAAATTCTGTCCGTCAGCCTTCAAGTCCTATTTTATTTACACTTAACTTTTGCTCACTTCCAGAATCGGATTCTTCAATATCATGCTGCTTTTTTAGAAATGTATGCATTTTATTTGGGTGTTTTTATCTAAAAACAATATAATGATGTGTTAATAATAAATATAATAGTGATGTGTTAACAAAAAGAGCAGTATTTCCATAATGAAATGGTATAATAGAGTAACTATATTTATTTTTATATCTGGGCACATGCCGTGAACTAGCACAGCTAGTAATTTCAGGTCCCGACTGGGAATGGTGCAGAATTAAGAAAATACGGGTTTGGGAGGGCCCTGTAATTGCTGCTGGCAAGAACAAAGCACACCCCAAAACCAAATCTTGCTTTATTTATAGGGCAAAGTGAGGCCATTAACAAATCAATGGTCTCTGATCACGTTTCCAAGGCAACCCAAGAATTTTTACCAAGTGCAGAAAAAACCCCCACCATACATAACATCTTAACTTTACATCAATCAAAGGATAGAAGAAACTTGCCTACAGTCTTTCTAGGGAACATAGGGGTAGTGTAAACAATCCAGCACCACCGCTTAACAGCCTTTTGCAACCTAATCAGGCAAGTGAGGTGGGGGTTGGGCAGACTGTCAGTTTATAGCCAATTCTTCACACCTCTGTCCCCCAAAAATCTAAACTCCAAAAACTCTGTTGGTTTTTTGGTCCCTGACAGGCATATATTTCTCTGGAATACCATAGGGCGCACCAGTGCGCCCTCGTGCACACTTTGAGAACCACTGAGTTAGGCTCAGGTGGTGCCTTCCTGAGCTCACTATGATGCGTTTGTACCTGTAGAAGTGTTTGTTCCGAGACCAAGTATTTTAACTTATTTGGCAGCAATTTATATGAAAACCCTCTAATATTAATATTGTCTTACTTTTCTTTATAATGATGAACTGTCACATCTTTATAACGATCACTCATTATGTAAAGGAATTTATGATTTCCATATCTGCTTTAACCAAAGAATTCTGAATAATTTTTTTACAACCTGCCATCAGTTTAGTAATGACAAAGGAACTCTTGAACTAGTTTGCTCTGGTGATTGTAAGGATTAAATTTTTAAAAAGATTTTATTTATTGATTTTACAGAGAGGAGAGTCGGGGGAGGAATGAGCAGTATCAATTCATAGTTGCTTCACTTTAGTTGTTCATTGATTACTTGTCTTATGTGCCTTGACCTGGCAAGCCCAGAGTTTCAAATCAGCGACCTCAGCACTCCAGGTCGATGCTCTATGCACTGTGCCACTACAGGCCAGACATAATGCTTAATTTTTAATCTAGCCAAAATAAAGTATACTATAAATGGTTGCTTGTTTTATTGTAAGGATTTCAATAGAGAACAAGGGATTTGTTTCTGTTTTTGTTTTGACTTCTAATCATCAAGACCCAGATACAACGACTGTCTAGAATGATGGCAGCATTGAGTGTCATCTGCCCTTATTAACAGGCTGGAATCTTTAGCATGTATGCTTGTGAAGAAGGCTTTGCCACTGGTGGACGTGATGGATGTATACGATTATGGGATACCGATTTCAAACCAATCACCAAAATCGATCTCAGGGAGACAGAACAAGGATATAAAGGTAATATACATATTAATACTTACTCATAATTCTAAGAGTGTTAAATGTGAGGGGAAGTTCTGGACTTACATGTTTTTCTGTACTCATTCCACAAAGGACTTAAGACAATGTACAGAAATATATCAAATACAAGATCGAAAGTATGTTAAAAATAAATGGATGCCCTTTTTTCTAATCTGCACAAAAGTATCTGTATGTACTGGCAGTGGTTCTACTGCAAGGAGAAACATAATGGTAAATCTACTGAGCAGTATCTTGGGAAATGAGACTTACATTTATAAAAATTGGGAAGTTCTGGACAAGTTGGTGACCCTAAATATAACTGCATCCAGCCTCTGAAAATATATAAGTGATAGAAAAAGCATGACAAAGAATTAATTTTAAAAAATAGCTTTAAAATACTATCTGCCATATTAGTATAAGTTAAGAGCATGGGCCCAGAGTCAGGAGACCTTGGTTCAAATCCAGATTTTACCTGTGATAGATTTGAGACCTTGGTCAAATTTCTTCACATTGGCTGGGCCTTTAGTTTCCTTATTTATAAAATGGGGATAACACTAACACTAACCTCATAGAGTTGTATGAGGATTAAATATACTCTCAGAAGTGCTTAGAATAAGTCATAGTGCATAGTCAGCACTCAATAAATGTTAGCTATTACTAGAATATATTGAGTAAATGTGTACCAGAGGCTTACAAAGCAGCTTATACATACATCTTTTTTCATTCTCATGATAGGATTATCTCGTTTTTACAGATAAGGAAGTTGGGTGTAAGAGATTAAAGAGGAAAATGTAAATAGGAAAGATAAGCTGAAATCATGTGATGTTAGTACACTAAGCACCCGGGAGATCTGTTTATATGTTGTAGGTGGAGCCCACACCTTCCGTGGCTCCTGTAGCCGGTGATAAGAGTGGGGTGCTCAGTACCAGGAGTCAGGGCGTCCACAAGATGAAAACTCCCTCATTGCTCAGATGAAGGAGAATTATTCCCAGGGCTGAGATAAGAGAGGAATTTTCTGAGAATCTTTCTGACGTGAGACCCACAGTCCTCAAAAGGCCTGAAGTGAGCTGCTATTCATTGGGTTGTTTCGCCTGATGCCCCTTCATGTGGGCCGATGGCAGTGTGGCCACAGAGGTTTGTCCGTAGACCGAATTGTGTGGCCAGCTGTCTGCTGGCCTGGGGTAGACTCCAGAGGACTGACTGAGAGGAACACACAGCCTACCTATTCTTCAGGCCATCCTCCTTAAATAACGTTTTTAACCAAATCTTTCTTAAAAACTGAGCAACAGCGAAGTGAGTTGGATATTGTACTTCCTATATGTACTTGGCGTCCAGCTGCTTTAAATGTTTTGTATTTGTGAAATACAAAAAAAAAAAAAAAGTACATTTATAGTCAGCTAATCTGCAGATTGAATTGTTATTTCCTTATGGAAGCTTAGGATCCTAGTATGGATACGTTTCTGAATACCAGGCACAGAGGTCAACATGGGAAGTCATAGAGTTTAGTGTCCACATCAGTGTATCAACAAGAATACAGTGAAGAAGACCCTTAAGTTCTCTGCTGTAGAGTGTGGGGCAATGCAACTTTGTCCGGAAAAATACTAAGAGCCCAAAGAAGAGTGTAAAAAAATGTTAGAAGAGCTATCAAAAATGTTTGACTTTGAAGTATGAAACTTCAAGGTAAGCTAGGAGCAAAACTTAGATGACTCCCTAGATGGGATTATTGACCATAAACTGGCTAAATGTTGGGGAGCAGCAACCAGAAATGATGATTTCTTTTTGGCAAGCACTTTATCCAGCTCTTCCAAAAATTGTATCACATAATTAAAGCATAAATCTTAACGTGGGGGGATCAGGGAAGAAGCCATATTTTACCCTGCTGTACTTTTCTAGCTGACACTGAGTCCCTGACTCTTAATGGAAAGTTCAAGAACTGATTCAGAATGAACGTCTTTCTGACCAGGGGTTTGTGTTGATTGCACACAGCTAACCCCATGCCAACTCCTGTCCCCAGAGTCAAAGAAAGACAGACAGGGACACCTTCTATTGTATAGTAGTCTCAGGAGACTTCCTCCACACACGCCCCAGCCAAGCTCAGACTAGACACAGGTGGTGCACAGTAGACAGGCAAGCGGCCTGCGTCTCAGCCCTCAGCACCCGAGTGTACAGTTTATCAGAGAAAGGGTTGGCATGCATTTTTAGGTGGATGACCAGTGGGATGAAGCCTGTATTTTGGAGGCTGTGGTTTCAAAGAATCAGACCACATTGCAGTTAATTGTTGTTGTTTTTTTAACTGCTCAAAACCAGTAATATCTGCAAAACCATGGCTTTAATAAACTATTTTTATAATTGATTTTTTACTCATTAAAATAAGTTCTAACTATTGAAATAATAAATTTTATCCATGTAGCACCCCACCCCCACATTAGTGCCTTTGCCAGTTACATTTTGGCAGCACCGTAACAGAAGTCCGTTAGGCACTATCAAACTTTTTAAAAAAATGATGGGGTTTATTCTAGCCTTCAGTGGAAAACCAGGATAAATGTCTAGTGTCAAAAGAATGAAAGGCTCTTGGTAGAAGTGTTGATAACAATCCCAGATCCCTCCAAACTCCTTGAGCCTGTGTGAACAGGACCCCACAGAGGAAGCCTGCTGTGATCCTGACTCACCCCAGAGCTGCTGCTTCCCCCTTGACACCACCATCGCATGGAAGCAGGAAGGAGGCCGAGCTCACAAGCTGCTTTGCACAGTCAGAACAGGTGCAGTCTCAGACCCAGCCTTCTCTGAGGTGACCTCTGAGGCCAGCTGCCGGCCCACCCTGTATCAGGCGTGCCCTAGAGCACATGGAGGTAGGAGCAGGCCTGAGAGAGGGAGGAGTCCCAGCACAAATACAGCGATTAAAATAGTAGGGTTTGAGGAGAGAGTTAAAAGTAATTGAAGTATAAATAGTTTTCTGGTCTGCCAGCCAGACTAGACCCTTGGCCTTCGGAGCATTTGCAGAGGATGGGGTGGAGAGGAGTGAAGGAGAGGAGATGGGAAAGGACGGAACAAGAGGAAGAAGGCAGATGGACAGAAGTCTGGGGGGACTTCATCCCACCCTGAAAGAAGTCGGCTTTCATCTCTACCTTCATTCAGACTCTTTGCCTCAAAAGACGGAAACAGTGTACATATTTTGAAAGGAGTAGATTCAAACAGAGCAATGTTAGAACTTCCTTGCTGTGGATTTGGTCATGAAACTACACACTCGAGTGGTTTTATTCTTATCATAATTTTTTGACATAAATGAGCCTTCCACATTTTCACTGTTTGTGTAACAATGAGTCTGGAATTAATTTCCATTGAAAGAATAGTGATTTCTTATTTTATTCAAACAGCCAAACAGCTTTCTAAACAAATTTAGCAAGAGAATTAATCATGGTCTCATCCCAATTCCCATGACACTGTACTGATGTCCTGTTTTCCTTAAATTTAAATATATTAATTGAAATTCTGAAATGGTTCCTCGCTAGCATTTGGGATTCCAAATCTGTAAGATCACACGGTTAGAGGCATCCCTTGTTTTACTGCTCTTCACTTTATTGAGCTACACAGATGTGTGGGGTTTTTTTTTTATTGCTATTTAGAGAGAAAGGGAGGGAGAGAGAGATACAGAGAGAGAACCATCAATTTGTTGTTCTTATTCATGCTGTCTTTGGTTGATTCTTGTATGGTTCCTGACTGGGGATTGAACCTGCAACCTCGACATGTCAGGACAACATTCTAACCAACTGAGCCACCGCCAGGGTCCACAGATACTTTTTCCTTTTTATAAATTGAAGTCAAAACCCTCCACCACCAAAAAGATGACTCGCTCTGTTGCAATACTTGCTTTATTGTGGTGGTTTGGAACCTAACCCTCAGTATTTCTGAGGAATGCTTGTATTTAGTACGCTGCCTGTGGAGACTTCTGTCGCCCCTCTCGTAGACTTCCAGGAGATCTACAGAGTGAATCTGGCAGTTCCACATTGTTCTATTCGAATCTTACGGAGATTGCGTTTTACTTGTTAAACATCAAGAGCGACCAAACAATTTTTAGATGAACTGAAATGAACACTAAGCTCAGAAAAACACCCCAGTATTAACAGCTTTATTATAGTTACAGTATTCTCCCACATCTTTATAGTCAGGCTTCAGCTAATTAAGACATTTGACATCCAGAGAAAACAATTCACCATACTTTAGATGGAAGGTGAGCCAATTTGGAGATGGGTCATCCTCACATCAACAAGAATCTCATTTGACTCTTAGGACTCCTGGTTCCTCCCAAGTCTTAGTCAAAGATAATGGCCTTTCTAAGCCAGCAGGACCATTCCTCAATCAAGGGAATAGTAGTGTTTTGTTTGCACCAGTGACTTGTGCATCTTTATTAAAATTTTTCAATTATAATTGACATACAATATTAGTTTCAGGTGTAAAACAAAGTGATCTGACATTTATGTAACTTGCAAAGTGATCACCCTGTAAGTCTAGTACCCATCTGCCACCAGACATAGTTATTAAAAAATATCATTAGCCCTGGCCGGTTGGCTCAGCGGTAGAGCGTCGGCCTGGCGTGCGGGGGACCCGGGTTCGATTCCTGGCCAGGGCACATAGGAGAAGCGCCTATTTGCTTCTCCACCCCCCCCCTTCCTCTCTGTCTCTCTCTTCCCCTCCCGCAGCCAAGGCTCCATTGGAGCAAAGATGGCCCGGGCGCTGGGGATGGCTCCTTGGCCTTTGCCCCAGGCGCTAGAGTGGCTCTGGTCGCTGCAGAGTGACGCCCCGGAGGGGCAGAGCATCGCCCCCTGGTGGGCAGAGCATCGCCCCTGGTGGGTGTGCCGGGTGGATCCCGGTCGGGCGCATGTGGGAGTCTGTCTGACTGTCTCTCCCCATTTCCAGCTTCAGAAAAATACAAAAAAAAAAAAAAAAAATATATATATATATATTTTATCAATGATATATATATATATCATTAACTATATTCTCTGTTGTAGTTTACTTCCCTGTGACTATTTTTATGACGGCAATTTGTACTTCTCAATCCACCTTTTTCACCCGTCCCCTTAACCTCCCTACCATCTGACAACCATTAATTTGTGCTTTGAATCTATGAATTTGTATCTGTTTTGTTTGTTCACTTATATTAATGTTCAGATTCCACATATAAGTGAAATTATATGGTACTTGTCCTTTTTTTGTGTGTGACAGAGAATCAGAGAGAGGAACAGATAGGGACAGACAGGAAGGGAGAGAGATGAGAAGCATCAATTCCTCGCTGCAGCACCTCAGTTGTTCATTGACTGCTTTCTCCTATGTGCCATGGCCGGGAGGCCACAACAGACTGAGTGACCCCTTGATTGAGCCAGCAACCTTGGGTTCAAGCTGGTGAGCCTTGCTCAAACCAGATGAGCCCGCACTCAAGCTGGCGACCTCAGGGTCTCGAACCTGGGTCCTCTGCGTCCCAGTCCGACGCTCTATCCACTGTGCCACCACCTGGTCGGGCTGGTATTTGTCTATATCTGACTTATTTCACTTAGGTTCATCCATGTTGTTGCAAATGGCAAGATTTCATTCTTTTTTTATGGCTGAGTAATATTCTATTTTGTTTATATACTACCTCTTCTTTATTCATTTGTCTGTTGATGGACACTTAGGTTGCTTCTGTGTCTTGGCTATTGTAAATAATGCAGTGAACATAGGTGGTGCTCTTTTAAATTAGTGTTTTGGATTATTTTAAATAAATACTCAGAAGTGGAGTTGCTGGGTCATATGGTAGTTGTATTTTTATTTTTTTTAAATTATGAAACTGTTTATCATAGTGGCGTCACCAATTTACAGTTCTACCAACAGGGCATGAGAGGTCCCCTTTCTCCACATCCTCACCAACACTTGTTTGTTGATTTATTGATGACAGTCATTCTGACAGGTGTGAGGTGATATCTCGTTATGGTTTTGATTTGATTTTCTTTGATTAGTAATGTTGAACATCTTTTCAGATGTCTATCAGCCTCTTGTGAGAGATGTCTGTCAACTCTGCCCATGTTTTACTTGGATTTTTTTGGATTTGTGTGAGTTCCTTACATCGTGTGGATATTAACTCCTAATCTGACATGTTACTGGTGAATATCTTCTCCCATTCCATAAACTGTCTTTGATTTGTTGATGGTTTCCTTCACTGTGCAAAAGCTTTTTAGTTTGATATAATCCCATTTTTTCTTTTATTTCCCTTGCCCAAGGAGACATATCCAAAAAATATTGCTCAAAGCATTGTCTAAGAGTTGACTGACAATGTGTTTTGGTTTTTTGTGTTTTTTTTTTTTTAGAAATTTTATGGTTTCTGGTCTTACATTTAAGTCTTTAATCTATTTTAAGTTTATTCTTGTATATGGTGTAAGGAAGTGGTCTAGTTTTTTTGTTTGTTTTTTGCATGTATCCAGTTTCCACAACAGTATTTTTTTTTCTTTAACTGGTTATATATACTTGTCTCCTTCACCAAAGATTAATTGACCACATAGGCATGAGTTTATTTCTGGGTTTCTGTTCTGTTCCATTGATCTGTGTGTCTGATTCTATGTCAGTACTATGCTGCTTTCATTACTATAGCCTTGTAGTATAGTTTGAAATTAGGTAATAAGATATCTCTAACTTTGTTCTCTTATATCAAGATTGCTGTGGCTATTCAGGGTATTTATGGTTTCATACTCATTTAGGATTGTTTGTTCTAGTTCTGTGATAGATGTGATTGGTATTTCAATAGAGATTGCATTGAATCTGTAGATTGCTTTGGGTAGCATGGACATTTTAATGATGTTATTCTTTTTATCCATGAGCACAGCATATCCTTTTATTTATTTGTATCTTCTTTAGTTTTTTCTTCAATGTCTTATAATTTTATGAGTACAGATCTTTTACCTCTTTGGTTGGATTTATTTCTAAGTATTTTATTTTTGTAAATGAGATTGTTTTCTTAAGTTCTTTTCCTGGTACTTCAATATTGGTGTATAAAAATGCAACTAATTTCTGAATATTGATTTTGTATCCTGCTACTTTATTGCATTTATTTATTCTAATAGTTTCTCTCTTTTTTTGTGGGATCTTTAGGATTCTCTCTATATAGTATCATATCATCTGCAAATAATTACAGTTTTGCTTCTTCCTTTCCAATTTAGATGCCTTTTATTTATTTTTTTTGTCTGATTGCTATGACTAGGACTTCTACTACTTTGAATAAGAGTGGTATAGTGGACACCTTCTCTTATTTCTGATCTTAAAGAAAAAGCTTTCAACTTTTCACCATTGAGTATGATGTTAGCTGTGGGTTTGTTATATGTGGCTTTTATTATGTTGAGATATGTCCCCTCTGCCCCTACCTTGCAGTGAGTATTTAATCATGAATGGATGTTAGATTTTGTTAGATGCTTTTTCTATGCCTATTGATATGATCATATGATTTTTATCTTTAATTTTGTTTATGTGGTGTATCATGCCAATTGGTTTGCAGATGTTGAACAAATTTGCATGTCAGTAATTTCTACTTGATAATAGCATATGATCTTTTTAATGTCTTACCAAATTTGAATTGCTAATATTTTGTTGAGCATTTTTGCATCTATGTTCATCAGGGATGTTGCCCTAAAATTGAATTTTTTTGTTGTGTCTTTGTCTCATTTTGGTATCAGGTAATGCTGGCCTCATAAAATGTGTTTGGAAGCTTTCCCTTTTCTTCAATTTTTTTTTTTTTTTTGAAAAGTTTGAGGAGGAAAGGTATTAATTCTTCTTTGAATATTTCACCTGTGAAGCCATCTGATCCAGGGCTTCTGTTTACAGTTGTCCCTGTTTACAGCGGTCTCACTATCACAGATTTTTAAATTGTATATATCTGATTTTGTATCATGGATTTTTCACTATATCATGGGATTTTGTGGTATATAAGTATTTTTATATATTATTTTAATTATTTTTGTGGTAAAATAAGCACAGGAAATGTTTATAAGAGTATGGGAAAGGTTTATAAGACTGTGGGGAGGGTTTATAAAGCCTTAAAATATATATAAATAATAAAATAAATATAAGGTCACTACTTTGTGGATTTTTGCCTATTGCGGGTGGTTCTGGAACCTAACCCCTGCGATAGACAAGGGACCACTGTATTGGGAGGTTTTGATTACTGATTCAGTTTTGTTAGTAGTTATGAGTCTGTTCAGATTTTCTGTTTCTTCTTGATTCAGCTTTGGAAGATTGTATATTTGCAGGAATTTATCCATTTCATTCGCCCAGGTTATTCAATTTGTTGGCATATAATTGTACTATTTTTTAAAAATCCTTTGTATTTCTGTAGTATCAGGTATCACTTCTTTTCTTTCTAGTTTTATGTATTTGGGCTCTCTCTTTTTCTTAATGAGTCTGGTGGCTAAAAGTTTGTCTTTTTGTTTATCTTTTCAAAGAACTTGCTCATAGTTTCATTGATCATTTGACCTTTTAAGACTGTATTTTGTTTATTTTTTCTCTGATCTTTATTATTTCATTCCTTCTACTCTCCTTGCGCTTTGTTTGTTCTTTATCTAATTCTTTTAGATGTAAAGATAGATTGTTTATTTGAGATTTTTCTTGTTTCTTAAGATAGTCCTGTATTACTATGAATTTTGCTCTGAGAAGTACTTTGTGTCTGTCCCATAGAATTTGGGCTGCGGTGTCTTTTACATCAGCTGCACCATTTTACATTCCTATAAGCAGTACACAGAGTTCCAATTTCTCCACAGCTTTGCCAACACTTTTTTTTTTAATAATAGCCATTCTCCTCCCTCTCTACTTTCTCTCCCTCTTCCCCTCTCACAGCTAGTGGCTGGATTGGTTTGAGCATTGGCCTCGGACACTTTGGATAGCTCTGTTGATTTGATTCGAGCATCAGCCCCAGACAGGGGTTGCCAAGTGGATCCCGGTCAGAGAGTCTGTCTCTCTATCTCCCCTCCTCTCACTTAAAAAAAAAATTGCCATTCTTAGGTATAAAGGGGCATCTCATTTTGGTTTTGATTTACATTTCCCTTATGATTAGTGATGTTGAGCATTTTTTATATGCCTATTGGCCATTTGTATTACCTTTGCAGAAATTCTATTCAAGTCCTTTGCCATTTTAAAATCCATTTTTATCCTTTTTTTGAGTTGTAAGTTGACATATATTCTGGATATTAACCTCTTAGCAGTCTGTCTCTCTGACTGTCCAACATTGTCCTTTGGGCTATGGCTCCTCCCTCCCTGTTGTTCTGAGAAGTGGAAGTGCATCAGAGGATCATGCAAGCGTGCTGCTGGTGAGGTGTGCCTGCGGGCAGTGCGTATGGTGGTGTTTGTTCCTACTCGGTGGTGTGGAATGTGGTGTCAGAGAAGCAGACCTTAGCCCAGATTTTTGAATGACATATTCTATGTACAGATTAAACAATAGGGAGATAAACTGCACCCTCATCTAGCACCTTTGCCTGTAGAAACCATTTTGTCTCTCCATCCTCTGTGCTGACGGTGGCTTCCTGTCTATAGCACAGGTTATACATCAGGACAATCAAGTGCTGAGGCATGTTCATTTCTTTCAGAGCAACCCAGAGCTTTTCATAATCCAGACAGTCCAAGGCTGGATAGTCTATAAAACATAGACTAACCTTATGAAATTCTTTGTAGAAGTCTAGTATCTAGCAACTGCTCACAATTACGTCTCAAGTGCCTTTTTCCTTTTGGAATTCAGCCTGAACACCCCGGATTTCTTGCTCCTTATAAGGTGTTGACTTTGTTGTATCACCTTGAGCATCATTCAACTTGTGTGGGAAATTAGACCAATGGTCCTTGATTTACTGCACTCCTTGACATCCTCCTTGAAGATTGGGATGTATATTGAACGTTTCCCATCTGTAGGCCATGTTTTGTTTTCTATATTTGTTGATATAGTCTTCTTAGGTTTTCACAGAGTCAGTCTCTGTGGCTTGAAATAATTCTAGTGGTATCCCATCTACCCCTGGTGATTTATTTCTTCCCAGTACGTTCAGGGCAGATTTCACTTCGCTTTCTAGGATTACGAGTGCCCGCTTCCTCACAGGAATCTTCTGCAAGTTAGCTGTCATTCTTTTGTCTCTTCTGTATGGATTTTCAGTATACCACTTCCACTGTGGAACTTCAGGCAAATCATGTAAGTTGCTGTATTGTAATTTCCTCACTTATTCAGTATTTACTGGCCCCATGTAGGGCCCTGAGCTGTCCAGCAGGGGGCGGGGGGAGGGCTCCTCCTGAGTTGTTATTAGCGTTCCCAGGCACGTGCACAGAGCGAGCTCCAGGCGTGGGGCTGAGTAATGGCATTCAGGATGTTCATGACTGTTTTTAGGGCTTGCTTTTTTGACTCAGAATCAATTCTTGAAGTTACACTTTCTTTCTGCCTCATCAGGCCTTGGGCTTTCTAATGCACCAGGGTAGAGTTTTCCAACATGTGGCTGAAGAATCACTGTGTTAGAATCACCTGGTGGTGCAGCCTGGAAGTCAGAATTGCCAACAACCTGACTCAAGTCTGAGAACACACTAGCTGGGGAATAGCTCAGTAGTGCTTGTCAACAAGTGGTTCTCAGCCCCGGAGAGCTGAGATTCCTCCAGACCCACTGAGGGGAATCTCTGGGTGGGGTCCAGGCATCTGTATTTTTGAATCACTTTCCATGTGGACTCTGACAAACAGTAAGGGGTGGAGCAGCTGCTTTTGGTCTTTTACCATATGCCAGACCTAGTAACCACGGATTTAAGATCATTAATAAGTACCAACTCCCTTCCTGCTGCCAGTCTTCCCTTCTTGGGCCAAACAATTGGGAGCAAAGGCCATTTTATTCTCAACATAGTTTAATCTTTGTGTGTTGGACCATGGCCCTTCCTTCTGAGAGTCTGCATCCTAGTACATCAAAATGGTGACAAATGAGTCTTAACATAAGGAACGCACACGCAGCAATTTCTTTGTAGCTCCCAGTGTCAACCCTTCCCGGGGCCAGGATCTGACCACATGTACAGCAAGTTCTCCATTGAGGTGTGAACCTAGTAAAAAGACTCCAACAAAGCACAGAAACCTCCTGGTTAAAATAACAATTTAGTTATTGATTAATTTCCAAAGTGCTTGATACTGGGTGAAGTTTTTTATTACATTGTTGCATTGAATCCTATAATAGTGCCTGTGAAATGGGGTGCTGATATTCTCATTTTACAGGTGCAGAAACTGAAGATTTGAAAGATTAAATAGCTTTCCATGTCATGTAGCTGGGAGGCAATGGGGCTGGGATATAAATCCAGTCTGTGTACTAAAACATTCAATGAACTAGTAGAAAATAAGCAATGTGGCCCTGGCCGGTTGGCTCAGTGGTAGAGCGTCGGCCTGGCGTGCGGAAGTCCCGGGTTCGATTCCCGGCCAGGGCACACAGGAGAGGCGCCCATCTGCTTCTCCACTCCTCCCCCTCTCCTTCCTTTCTGTCTCTCTCTACCTCTCCCGCAGCTGAAGCTCCATTGGAGCAAAGATGGCCCGGGCGCTGGGGATGGCTCCTTGGCCTCTGCCCCAGGCACTAGAGTGGCTCTGGTCGCGACAGAGCGACGCCCCGGAGGGGCAGAGCATCGCCCCCTGGTGGGCGTGCCGGGTGGATCCTGGTCGGGCGCATGCGGAAGTCTGTCTGACTGCCTCCCCGTTTCCAGCTTCAGAAAAATACAAAAAAAAAAAAAAAAAAGAAAAAAAGAAAATAAGCAATGTCCTTTAGGTCTGTATTAATATTCATGATATTCATGCGATAGATCTTCACATGCCCAGGTTTCAAGACTGTTAGAGGGTTTTAAAAGATGCTATTTCCCACTTTCTGATCTGATTGTAAAAGCTGGGCTAAGGGCTGTTGAGAATTTGGTCTTAGAGGATTGCTTCAGTGGGTGGTTTCTCTCTGCTGCCATCTGCTGGCAGTCTGAACCACACACAGGCCAGAGCCTCACATTTCTCATAGTGGAGTGCAGAAAAGGCCAAGATGTGGATACCTTATAAATTCAGCAAAATGCCTTCAGTTCATACTGACAAAAGTCTCTGAAACATGCACTTTTCCAGAACAAAAGAGAACTTCTATGGATTTATTATTTTTTAAATTTTTAAAAAAGATTTTATTTATTGATTTTATAGAGAGAGGAGCGGGTGTGGAGTGAGAAGTATCAACTCATAGTTGCTTCACTTTAGCTGTTGTTTGCTTCTTGTATGTGCCTTGACCAGGAAATCCCAGGGTTTTGAACCAGTGATCTCTGCATTCCAGGTCAATGCTCTATCCACTGCACCACCACAGGTCAGGCAGCATTTCTATGGTTTTAAATAATTAGAATGGTTTTTCCTTTTTACTATTGGTGAATTCCTTTTTGTTTGTTGGTTGGTTGGTTTGTTTTTATTTTTTCTTTTTGAGAGGAGGGGAGATAGACTCCAACATGCGTCCGACTGGGATCCACCCGGCAACCCCCGTGTGGGGCTTATACTCAAATCAACTGAGCTGTTCTCAGCAAGAAGGGGCAGCGGGAAGAGAAGCAGATGGTAGCTTCTCATGTGTGCCCCTGCTGGCCCAGGACTTCCGCATGCTGGGCTGATCCTCTATCCACTGAGCCAAATGGCCAGGGCCATGAATTTCTATCCATATTCTAAATGTTACCTTATATTTTTCTGACTCCCAGAGCAGAAGATAAAGAAACAATGACAGCTGCATTATTTCCCAGTGCAACAGGAATAGCAGCCTGGCTAAGAAAGCATGATTACATTGCTGTTCTCTGCATTGGTGTCAGAGAAGTTAAAATCAAGCTAGATGGATAGACAGAGAAGGGAAATACTGTCAGAACCTTGTCAGGGATCTGCCACTCAGCAGGGTCCCTCCAGAAGGTGCTCAGAAGAGACATGCTGTTCTCTTCATCACTCTTGCATGCAGAATGGCAATTAAGTTCAGAAATGATGAAAAACAGAACCCTATTAGGAAATCTGAATACAGTTCTCTACCCACTGAGGTGTCTTCAGGAAGCAATTACCATTTTAAATGGTTATTTTGAAACTGAGAATGGCTATGTCCTATCTACCATGGGTTGACTTGTCTGATGTGACAAAATACAATTTATCCATTTGAAGAACTGAGTGTTTGTGAAGAGCCTGAGTTGGTTTCTGAGAGGAAAATGTTCACAGCTCATTAAGTTTATGTCGTAAACAATGAAAATGGAACTACTCTCCTTCTCTCTCCTCCTCTCCCTCCCCACATTAAGCCAGAAAGAATCCATATTGATTTAACTTCATTGCCTGTGTCATGTGTAAACCCTTATGTTGGTTGGTTCAGAGGAACCCTGTTTCCAAGTTGAAATCTCCTATAAAACACAGAATATTGGGCGCTGAAGGAAAAGCAGGGGTGGGATCCTCAAACTCCACGCGTCTTGAGTTGTCATTTCCTGGTCCTCTCCTTGCCAGACCACGGGCTCTTCCGAGGAGGCTGAGAACTTGACTGGCTGAGTTGGAAGGTTTTTCTTTGTCTTTAAACCGTTTTTCTTTTTTAAAAGAAAGACAAAGCATGTATTTTTAAAATGTTAACATTTGTCAATTCCAGGAGGTAGGTTGTTTGTTATAATATTCTTGTTTCTTTTTAAATTTTTTTTCCCGAAACAAGACGGTAAGACATAGTGAAGGTGGTAGGGCGATTAAATGTACACTAGAACAAACACAGTGACAGATCTTTGGGGATATTTTATAGCTTCATATTTATTTTGAAATATCCCCTAATTTTTGTGAGCAGTAGAGTTTGATAACTATAGTAATCTAGTTTGAAATCGGAGTGTGATGCCTCAAGCTTTGTTTTTCCTTCTAAAGACTACTTTGGCTGTTTGGGGTCTTCTTTGGTTCCATATAAATTTTAGGATTGTTTGTTCCATTTTTGTGAAAAATGCCATTGGAATTTTGATAGAGATTATATTATATTTGTATACTGCTTTGGATAGTATGGACATTATAACAATGTTAATACTTACAGTCCATGAGCACAGAATATCTATTATCTGTGTCTTCTTCAATTTCTTATAGCTTTCAGTGTACAGGTCTTTTACTTCCTTGGCTAAATTCTTTTCTATATATTTTATTCTTTTCAATGCAATTATAATGAGATTGCTTTCTTAATTTTTTTTTCTGAGAGTCCATTATTACTGTATAGAAATGGAATTGCTTTTTGTATGTCAATTTTTTTATCCTGCAACTTTACTAAATTCATTGATTAGTTCTAATTTTTTGTTGTTGTTGGAGGCTTTAGGGTTTTCTATATATAATATCATGTTATTTGCAAATATAGTTTTACTTCTTCCATTCTGATTTGTATACCTTTTATTATTATTTTGCCTAATTGCTTTGGTGAGGACTTATAATACTCAGTTGAATAAAAGTGGTGACTGTGGGCATCCTTGTTTATTCTTGATCTTAGAGGAGGAGCTTTCGGTGTTTTACCACTGAGTGTGATGTTAGCTGTGGGCTTGTCATATATGGCCTTCATTGTGTTGAGGTACATTCCCTCTATAGTCTATACCCACATTTTTGAGAGTTTTTATCATGAATAGATGTTGAATTTAGACAAATGCTTTTATGCACCTATTAGATTATGATATGGTCTTTATCCTTCATTTTGTTAATGTGGTAATATCATACTGATTGATTTGCAAATGTTCAACCATCCCTATATCCCTGGAATTAATGCCACTTGATCATGGTGTAAGATCCTTTTTATGTATTGTTGAGTTTGGTTTGCTAATATTTAGTTGAGGATTTTGCATTTATCAGGAATATTGCCTATTAATTTCTTTTCTTGTAGTATCTTTGTCTGGTTTTGATATCAGGGTAATGCTGGCCTCTTAAAATGAATTTAAGAGCATTCCCTTCTCTGCTACCTTTTGGAAAAGGTTCAGGAGGATTGATATTAATTCTTCTTTAAATATTTGGTAGAATTGACTTGTGAAGTCATCTGGTATGGGACTTTTTGTTGGGAGGTTTTTGATGACTGATTTAATTTTCTTGTTATTGTTCTGTTATTTTCTGTTTCTTCATGATTAAGACTTGGAAATCTGGTATGTTTCTGGAATGTATCCTTTTCTTCTAAGTTGTTTAATTTGTGGGTGTATAGTTGTTCATAGCAGTCATTTTAATTCTTTGTATTTCTGTGGAATCAGTTGTCACATCTCTTTTGTTTCTGATATTTGAGTCCTTTTTCTCTTGGTGACTCTAGTTAAGATTTGTCTATTTTGCTTATCTTTAAAAAAAAACAGCTCTGTTTCATTAATCTTTTCTATTGTCAATAGTCTCTTTTTCATTTACTTCAGCTTTTATCTTTGTTATTTTCTTTCTTTTGCTAACTTGGGGCTTAGCTCGGTCTTCTTTTTCTAGGTCTTTGAGATATAAGTTTAGGTTGTTTAAGATTTATTTTATTTTATTTTTTTATTTTTAAAAATTTTTGTAAAATTTTATTTATTCATTATAGAGAGGGGAGAGAGAGAGAGAGAGAGAGAGAGAGAGAGAGAGAGAGAGAAGGGGGGAGGAGCAGGAAGCATCAACTTCCATATGTGCCTTGACCAGGCAAGCCCAGGGTTTTGAACCAGCAACCTCAGTGTTTCCAGGTCGACACTTTATCCACTGTGCCACCACAGGTCAGGCCAGATCTTTTTTATTTTTAATGTAGGCTTTTAGAACTACTTTCTTCTTAGAACTTCCTTTGCTGTGTTTAATAGATTTTGATATGTTGTAGTTCCATTTTTATTTTTCTCAAGGCATTTTTAATTTACTTTTTGACCCATTGGTTGTTTAGTAAAATGTTATCTCCACATATATGTAAATTTTTCAGTTTTCTTCTTGTAATTGATTTCTAGTTTTATACTATTGTGGTTGGAAAAGATGCTTTATATTTCAGTTTTCTTAAATTTATTAAGACTTGTTTTGTGGCCTAAGATGTGAACTATCCTGGAAAATGTTCCGTGTAAGCTTGAGAAGAATGTGTATTCTGTTGCTTTTATGTTTGTTTATTTTTGTTTTTTGTTTGTTTTAGTGAGAGAGAGAAAGACAGAGAGAGGGACAGATAGAGTCAGACAGACAGGAAGGGAGTAGATGAGAAGCATCAATTCTTCATTGCAGCACCTAAGTTATTCATTGACTGCTTTCTCATGTATGCCCTGAGCAGGAGACTCCAGCCAAGCCAGTGACCCCTTGCTCAAGCCAGGGACCCCCTATTCAAGCTGATGAGCTCGTGCTCAAGCCAGATGAGCTCAAGCTCAAGCCAGTGACCTCAGGTTTTTGAACCTGGGTCCTCTGGCTCCCAGACTGATGCTCTATCCACTATGCCACCCGCCTGGTCAGGCTCTGTTGGTTTTTGAATGGAATGTTCTGTAAATGTCCTTCAGTCCATCTGGTATAATGTCTCCATAAAGACCAATGTTTCCTTACTGATTTTCTCTGTGGATGATTATTCATTTGATAAAAGTGGGATATTAAAGTCCCTATATTGAATGCTGTCTATTTCTCCCTTTAAGTCTGTTAATATTTTCTTTATATATTTAGGTGCTCCTGTGTTGGATGCATAAATATTTATAAATGTTATAACTTCTTATTGGAGAGACTCTTTTATCATTATATAATGAACTTCTTTGTCTCTCATTACAGTTTTTGTCTTAAAGCCTATTTTGTCTGATATAAATATAGCTGCCCTGGCTTTCTTTTGGTTTTCATTTACATGGACTATATCTATTCCTTTACTTTTAGTTTTTGTGCATCCTTACATCTGAAGTGAATCTGTTGTAGGCAGCATATAGATGAGTCTTGTGTTTTTAATCCATTAGCCAGTTTGTCTTTTGGTAAATTGAATTCATTTATATTTAAGGTAATTATTGAGAGGCGTGAACTTAATTTTCATTTTAATTGTGTTCTGGCTACGTTAATTCCTTTGTTTTTTTCTTCTCTTGCTCTCTTCCTTTGTGATTTGATAATGTTCTTTACTGGTAGGTTGATTCCTTTTTTGTAATCTTTTCTGTATCTACTATAGGTTCTTCCTTTGTAGTTACCATGATGCTTACATGAAATAGCTTATATTTGTTACAGACTACTTTAAGTTCATAACAGCTTAAATATAAATATAAATATAAAGCTCTACATTTTTGCTCTTACATATGTTTTATGTTTCTCTTATCACAACTTATATCTTTATCTTTTGTATCCATTAACAGATTATTGTAGTTATTGTTTTTACTGTTTTGTCTTTTAACCTTCATACTAGCTTTATAAGTAATTTACCCACCACCTCTACAACATTAGATTATTCTAAATTTTACTAGACATTTACCTTTACTGGTGAGATTTATACTTTCATATGTTTTCTTGTTACTAATCAACATCCTTTGCTTCATCTTAAAGAAGTCTCTTTAACATTTCTTGTAAGGTCAGTCCTGTGGAGATGAACTCCTTTAGCTTTTGCTTGTCTACAGAACTCTCTCATTCAATTTTGCAAAACAACTTTTCCACAGGTAGAGCATTCCTGGTTGGCAGAATATATTGTGCCATTCCCTTCTAACCTGAAAAGTTTCTGCTGAAAAGTCTGCTGATAAACTTAGCTCCCTAGTACATAACAAATTGTTTTCCTTTTGCTGCTTTTAAGATTCTTTTCTGTCTTTAACTTTGATTCCTTAATTATAATGTGTCTCGGTGTGGATTTTTTGGGACCATCTTATTTGGACCTCTCTGAGCTTTCTAGATCTAGATATCTGTCTTTTCCCCCAGATTAGGGAAGTTTTAGATCATGAATTCTTCAAATAAGTATTTTTGATTCATTCTCTCCCTCCTCCTATTTCTTCTCCTGGGATCCCTATAATTTCCCTTAAATTGTCTTCACTTTTTCGTTCTTTTTTATGTTTGCTTCTCTGATAGGTTAGTTCTATTTTCCTGTCTTTGAGTTTGCTGAGTCTTTCTTCTGCTTCATCTAGTCTGCTGTTGAACCTCTATAGTATATTCAGTTCAGTTAACGTATTCTTCAGCTCTATGATTTCTGCTTGCTACTTTCTTATATTTTTAACTCTCTTTCTTTGAATTCTCACTTTGTTCATATATTGTTCTCCTGAGCTCAGTGAGCATACTTATCACCATTATTTTGAACTCTCTATCAGGAAAATGATGTCTCCATTTCATTAAGGTTTTTTCTGAGATTTTTATCTTATTCATTTTGGGGGAACATATCCCTTTGTTTCTTCATTTTTCTTGACTCTGTGTTGGTTTCTATGTACTAATTCAAACAGGGACCTCTCCCACTCTTGAAGAGGTGACTTCAAGTAGGGGACAAATTTTACTGTTCAACCTGCCATACTTTTGATTGTCTGTCAAACTTTTGTCACTGTCTAAGCGACCTACTTCGTACTTAGTGGCTCCAAATAGTTAAGGGTATGCCAAGACCTGTCAGTATCCCAAAGGGGAGGATTTCAGTCAGCACCTAGATTCAGGCTGATTAAAATATAGAGCCTTAAAAATTAATGAATGGGACTACATCAGACTAAGAAGTTTTTGCTCAGCAAGAGAAACTGATAACAAAATAAACAGAAAGCCAACTAAATGGGAAATGATTTTTTCAAACGACAGCTCAGATAAGGGCCTAATATCCAAAATATACAAAGAACTCATAAAACTCAACAACAAACAAACAAACAATTCAATAAAAAAATGGGAAGAGGATATGAATAGACACTTCTCCCAGGAAGAAATACAAATGGCCAACAGATATATGAAAAGATGCTCATCTTCTTTAGCTATTAGAGAAATGCAAATCAAAACGGCAATGAGATACCACCTCACACCTGTTCGATTAGCTGTTATTAGCAAGTCAGGTAACAGCAAATGTTGGAGAGGCTGTGGAGAAAAAGGAACCCTCATACACTGTTGGTGGGAATGTAAAGTAGTACAACCATTATGGAAGAAAGTATGGTGGTTCCTCAAAAAACTGAAAATAGAACTACCTTATGACCCAGCAATCCCTCTACTGGGTATATATCCCAAAAACTCAGAAACATTGATACGTAAAGACACATGCAGCCCCATGTTTATTGCAGCATTGTTCACAGTGGCCAGGACATGGAAACAACCAAAAAGCCCATCAATAGATGACTGGATAAAGAAGATGTGGCACATATACACTATGGAATACTACTCAGCCATAAGAAATGATGACATCGGAACATTTACAGCAAAATGGTGGGATCTTGATAACATGATACGAAGCGAAATAAGTAAATCAGAAAAAAACAGGAACTGTATTATTCCATACGTAGGTGGGACATAATAGTGAAACTAAGAGACATTTATAAGAGTGTGGTGGTTACGGGGGGGAGGGGGGAATGGGAGAGGGATAGGGGGTGGGGAGGGGCACAAAGAAAACAAGATAGAAGGTGACAGAGGACAATCTGACTTTGGGTGGTGGGTATGCAACATAATTGAACGACAAGATAACCTGGACTTGTTATCTTTGAATATATGTATCCTGATTTATTGATGTCACCCCATTAAAAAAATAAAATTATATATAAAAAAAAAATATATAGAGCCTTAGGCAGCAACTTTTAAAGTTTGCAAATGTATTTCTTTCAGGGGAAGAATGGGAGATGGTTCTTTCTGTCTGGTGTCTCTGCACTGAGCCCTTGGGTGAAGGCCAGTTAAGAACTGTGTCTTTGTTTACTACTATCCCACTGAACCTATGAACACAAGCCCCACTGCCACCAGAGCCAGACTACCCAGGGCTATGTCATCTGTGTGGCAAGCACAAAAGCTGGGTGCCAGACATGTGCACAGCTTTTCCCTTTGAAGTGGGGGGAAGGCCAGAAGGAGAGTGCAAAGATGGCACCACCAGCCTCCCCTTTGGAGAGGATTGCAGTCAGCTCCTTGAATTTAGTTAGAAGTTTGCCCTTCAGTCCCCAGCTATGAAGACAAGTTAATAAGCCTCTTTCACAGAAAGACTGGGTGTCTATCTGCTCCCTCTCCATTGAGTCCTAGGTGGGGTTGTGGGGGAGCAGGGCACCAGTTAGGAACTATTTCTCTGTTTGGCACAGTTCTGGGGGACCCAGATCATAGGCAGCACTGGCCACCAGAGCCAGGTAGTCAAGGGGTGACTCCTGAGTAGGAGCCACAAATATTGGGGTGCCACACATGTGCACAGGTTTCCTTCCAGAAGATACTGGCAAATTGGAGTGAGGCAGAGGGAGTGTTCAAAGAGGCATTCTCCTGCTTCTGCTTCCTTAGTCTTTGAAGAGTATTTCAGTTGCTCCTAGGCGTGAGTTAACTTGCATGCCTGCCCTTCAGACTGAAGCTTTAAGTTAAGCAAATAGGCATTTTTCACAGAAAGACTGGGCACTGCAGTCAGCTGTCTCTGCACGGGGCCATGGAGTATAACATGGTGAGTGCACATGCGCGAGCTCTGTGAGAGCTACTTCTCAGTTCACTGTAGCCTTGAAGGTTTCATGGCCACAAGCCCCATTGGCTTTCAAAGCCAATGTTTTGGGGATTCACCTCTCAGCTATAGGCCCTAAAAGTTGGGGTGCCAGATGTGGGATTCAAACCCTTGGGAAGATGCTCAGAGTTGTGAGTTCCCTCTTGATTGTGGGTTGATGTGTCAGGGGTGGAGTTTATGGTGAGATTGTGTCTCAGTTTCTTATTGTGATATGGATTTTTTTCTTGTTCACCCAATGTGTAGGTATTGTTCAGCTAATTTGAGGTTTCTTTTAGAGGAAATTGTTCCATATGTAGCTGTAGATTAGCTGTGTCCATGGGAGGGAGTTCAGTATCTTCCTATGTCACATTTTGAACTGGTATTTTGTTTACTGTATTTTTCGCTCCATAAGATGCACATTTCCCCCCCTCCCCAAAGTGGAGGGGGAAATGCCCATGCATCCTGTGGAGCGAAAAATAGTGTATTTTATTAAATATTTTAACACACCATTTGGTTTAGAATTTTTTTTTTTCTTCCTCAAAACTCTAGGTGTGTCTTACGGTCAGGTGCATCTTGTGGAGCAAAAAATATGGTATATGATTTTAGTTGGCTTTAGAGATGTCTGGCTTCTCCTTAGAATATAAACTTCATTACGGCATGAATCTGGCTTGTTTACTATTCAAACTTCAATCTTGGGTGTGTAGTAGGTTCTCAATCAAAATTTTTTTAATAAATGATTGAATATATCCCTCCATCTTTCAATGTTCTCTCGAGAATAAAGATATTGTCTTTAGTTTATTGATATTGCCAAGGACTCAAAATGTTTTGGGGTTTTTTATGTTTTATTATTCAACAATTCATATTGAGCATCTGTTACATGCTGGCCACTGTGATGGGTATTGGGGATCCAACAGTGTATGAAATTGAGAAACATTGTTTTCACAGACATTAGAGAGAGAAAATGGACAAGAATAAACAAGTAAATTATTTGATGATTTTTGCTGATGTTGAAATCTAATTATTGTCCCCTTTTACTTCCTATTTCTGAGCAACAAAGTGTTACATCTTTTCTGTAATAAAACTATAGAGGATGCAAGGCTGCAGGGGAGAACAACAAATTTCCCACCCCTTGGGAAGGAACGGGAGTATGTGAATTACTGAGTAGTAACTAAAGCTCTGGAAAGGGGGGAGAGGGATAAGGACAAGAAAGGGACAGTGGTGAAAGGATTGTTGCTATGAGGCTGGGCTTCCTCCACAGCTGAGCTGCCTGCTCGGTCAGCCTGCCATCTTATCCTGGCTGCTCTCACCACGCAGCTGTCCTTCCTAACCCTGAAAGCCTGTCTTGATGTTTACAGTGGACAATTTTGAGTGACTGACCCTGAACTAGATGCTGCCAGAGTATCCCTACTTCCTCCTCAGTGCAGGAATAATAAATCTGCCTGTGTGCTGTCTCCTTCCATCACAAGACACATAGCAGTGAATTCAGAGCAAAGAATAAAGAGAGTTATCTCATGTAGAAAATAGTCTTGTACCTTAAAAAACTGATTTTTCATAAATAAGTGAACTATCTCATTTGATCCTTTCAAGACCACAGTGGGTTAGATGAGGATTATAAAGCATCCATGTATCGCCCCCCGACCCCGCCCCGCAATTAACCCTTCTGTTATCTCAGCATCCCACTTGGCTTAACATTGCCCTGGATTTTTTAAATAGACTTAATTTTTTAGAGCAGTTGGCTTCATAGCAAAATTGAGTGGAATTGGCTGAGATTTCTCAGATACCCCCTCCCCCAGCCTCCCCGACTGTCATCTCCCACCAGAATGGTACATTTGTTACAGTGGGTGAACCTGCATTGACACATTATCACCTGAAGCCTATATGGTTCACGTTAAGGTTCACTCTTGCTGGTATATTTTCTATGGGTTTTGACACACATATAATAACATAAATCTAACATAGTTCACTCTTGGTGTGCTGTATTCTATGTGTTTGGACACATGTATAATAACATACCTCCAACATGTATCTAGCATTATTCCTGCAGAATAGTTTCATGACTCTAAAAATCCTCTGTGCTTTGCCTGCTCATCCCTCTGTCTTAGACTTTTTTATTTTGTAATAAAGTGTTGTTAGAATTTTATATTAAAATATTTTTGATGCCTGACCAGGTGGTGGCGCAGTGGATAGAGCGTTGGACTGGGATGCGGAAGGACCCAGGTTCGAGACCCCGAGGTCGCCAGCTTGAGCGCGGGCTCATCTGGCTTGAGCAAAGCTCACCAGCTTGGACCCAAGGTCACTGGCTTGAGCGGGGGGCTGCTCGGTCTGCTGAAGGCCTGTGGTCAGAGCACATATGAGAAAGCAATCAATGAACAACTAAGGTGTTGCAATGAGGGACTGATGATTGATGCTTCTCATCTCTCTCTGTTCCTGTCTGTCCCTATCTATCCCTCTTTCTGACTCTCTCTCTGTGTAAAAAAAAAAAAAATTTTTTTTTTCATAAAACTAGTTAATAGATCAATCTTCCAACATTGTAAAACTACTCTCTTGGTTAAAAATATTTCAAAAAATTGTAAATTCAATTATTTTTAGAATTTTCTGTTATTTTTAGTAGGTCCCAATTTTGATGAGAAATGACATGGTCTCCATAATTATAGCCTACATTTTATGAGGAGAAAACCTGGTCCCCGGAGAGAAAGTGACTCTTCCTGTGTGTGGCCAGTCAGGTGCAGAGCAGTCAGGTGTGGCCAGTCAGGTGCAGAGCAGTCAGGTGCAGAGCAGTCAGGTGTGGCCAGTCAGGTGCAGAGCAGTCAGGTGTGGCCAGTCAGGTGCAGAGCAGTCAGGCGTGGCCAGTCAGGTGCAGAGCAGTCAGGTGTGGCCAGTCAGGTGCAGAGCAGTCAGGTGTGGCCAGTCAGGTGCAGAGCAGGTGCTCTGACTTGTGGTACTTTCTACTCCAAAGTCGCAAAGCTCACTGGCGAAGCAACTCAGAGCTTATCGCACCCTCACCTTGTTTAAAACAGTTATGAAAGTGGGATTGCTTCTATATTTCTGTTTCAGACATGAGAAAATTCACTATGTAAGTAAATATATGAAGAACTCAGTAGAAAGCAGAACACAGTGCAGGAAGTCTGAGAGAGCACAGCTCGGGCACAGCAGGGAGACCTGCCTGGAAGGGGGAGTGCTCCGCTTACAGAGAAGAGTCCATAAACTGTTTGATGTTTAATGGCATTTTAGACCAAAATTAGTTTCATTTGCATATTTCTGGGACATGGAGCATCTGTTTATACCACAGAATGAATCTGGGTTCTGATCAAATACATACTTACTTGTCTAATAGGATAATTAACCATTCTGCAGTATCAGCCCCATAGAATTTTAATACAATATAAACATCCTAAAGATTGAAGTGATTATTAACTTTTTCATAGCAAGTCAGAAGGAAATAAATTTATTCTTACATTTTTTAAATTTAATTTACTGTGTTTACGTAGATTCTAGTGTCACCCCGAATGCATCCCCCCTCCCCCATATTCCCCTCAACATCTCCCTTGCCCCCCTCCCCAACATCTCCCTCCCTCCTCCCTTCAGGTTTATCCCATCCTATCATCCCCTGCCCCTCTGTCCTCCTTTCCTCTGGTCCCTTTGAGAGAAGGAAATAATTTCAAAAAAAGTTAGGTTTTCCTAAAGACTGATTTCTCCTTTAACGTTCATTTTAAGATGTAGTTTAAAAAATATATTTGGCTGTAAAAGCAGATAATTATCCCAAGTCAGACAGGAAAGAAAGACCTCTTTTTGCAAAATAGATTACTCGGGATGGGGAAATGACCAGCACATGTGAGGAAATGGTGAATAACATGGAGGTATTGGATTATCCTCCACTCCCAGGAGTTGTAAAGATGTGCTGCATTAGATGCTATCCCAGTGAACGGGTATTGACTGGGTGTTTTATTTGTGGGTGACGTGAAGACATGCTTTTATTTGACTGATTTTGTCAGGCCTCTCCATCCGGAGCGTGTGCTGGAAAGCAGACCGCCTTCTTGCAGGGACTCAGGACAGCGAGATATTCGAAGTGATTGTGCGAGAGCGAGACAAGCCCATGCTGATCCTGCAAGGCCACTGTGAAGGGGAGCTCTGGGCTCTGGCCCTGCACCCCAAGAAGCCTCTGGCTGTGACCGGCAGCGACGACCGCTCTGTCAGGTGAGGCCCCGCAGTGCCCGCCGTCACTTCACTGACTTCCTTGGGAATAACAGATTAATTTTGGACACGTTTGCTTCTTAAGAGAAGGGCTACTCCACAGAAGGGCAGAACCACACAATTTCCATATGGAATGTGAAGACATTTAGCTCAATGGCAGTTAAATTCTTGACATTTTGTTATCCTTCTTTGGCTCTATCTATCTTTTTAAATTTTTTTAAAATTTATTTTTATTTAGACAATTAAATTTAACAGGGTGGCATTGGTCAACTAGAATACATAGATTTAGAGAAAACATCTCCACATCATTTGGACAGTCAATTATGTTGTATACCCATCACCCAAAGTCAAATCATCCTCCCTCACCTTATATTTGTTTCTTTTCATGTCCCTCCCTCTCCCTCCCTTCTCCCTTCCCCTCCCCCTGGTAACCACTGCACTCTTATCTGCGTTCTTTGGCTCTATCTTAAGTCAGGAAAATGTCCTTAGAAGTGAAAATGTCACTGGGGAGATGGCTTCCCATGCGAGAGCGAGGCCCCCACGTCCGCGCTGACAGGGTATTTCCCCCACACCGTCCTGTGCAGGGTGGGGGGGGGGGCGCACAGCGGTCTCGCCCCCAAGTCACGACACCCATTCATCGCTGTTAGGACCTAAATGCTGATTTGCAAAGTTGTCTTCAGCATACAAATAACTTTCTTTGTAAATTCTCAGATGAAATCTTGAACATTGTCCTCAAGTCAAAGGAATGTGCTGGTTCCCGAGAAAACAGGCAATTTTATTAGGGCCTCGAGGGTTCTTGCTGTGGGTCATGTGGCACTCTTCGAGAGCGTGACATTGCATAAAGTGAGCACAATGAATATTATTCCAATGTCTGTGTGACTGTCAGAGGACTGAACATATGATTAAAAGTGTGAAATGAAGACCACTGCACCAATTTCAGTGTTTTTGTATTTTTTATTAAGCTTTAAATGTGCTTAACAACAAACAGGTCAGAAAGAGACTGAGTGTCAGTGAGAGGAAGAGACTGATGAATTGATTAGTTGATTATTGCCTCCGGATTTTAACAGTCACAATGGAACATTGTAAATTAGATGAAAGGTTTCTGCTTCCCCCTGCCCTTATTCTGTATGTCTGTGAATCTAATCAAGACGTAATCGGTATACTGGGCAGTAAAGTATAATCTAAAAGTAAACCCATTTTTTTAGTCTCTCCCAACCACTAAGTCTCATCGATCTAAAAATCAGTGACGGTAACTCCAGTTGTCTCCTCGTGTGACATGAATGTGTCTTTGGCTTACACTTGCCTTCACTCACTTTCTCCTCTTCCTTTTCCTTCCATTACTACAAGCTCCCACACACAGCCAAAACAATGCCGCCAAGTTATTCAAACACCTGAGAAACTCAATTCATACCCATCCAGATGGAAATGCTTTCAAGAAAGTCTTTGGCTTTTGCATTTTGACAACTGTGCTGAGTCTCAGAATTGCAAACTTCCCCAAGGAGCCCTGATGAACAAAATTTGTCTTACTCTCCTTAACCATTAATTTGGCTAAAATTTTAAATGTAATTTTATACCAAGTATGGACATATAGAAAGGATGTAAGTCATCATTTCCTGAGAAAGATGAGCTGACTGACTTTATAAGGATAGTACCGTTTTCGTAGGGGTGATGAGAAAGTAAAGCTTACATTGCTGAAAATAGTACATGGCTAAAAACAGCATGAGATTATGAATAATGGACGAGGTATTGAAAGAATATCATAAGCTTTAGACTGAACAGTGCAAGCTGCCTAAGGGATCAGTAAACTGCTCACTGTGCAACTTGGCCTTAAAAGGAGCTTGCCCCATCCCTCCTGATGACAGAATGCATTAGAGAAACTCTACCACCTGACTTATTCTTGTCTCTATGGCAGAACTCTCTATGCCAGTCCCCCTAGCAGATACTGTTGTTTATGTTTAAGAGAAGACTGCTCTAAAAGTACTAACAGGTAGATGTCAGATACCACAGTTGAAACTCCCATGTAAACCCTCATTTGTAGCTTCAGAAACTGAGTTCATGTTGACTCAGTTTGAGATGCCTGGAATAGATGTTCCCAGAGCTGCTGAAAACTGGGTGTTTGTTGTACTACTTGACTCTTGGCCCCCACTTCTCCAGCAGTGACTGTGCCTATCGTCCAGGGCCAGTGTGGAGTATCTGCCCTAACCATGAGGGGACTTATCAGCAGGAGTGCGTCCACTTTGGCTGTGGATCCTGGTGGACCACGCCTCTGTAGCGTGTAGAAAGCAGTTCACAGCGTGACTTCTAGCCCCAATAGATCCCAGTTAGCTCTGGGCATACAGGACAGTTCCTCCATTGTTCTCTGAGTCAGACACATGCTGACATTGAAAATGGTATTAAAGGGAGCTTATGAGGAAAGACAGCCTATGACTGTCTACAGCTGACTTGGGAACCGTCTTGGGCAGGGGTATCACTGGCTCTTCTCCATCTTAGTTATGTTTTCTTTCTAGGGAGACCAACAAATGGATGTGTGTTTCAATCTATACGTGCTTTAATAACATAGTTACTATAAGGGTATTCATATTTAAAAAAATAATAATAGTATCTAGTAGTGCTTTTTATTCTATAAGAGTATTTAACAACCGTTGGTATAAGTAAAGAACAATTTTTAATTTCTAAAGAGAAGAGGAAGATTTTGTGTGAAGGTAGTGTTTAAACTTTTCGCTTTCTATGAATTTTCAAAGTCTTTGGAAGTGTTACTCATATTTCTTACTGGTTATTTCTAATGGGGAAATGACCCAGAGATAGACTAAACACCATAAAGGCTCCCAGACATGCGGAGAGGAAGGACACTCATGTGAAGTTATAGCATCCTATCTTGTTATCACACTGTGATGAGTGGGCCTTCCTGCCTTGGGCTGCCTGAGAATGATGAGAAGTTGGTTTTAATTAGTTTGTGACCCTGTTCCTGTGAGTAGGTTGTGGAGCCTGGCGGACCACGCCTTGATCGCCCGCTGTAACATGGAGGAAGCAGTCCGCAGTGTGGCTTTCAGCCCGGATGGATCCCAGTTGGCCCTGGGGATGAAGGACGGTTCTTTCATTGTTCTCCGAGTCAGGCATGTACTGATATTGGAAATGCTTTAAAGATGCTCTTTTGTAAAGCAGATGAACAAACAAAACAGAAACAGACTCAAGGATACAGAGATCAGACTAATGTTGCCAGATGGGAGGATGTTGGGGGAATGGATGGAAAAGGTGAAGGGATTAGAAATTGGTAGTTACAGAAGAGCCATGAGGATGAGTCAGTAATATCTTAATAACTATGTACAGCACCAGGTGGGGACTGGAAATGTCAGGGGAACACTTTGTGAAGTAGATGATTGTCTAACCACTATGCGTACATCTGAAACTAAACAAAATAATATTGAATGTAAACTCATTAAAAAGTAAAACAAAAAAAAATTTAAAAACATTATTTTGTTAGAATTTAGATTCTCTTGGTTATATTTTATGCTAGGACCTTAGGAAAAATGCACTTACTCTTTCAGGTAGGAACACTACAGATTCACAATCACCTGTCTGTATTAACAATCTAAACACTCTGAAAATACAAACTTCAGTAATTTATTTGGCAACACGCCTGCCCCAGGGACTGATGTGAGACTGAATATAGTCTAGTAATCTCTTAGCAGGAATAATCATGTATCATGTGATTTGCTAAACAAAATTATGTTTAATACAGGGTGCTGCCCCAGCTCCTACTGGTGATATTACATAATATATTATATTATATGTGAACCTTTTAAAAATCTAACAAATAGTGAATTCCCAAGCTCACCGGGTCCCACAGGTTTTAGATAAGGGATTATGTGCTTGTAGTAAGCCAGGAAAAGAGGAAGAAAGAATAAAGCAGCCTCCAACAGCCCCAGATTTTTAGAGGTAAGCTTGAGTGAAAGATTTCTCCTACCCACAGTTGACAGTAAAACAGATTATTTCATACTCACTAACATCCTACATAATTTTTACAGAATGAAAACTATGATATACCCTTGTAATTCCCCGGCATGCACTGGTTGTTCTTCTGGCTCACCCGTTTAGTGATTACAGAAAGGATACGCAGCCGGAAATTAGACACGGCATGTTTTGCACAGAGCAAATTCTATATGGCTTTGAAAGTGCTCTTAGCACGGTTTATTACACTAAATTCTCATTACTAGTCACACATAACTTACTACAAAATTGGTGGGCAACATTTTCTTTCTCTGCTTAATGATGTGTGTAAAGATGGCCAACTACCAAATTTTTGTTTCTT
The DNA here is from genome assembly GCF_036850995.1 of Saccopteryx leptura. Lineage (NCBI taxonomy): Eukaryota > Metazoa > Chordata > Mammalia > Chiroptera > Emballonuridae > Saccopteryx > Saccopteryx leptura. Next base: position 262,957,771 of record NC_089505.1, on the reverse strand, counting down.
TTTAACGATTTTCCAAGCAAAAAAAAAAAATTTTTCCCAAACCTATTTTATAACATTGTAGTAAACTGTAGTGCTATTAATAAGGGATTGCAGGTGTGAGGAATTATGTGGAGCAAATATTTGGCATTTTTTAATGTGTTCAATTTGTTTTGGAGTTGATGAAGGCATCATTGCAGGTTCAGGGAACTCGCCAATCATAATCCTGTCTCATAGTTGTAGAAAAACCCTCGGTAAGCTTGCAAATGAGGACAAATTCTTACCAGAATTTGATCAGAAAGAATATAGGATATTCTGGTGATTCAATGTAAGCCTTATTGACCTTTCATAGTGAAAGTTAAATAATTCTATAACAATGTAGCATTTAAAAAAGTAATTTTCCTCTTTTGCTTTTTGGATTTGCTCTTCTTGGAGCGGTAAACATTAAGCAGTATTTTTGTCCTTGAGATATAAAAATGCTGTTTTATTTTTATGCTAAATTTGGTATATTTACTATTTTCTGTGACATATTTAAAAACAATTTTACAAACCCCATGCACCCTGATCAGCATCCACCTGGCAGCCGTGTTTGTGGCCAATGCTCAAATCAACCGAGCTATTTTTAGTACCTGAGGCTGATGCTCTGGGACCAAACAAGCTATCCTCAGTGCCCAGGGCCAATGCCAGAACCAGTCAAGCAACTGGCTGTGGGAGGGGAAGAGGGAGAAAAGGGGGTAGGGAGAAGGAGAGAAGCAGATGATTGCTTCTCTTGTGTGCCCTGAACAGAAATCAAACCCAGATGTCCATACACCGGACCGATACTCTATCCACTAAGCCAGCTGGCCAGGACCAAACCCCAATTTTTTAACAAAGTTTCAGAGGAAAATAATATATAATTAAACACAAAAACAATTTGTATTTTATTCCATTTTTTGGTTTTTACTTTGAAGCCCAAAATATTATTTTAAATATTATTTTTCCTAAATTGGTCATAAACTTTAAATAATCTTTTATATCTTTCCTCAAAATTAATTCTCTAATTCCTATAGGTATTTTCTCCCTTTCAAAACAATTTTTCTTTGACATATATACTTTAAAACATGACTTGGGGTTTCTATTTCCAGATTAGCTACTTATCATTTTGCTTTTTATTCTTACAGAGATATGACAGAAGTGGTTCATATCAAAGACCGGAAGGAAGTCATTCATGAAATGAAATTTTCTCCAGATGGTTCTTATCTCTCAGTGGGATCCAATGATGGCCCTGTAGACATCTATGCGGTTGCTCAGAGGTATAAGAAAATTGGAGAATGCAACAAGTCTCTTAGTTTCATTACGCACATTGACTGGTCTTTGGATAGTAAATACTTGCAAACTAATGATGGTGCAGGAGAGAGACTGTTCTACAAAATGCCGTGTAAGTCATGCATGTTTGTGAAAAGCAAAACTTTGAACCACGTGAAGAAAACATTAGAATGTTGTTACGATCTCAGGGCAAGGAATGTTTTCTAAAACAAGACCGTCAAATCACAGGCTCTCAAAGAAGAGATTAATAAATTGGAATGCAATAAAATAAAAAATTACTGTACCATAAGAAACCTCATTTGAAACAGTGAAAAGACAAGGCAACAACGAGGCATAAATACTCGTACCTTGTTATAATGAACAACGGATATACCCAAAGGTTGCTTAGAGATAAGAAAAAGAACATTTCTAGAAAAAATACTAAGAATATTAAATATTTGAGGATCACATTTTTTATTTGCTGTGATTGCTTTAGTCTTAAATCTGTGTTTTTTATAAGTAGAAGCCCGTATTTGATTATTTTGTGAAGCATGCTAATTGAATTTTAAAAATATAAATTTTATTTGTAATCCCCCACTGTAACTTTTATAAGAGATTCATCTAAATTATCTAACACTCACTTAGTAACATTTAGTTTGTGATACTAAAATGTCATAAATAAAAGACAAATTTCTGTATTATCTTTATCATTTATTAATGTAAGAGGGAAAATTTAATATTTGATATGACTTGACCTCAATTTATCTTAAAATTTTTTAAATTAATTGAAAAATTAACCTTAACACAAAATAATGTTTAACATGTGATATAACTTTTAACTTTTTAAGTCTCTGTCCTATCAGATTTGTTAATGCACCATTACTGCACATTACTGTGCATCTACTTTCTCTGCTTGATTATTATTTCATATATATTTCCCGAATGTGAAAAATTATGGAACAGATGTTTGCCATTTACAATACCAAAATAACATCCTGCTCAGTGATGATATAATTTGCTTCTCATTCCCCCGTTTTGAACATTTGGGCTTATTTCTCCTTTCTTTGCTGGTACAGACAGTGCAGTTGGGATCTGCTCTCCGAGTTACTTCCTTGAACTATTATCCTCCAAAGCAGGAACACGGCATCAAGACAATGATCCAACAATAAACTCTCTGATTCTATGTGCTTTATACTGAATTTTATGTAATGCTGTGTGTGGTAGAGTCCAGACATCTGGGTTCCAATTTGATAATGCACCAGTAATAAACAATAACATCATTCTCACAGATTCTTTATTTGAAAACATTTGGGTTTTTTTGAGGGGGAAAGTATGAGGTAATACACTTAATTGTCTTGATTTTGAATTTCAAAACTGTATGTGGTTAAACATTTCTTTTCCCATATGATCCTCCTTTGTGTGTTCCCTGGGGACCTTTGTCACCAGCTGCTGATAGAAACCGAGTAAGGTGCTGTCCATTAAAGAACATCTCTAACAATTGTCAGTACTATTTTCCCCAACCAGTTATATTTATTTTATCAAAATTTCATGAATTTTTGTAGTCCAGCTCTTTTAAATTTAGATAATAAATTCCATTAACTTTTTTCACTTACTTATTGAGCCTGAATTTTAAAAAAAATTACTCCCCCAGTTTCTTCAACTATGAAAGTTTAAGTTAAGAATAAACTTTATAGCCTGACCAGGTGGTGGCGCAGTGGATAGCGCATCGGACTGGGATGATGAGGACCCAGGTTCAAGACCCCGAGGTCGTCAGCTTGAGCGTGGGCTCATCTGGTTTGAGCAAAAGCTCACCAGCTTGGACCTAAGGTTGCTGGCTCAAGCAAGGGGTCGCTCAGTCTACTGTAGCCCCACGGTCAAGGTACTTTTGAGAAAGCAATCGATGAACAACTAAAGTGTCGCAACAAAAAACTGATGATTGATGCTTCTCATCTCTCTTCGTTCCTGTCTGTCCCTATCTATCCCTCTCTCTGACTCTCTCTGTCTCTAAAAAAAAAAAGAATAAACTTTATAAATTTGGCAAAATGTTGGTGACTATGATAATATATAATTTAATAAAGGTCCTTTCATTAATAATAGGAAGTGTAATATCATATGTATCTAATTAAGGTCAAGTAAATATTAGTAGTTTCAGTTATTCCATTTCGTACAATAATAATTTTTTTTCTCCTATCCAAATTTTGAGCATGTGCTTCCTTTAAACCTTGCAGGAAAAAAAGATCACCAGTTAGGTAAAGAGATGAGAATCTATAGTTTCCTTGTTTTACAGAAGTTTTTTAAAAAAAGGTTTTAGACCTTTATAAGAAAAGAAAAATAAAGATAGCAAATTAGAATATGCCTTTTATTTAAAGGTAACACTATGTTAATGTTTATTGATTATTTCCAGCTGGGAAGCCTTTAACAAGTAAAGAAGAAATCAAAGGGATTCCTTGGGCCTCCTGGACATGTGTGAAAGGCCCTGAAGTGAGTGGCATTTGGCCAAAATACACTGATGTCACTGACATCAACTCTGTGGATGCGAATTACAACAGCTCAGTGCTGGTGTCAGGGGATGACTTTGGGCTGGTTAAATTGTTTAAATTTCCTTGTCTCAAGAAAGGTAAGGCCAAAAGAGATGTTTCATTTAGACTTACCCTAGCATGCGTACACGGTATAACTAAGGCTTATTTTTTTGGTGTCTATTCCTGCAGACTATTAATTTCATTTTTGTGTTCATATTACTCTTAAGTAGACACTTGAAAGTAAAAACTTTTTAATAGAATGTGTCATTGATGTATACCTTTGACATTCTAAAATACGGTATTTTGCAAATTTAAGTTCGAATTTGTTAACAGTTTTTACCATTTTGTGATTCATATGTCTCATGTTTCACACTTAGATCAAGTCCTATTTTATTTATAATTATGTAAATAAATACTCATAATTTCAGTATATATTACGTTAAAATATTGTAATTAAATTTTTTATGCTTCATAGCTAATTGGGATTACACATGGAAAAGCAAAGCAGATCCTTTTAGACATATTTAAAATAAAATCTGAAAGTGATTGTTCTTTCAGATAATACAGTTTATAGCACTAAGTTGGCACTAATTTTACAAACCAGATTTAGATAAGTGGTGACATTTTTGAAAGAGAAATTTGATTCATAACTACTGTCTCTGCTTTCACATGTTGTTTTGTTTATTTTATTGTTGTTAAATTCTTGTCCCTTCAGTTTTTGTGGCACTTTGAGGCTTTGTCCACTGTGGCTGAATTCCCTGTTAGGACCTCACCGTCTTTTGCTTCTGCACTTGAGGCAGAGGCCTTCACTGCCCCCTGGAAATCTGGTCTTAGGAAAGTAATCAGGAGGGACATACTGCTGCCTGAAAACTCTTTCACTTGAGCGATTTTGAGATTAAGCCAGGAAAAGGGGATTGAGAATGTAATCAGAAAGTCATTTTGAGCTAACTGGCAGTTTGGAAGCAGTGACAGTTACAGCACAAAATTGAACATAAAATATGTAGCAACACCACCATCACTTCCTGTCGAGGAAATGGCCATCACTTTTAAAATACTTACACAAAATTGCCTCAGCGTGCCAAAGTCAAGCTCTTCTCTCTCTCCCTGATGGGTCTTTTGAGTAATAGGGCATAGCTCGTTAGCTTGAGTGATGCACTTGCAGAAAGTAAGTTAGGGAACCAGAAGGTATCTGGGGATTCAGAAGAAACATCAGTGGGATCAGAAGCAATACTATTTATTGATCACAACTATCAGGCCTTGGGAGTGAAGTTAACTCAATGAGAGTTGGCATCTCCTTTGTGTCATCAAGCTTTGTAGGGTGAACTTGGGTGTGGAAAATGGCGATGAAAAGGTAGATCTTGTGTTAGGGTATTAGAAAGGGACAGTCGGGGTGAGGTGGGGGAGGAGGATGCTGTCTGTCAAAATGAGATGCTTTATATATAAAACAACCCTGAGGATGGTGGCACACGGGATATCTGAGATGTGGACAGCCAGGGACAATATGGCGAGAGCAATAAAATCCATCTCAGTAATTGGCCAAGGTTTTCCATGTCCTCATAGCAAACTGACTTATTCTACTTTTCATGACTCATGATTTATAAACCTTGCAATTTGCCTCAGGGACGTTCAGGCTTTGGTAGCTTTTTATGCCAAAACTACTGTCAGACAAGCTTATATAAAACTTGTTGATGGGAGTAATAATAGTTGGTGAAACTTGTCTCCCTATCACCCAGGTTACCAGTGAAAACGTGCCCCTCACTTCTGAATCTGTGAACAGACAGATACGAGCAGAGGCTGATGACTGAGAAATTGTGTGGACTGAGCAAACAGTTGTGCAGTTGAGGGACAGGCAGGCAGTATGGCGAGAGCATGGTGGGTGAGTGGGAGTTGTGTCGTGTGAGGCTGGAAAGGGCGGTGGGGACCATGTCATGAAGGGCCTTGTAGCCTTGCTTAGAAATTTGGGTCTTAGTCTAGACTCTAGGTGTGTTGGAAAACTGTTCAAGTTTCAAAATGAAGGCGTGACATGACCAATTTAAGTTTTTAGAAGACACTTTGATATTGAATGGGCTGGATGAGGGTAGGGGAGGCCTCAAGTGGAGAAATTATTGTAAGAGTCCAGGTGAGAGATGATGGAGCTTGGACAAAGGTCTTAGAAACAGACTCAGAGAGAAGTGGTTGAGACTAGGAGACAGTTTCAAGGTAGAGCTGAAGGTCTTGCTGATGGATTGGATGTGGGAATGGAGGGAAGGAGAGGAATCGAACGTGACTCCTAAGTTTGGGGCTGAAACAATGGGGTGGATGGTGGCACCACTTACAGAGCTGGGAAAATGAGAAAGGGAAAAGTGTGTCTCTGTATGTCTCATGGGGATATAAGGAAGGAGAACGTGCCAGTCTGTTTTGTCCATGACAAATGTGAGGCAAGTATTAGACACCTAAGTAGAAATGGCCCATAGGCCGTAAGCACTCCAGGGGACTTCAGGGCTGGAGGTGAACATTTGACAGTTGTGAGCATATTTACTGTATTCAAACCTGTGGGCCAAAGGTCAGCAGAGGAGAGGAGGGCTGAAGCCTGAGCCTTCCTGGTGGTTCAGAGCAAAAAGACAGGCCTTGCAAAGTCACTGTGTGTCCCAGGAAAAGCCTTGGAAGAGATGAATGTGGCTTTCATTTGTTTAATAGTTTTTAAGTGTTGTTTTAGAAGCTGGAGATAACATAAAATAAAGCCAGCACAATAAAATAGAAAAGTTTTTGTTCTCCTAAGAAAATATAGTTAATAAATACTTGAACATACCTCATGGTGAGAAGTGCTATGAAGAAAAATAAAGCAAGCGGTGGGGGCCGAGTGCTCAGGTGGGGCCGCAGTGTTGCTGCTTTAAGTAGGGTGGTCAGACAAGGCTCACTGACTAGAAACCTGAAGGAGTGAGGGAACCAGGCATTCAGGAATCGGAGAGAGCACCCTCGCCAGGGAACATCGGGTGCCAAGGCTTAGAGACTGAGGAGTGCCTGGCATGCCTACGGAATGGCGAAGAGGCCAGTGTGCCTGGAGAGGGGCGAGAGGGAGAGATGAGGGCGGGGCCAGTGTGCCTGGAGAGGGGCGAGAGGGAGAGATGAGGGCGGGGCCAGTGTGCCTGGAGAGGGGCGAGAGGGAGAGATGAGGGCGGGGCCAGTGTGCCTGGAGAGGGCGAGAGGGAGAGATGAGGGCGGGGCCAGTGTGCCTGGAGAGGGGCGGGAGGGAGAGATGAGGGCGGGGCCAGTGTGCCTGGAGAGGGGCGAGAGGGAGAGATGAGGGCGGGGCCAGTGTGCCTGGAGAGGGGCGAGAGGGAGAGATGAGGGCGGGGGGGGGGGGCGGGGAAGGGGGGGGGGAGAAAGAGAGAGAAAAACAGAAAGAACATGAACAGAAGATCAGAGAGAGACCTGAATATTAATGACACCAACACCTTCGCAGGTTTTTAGTTCTAAGCTACCAAATGTATATTCTCTGTTTGCTGCATAACCAATTCCTTCCCCGCCAATTTTAGCCGCTTAAGTCAACAGACATTTATTAACTCTCAGTCTGGGGGTCGGGGATTCAGGAGCCGCTTAGCTGGATGGTTCTAGCTCAAGGCCTCTCATGAGGTTGCAGTTGTGTGCAGGCTAGACTGAGGCCAGGGTCCATCTCCACGATGGCCCACTCGCGCGGCCGGTGGCTGGAGGCCTCAGTCCCGTGCCGTGCGAGCCTCTCCATGGGCCGCTTGAGTGTTCTTCCCACATGGTGTCTAGAGATCCAAGACCGAGAGCGAGGAGGAGCTGCAGTGCCTCCGCTCACCTCCCCTGGATGTCACACATCTTCACTTTTGCCATGTTCTGTTATTTGTATTGAAGAATTTGTGGATTTTTTTTTGTTTTTTGAGACAGTTGACAAATAACATTGTGTAAGTTGAAGGTACACAGTGATCTCATATACAAATATAATGTGAAATGATTACTGCTTTGAGAGTAGTTAACCCATCTCTCACCTTACTTAGTTACCTCTCTGTGTGTATGCCAAGAACATTTAAGATCTACTCTCTTATCAACTTCCAGGTATACAATACAGTGTTAACTATAGTCATCATGCTCTACATTAGATTCCCCAAATTCATGCATCTTATAATTAAAAGTGTACCTTTAACCGACACCCCCGATTTCTCCTATCCTCCAAGCCCCTGGTAACCACAAACCTATAGTTTGTGGTCTGTTTCTATGAGTTTGACATCTTTGTTTTTGTTTTTTTTTTGAATTGTGGACATATTTTTACATCACTGCAAAGAGGTAGGTTAAATGATCTCTGAGGAGGTTTAAAGGTCAGGGCAGCCTGACTAGGTGGTGGCGCAGTGGATAGGACATTGGACTGTGATGCAGGACCCCGGTTTGAAACACCGAGGTCACTGGCTTGAGAGCGGGCTTATCTGGTTTGAGCACAGCTCACCAGCTTGAGCCCAAGGTCACTGGCTTGAGCAAGGGGTCACACGGTCTGCTGTAGCCCCTGGTCAAGGCACATATGAGAAAGCATTCAATGAACAATTAAGGGGCCGCAAAAAAGAATTGATGTTTCTCATCTCTCCCTTTCTGTCTGTCTGTCCCTATATGTTCCTGTCTCTGTCTCTGTCTCTGTCTCTGTCTCTCTCTCTCTCTCTCTCTCACACACACACACACACACACACACACACACACACACACACACACACACGGCAGCAGAAGATAGTCCAACAAGACATATAGAGATAAGGAAAGAATACTCTTTGCTTCCCTGTTATTTACTTCCCATTAGCCAGCGTTTCCAACTGACCTTAGTTGGAATCTGACTTTACTAAATTGCCAAAACTGATTTAGGCAACTGTTTGGAATAGGCAAGGTTGCTTTTTAGACCCAAGGCCTCCTTTCCCCTCGATGGCAGCATCCCCTAGACATTTTTTGAAGGCCCTACTATATAATAGGACCTCACCTGGTTAGAACATGCTCTCAGGAAAGGGACATGTCACAGTCATTTTCACCTTTATTTAAATCTAAATAATTACCTCTCTAGTGGGTATTTAATATTAAAATGTGATAGTTGAACAGATGGCCTTTTCCCCACAAAGAGATTCCATTTAGTGGAACTGTAAAAGGTAGAAGTATTCCCGAAGGCGCAATGGGGTGCTTGCTGGCCACGGAAATCTCCCACCGTTCTTGGAGTATTAGCTCTCCACGTGGTGAGGTGGACCCTGCTTGTTTCCATGAGTGTCAGTATGCTGTTTGTACTGACAATGCACTTGACTACAGTAGTTCAAATAGGTATGACTTCAAATGGTTTTTCTTCCTTCTTTTAATATTTCTTTATTGATTTTAGCAAGAGAGGAAGGGAGGGAGAGAGAGACAGGAACATCAATCTGTTCTGGTATGTGCCCTGACCGGGGATCGAATTGGCAACCTCTGTACTTCAGAACAATGCTCTAACCAACCGAGCTATCTGGCCAGAGTTCTTAGTTTTTCTATTGAATTTACCATCTAGGGATGATGTTTACTGAGTAAAGCAACCAATTGAAGAGAAAAGAATTTCATTCTCCCAAATGTACATCTACTTGACCCCAAATAGTAATTTGACTTTTTTCACAGAATTATTTTCTGTTTCCCAATGGCATGGACTGCCCATTTTATCTAGGATTTAAATAAGAGTGTGAAAGATATTCATTCTCCAGCATTTATTTTCAGTGTCAGTGAAGCAGTAGGCAACATTTGAAACAGGTCTGGATGTGTCTTTAGCCACAGGGCTTACAACTCATTTTTAACTTAATCCATACTGGGATAATTGAGATATCTTTTGGAGCATTTGCTTACTTGTTATGATATGTAATAACTGAAAATTATTTTGTAATATATTGAAAGATTTTACTACTCAGCATGAATAGGAATGTAATTTTCTAACCAAATACTTCTATTTTTTTTGTATGTGTAACTAATCTCAAAAATATCTTCAGGAGCCAAATTTAGAAAGTATGTGGGCCATTCTGCACATGTCACCAACGTCCGCTGGTCTCACGACTTTCAGTGGGTCGTAAGCACGGGCGGGGCTGACCACTCGGTCTTCCAGTGGCGATTCATTCCAGAAGATGTCAGCAACGGCCTGCTGGAAACGGCACCCCAGGGTAAACTAGGAATAATTTTTTCACCACTTGTTTATTTTTTAACAAAAGTTTCAAAGAATATTCTAACATCTCTTCTGGAGGTAAAGAGTTAAAGCAGCTTTGAAAAATTCATTTCTATAATAAATTTTAAAGTTAAAAGAAAGAATAGAAAAAAACTTTAGAGGTGAATATGGGTCAGTGTTTAATTTCCTTCAGAAGATTTTGCTTATGCTAAATGCAAGTTGAAGGTCTAAGGTTTACATGAAGACTTGACCTCTGAAGATAACATGAATGTGTATGTTTCAGCCTCCTTCAGACGGTTGTAATGGGCAGTGGGTCTGCTCAGTCAGGCTGTGGGGTGCCAGGGGAAGCTTTGGAATGGAAGTTGCCTCCAGAATGGGTTCAAAGAATGGTCCACAATCCAGGTCAGGTATTCCAGTCCAATGGATATGCCTTCTTTTTATTGATTGTGATGGCAGCAGGAATGGTCAGGTAATAAAATGAAAACTGATTCAAGGAAAGGTTTATATTGGGAGGGGTTCTACAGTGACCTTAACCATGGCAAATACGGACATTTGGTGGGCATGTTAACAGGAGAAAGCGGCCCTTTACTGAAATAAGTGGTTGGATTTCCTTTTCTACCAGCCCTCTCCTTGGTAAAATCTGCCCCCCACGCCCTTTTCAAGGCAAGATTTAAAACTCAAAGATCTGTTATCTAAAAGAAGAATGGAAATGCAGGGGAGGGTGTTGTCCCAGCCTGTCAGTGCTCCTGAAAGCAGTGGGGGTATGCTGAATTTAAGCAAAAGATAAAAGAAAAAAAAAGATGTTTAAAGAATTTACCTTAAATGAAAACTGGTGTAGTCTATATTTACTTCGATAATAGAAAGAAAATATTTTAAATAAAATTTTTAGCTTGTTAGAGTCTCAGAATGTTTGCTTGGTTTACATGGGTTGTGTTTCTGCAGAAGGCGGCACTGACTCCTACAGTGAAGAATCTGACTCAGAATTATCCGATGTGCCGGAGTTGGACTCTGATATTGAGCAAGAAACTCAAATCAATTATGATCGCCAGGTCAGTAAGCAGGCAGCCTCGTAACAAATGTCCTATGACCCAGAGCTCATCAGATTTGGACATTGACTAAAAATGGCTGGTACTTAACGCAGAAGAGCATCAACACAAGAATAAGCAAAGTTGTGTACTTCTTGTCTTTAAATAGGTTTTTTAAAAAGGCATTTACCTAATCACATCCTTAAGGAAGGGAGTAGCAAAGTTTCAAAAGTGATAGCATTTGGGATTTTTTTGCCTCTTTAGCACCTAAAAACTTTGAAATATTTTTTGGAGAAAAAAAATGTGCAAATAAACTATCTTTATTCTCTCTCTTTTTTTACTTTGAGAGGAGGGAAGATAGTGAGAAAGACTCCTTCATGTGCCCTGAGATCTACCTGACAACCCCATTTGGGGCTAATGTTCCAATCAACCGAGCTATTTTTAGTGCCTGAAGCCAAAGCTCAAACCAACCAAGCCACTGGCTGAGGGAGGGGGAGAGAACCAGTGGTCACTTTTCTTGTGTGCCGTGACTGGGAATCGAACCTGGGACGTCCATACGCCTGACTGATGCCCTGTCCACTGAGCCAACCTGCCAGGGCCTCATTTTTTATTCTCTTAGCAGATCATTAAAGCATGTATCTTCTGTACAGAATAGGTTGTCTTGTAGCCATGATAGTTTTCAAGTGAGCTGTTATCATGGTATCTTTCTTAACTTATGGACACCATTATCCATATAATTGAAATAAAAGCCCAAATACAATGCACATGATCTCTCCAGTCAAAATCATCTCTAGTATAGAAGCTGGGCAATTACATCCAAATTGGGTCCTAGTTTTTTGAAAATATACATTTTATTTCAGCATTAAACAAAATATTAAACAACATTCCTTCAGGGGAATCTGGACACATATCACTTTGTTCTGGCAATAACTATAGGGGTTCTGTTTTCTTCCTTGTCACTTAACAAAGGTATGTGAAGCAGATTCTGTCCATGAATGTTGAGTAAGATTTCAGACCCAGCAACTGTCAGCACTGCCCGTGGAGACTTACCATGTAGCCTCGGGACAGCTGCCATGTATCGAGTGTCTCTGTGGGGCCAGATTCTGTGCTTTAGACACACCAAATTCAACCCTAGGATAACTTGGTGAGGTTAAGTAGTCTGCCCACATCGCCTGTATTATCAGGGTAAGAATGCAGACCTGAGCTTCTCTCCAAAGTATACATTACATATACTACTTGGCTTTGCTTCTATATAAGAACTCACTTTACTGATTTCAGATTATTTTTTTTCAGCCCACAATCACCACTCATTGATTCAGTGTTTGAAACATTTTATCAGTAAAAATGCCATTCAACTGATGGCTCGGTCCAACTTCATGACTACATCAGTTTGACTGTGAACTGATATAATGAATTATGCAATAAAACTATTAATGATAAGGCTTTGAAAGGAAATTATTAATGTGAAAATAGTATGCAAACACTAAACAATATTATGCCCTGATATGAAGGGGAAATGGAATTTAAGCACAATGAATATAAAATCCAGGAGCAAAAAAAAAAAAAAAAAAAAAAAACCCACAAAAACAATTTTCTTTTTTCTTTTTTTATTTTCTGCATAAGAAGAGCACATTTTATTAATTTTAATGCAGTGACATAAATCAGGGTACATATGTTCAGAGAAAACATCTCCAGATTATTTTGACATTTGATTATGTTGTATACCCCTCACCTAAATTCAAATTGTCTTCTGTCACCTTCTATCTGGTTTTCTTTGTGCCCCTTCCCTCCCCCCACCCCCTCTCTCTCCTTCCTCGCCCCCTCCCCACCCCACCCCACCCCCATTACCATCACATTCTTGTCCATGTCTCTGAGTCTCATTTTTATGTCCCGTCTATGTATGGATTCATATAGTTCTTAGTTTTTTCTGATTTACTTATTTCACTCCGTATAATGTTATCAGGGTTCATCCATGTTATTGTAAATGATCCGATGTCATCATTTCTTATGGCTGAGTAGTAGTCCATAGTATATATGTACCAACAAAAACAATTTTCTTTAGTTGAGAAGTTATTATTTACTAAAATCATACTGGTAAAAGAATGAACAGTCATAACTGTGCTCTTTAAATTTTCTCTGAATCTTATTTCCAGAGCTTTCATGGATATTATTTGATTTATGTTCACAGTACTCCTGAGTTATTCCTTAGCAGGGATTTTTTTTCTGCTCAACAGGTTGGAATTTGAGACCCACAGAGGTTGTAAGACTGTTCAAATAAGCAGTAGAAATTTCAAGACTAGCATTCAGTGTTCCAAAGTAGTTGATGAGCTGAGGAAAGCATCATGGATTTAAATGAATAATTATATTTAGATGTTAAAAGGCTTAGTTCAGAGGTCAGGAACCTATGGCTCGTGAGCCAGATGTGGCTCTTTTGATGGCTGCATCTGGCTTGCAGACAAATCTTTAATAATAATAAAAAAATAACATTAAAAATATAAAACATTCTCATGTATTACAATCCATTCTTTTCCTACCACTCATGTTCATGGTTGTGGGTGGCTGGAGCCAATCACAGCTGTCCTCTGGGGCAACACCAAATTTTTATTGGATAATGCGTAATGTACATGGGTCGTTGTATGGCTCTCACGGAATTACATTTTAATATATGTGGCGTTCATGGCTCTCTCAGCCAGAAAGATTCCTGACCCCTGGCTTAGTTCATTGCACCTGCAATAGAACTGTAGTGAGATATCTTCAGGCTTCTTTTTTTTTTTTTTTGTATTTTTCTGAAGCTGGAAACAGGGAGAGACAGTCAGTCAGACTCCCGCATGCGCCCGACCGGGATTCACCCGGCACGCCAACCAGGGGCGATGCTCTGCCCACCAGGGGGCGATGCTCTGCCCCTCGGGTGCATCGCTCTGCCGCGACCAGAGCCACTCTAGTGCCTGGGGCAGAGGCCAAGGAGCCATCCCCAGCGCCCCGGCCATCCTTTCTCCAATGGAGCCTTGGCTGCGGGAGGGGAAGAGAGAGAGAGAGGGGAAGGAGAGGGGGAGGGGAGGAGAAGCAGATGGGCGCTTCTCCTATGTGCCCTGGCCGGGAATCGAACCCGGGTCCCCCGCATGCCAGGCCGACGCTCTACCGCTGAGCCAACTGGCCAGGGCCCAGGCTTTCTTTTTTAAACAGGTTTTTGGACAAATCCTAAACAGGGATTTTATTATAATATTTTGTGAGTTTTTCAGTATAATGTAGTTTCATCAAATGAAATCTTTCTACCAGACCAGGCAGTGGCACAGTGGATAGAGCATCAGACTGGGACATGGAGGACCCAGGTTCAAAACCCCAAGGTTGCCAGCTTGAGCGCGGGCTCATCCAGCTTGAGTGTGGGCTCACCAGCTTGAGCGCAGGGTCTCTGGCTTGAGCATGGGATCATAGACATGACCCCATGGTCACTGGCTTGAGCCCAAAGGTTGCTGGCTTGAGCAAGGGGTCACCCCCTCTGCTGTAGCCCCCCAGTCAAGAAACATATGAGAAAGCAATCAATGAACAACTAAGGTGCCGCAACAAAGAATTGAAGCTTCTCATCTCTCTCCCTTCCTGTCTGTCTGTCCCTATCTGTCCCTCTCTCTGAGTCTCTGTCTCTGTAAAAAAAAAAAAAAAGAAAAAAAGAAAACTTTCTTATGAAGTTAAGAAATTATTAATGGATTGTACGTATTTAATTTTCAATGTGTTAAATTGATGTATCTTGGTAGTAGGGCTTAAATACATGATAGACAAAAGATTGATTTTTAGATTCCTTTGAATTAAATTGTAGAAAATGTTCTGTCAGTTGGCAGCACATTTTAGGTCCTAGGTTAGACCAGGAGCTTCCCTCTGTAGCTCAGAGTCTGATCTGTCAAGATGCATAAGGATATGAAAAGAAAATAATTACAAAGAGTGATTACTATGACTCTTGAGGTCCACATTTTGCAAATGTCAGAATCATCAAGAGATTTTTTTTGCTTTAGAAGCAATTATAACTATTTATATTTTGATAACTTTAATAATTTCCTTTATTATTTACTAGAAAATTAATACCTTATTATCTGGATATAAATTACGAACTATAACAAATCAAGAAAAAATTATTTTTAACTCCAATAAATTGTTAGTTGTCTTCATTAGAGAAGAATAAAATTTGATCTCAGGTCTTATGTTCTCAATTTTATCTTTTCAAAGAAACAACTTTTAGTTTTGTTTTTCTTTCCTATTGTTTTTCTAGTCTTTATTTCATTTATTTTGGCTCTAATCTTTATTATTTCTTCCCCTCTACTAACTTTAGGCTTGGTTTGTTCTTCTTTTTCTAGTGCCTTTAGGCCTTTAGGTTGTTTATTTGAGATCTTTTCCTTTTTTATAATTATGCATTTATAGCTATAAACCATCTATCCTCTTAGGACTGATTTTGCAATATCCCATTAGTTGTGAAGTGTTGTTTAAATTTTTGTGTCAAGATATTTTTTTATTTCCCTTTTGATTTCTTCTCTGATCCATTGGTTGTTCAGGATGTGTTGCTTAATTTCCACATATTTGTGCATTTTCCAGTTTTTCTCATATTATTGATTAATAGTTTCTTACTATAGAGGTTAGAAATAATACTTCATATCATCTCTATCTTCTTGAATTTGTTTAGGCTGGTTTTGTTCCCTAACATACTATCTCTCCTGGAAAATATTTCATGTGCACTTGAGAAGAATGTGTATTCTGCTGCTATTGTATGGAATGTTCTATTAATGTCTGTTAGATTGTTTGATTTCTGGTGTTCAAATCTCCTGTTTTATTATGGATTCTCTGTCTGGCTAATCTATCTATTGTTGAGAGTGGAATATTACAGCCCCAACTATCATTGAATTGATGTTTATTTCTCCTTTTAGTTTTCTTACTATGTGCTTTATATATTTAAGTGCTCTGATATTGAGTGCCTAGATATTTATAATTGTTATATCTCCTAGAATTAACCCTTTTATCATTATATCCTTTGTCTCTTGTGACTGTTTTTAGCCTCATGTTCTCAAAAACGGGATTTCCTGCATTTAAAGGGTTTCCTGCGAATGTCAAGATACTGTTTTTAAAACCTGAAAGAAAAGAGTCTCACTTAAATGTATTTGTTATGCTTTAAGGTTTACAAAGAAGATCTACCTCAGCTAAAGCAACAAAGTAAAGAGAAAAACCATGCAGTGCCCTTCCTCAAACGAGAAAAGGCTCCTGAGGACAGCTTGAAACTCCAGTTCATACACGGGTGGGTGGCCTGTCACCAGCCGTGTCACCAGGCCCAGGGTGTCCCCCTCTCTGTGCTTGCCTGCTTCGGGCTGGCTCTTCGCTCCAGTTTGTGCTTCCTTGTGATGAATATTTTAACCGTTATTCTGTGCCCAGATTTCTCAGTCGGTGTTCTGTGGCCATCACGTGTGTGTACCAGACTTTTCATACTCCTGTCCTGCCATGGTGCGTGTGCTGCTGCAGCTCGTTGTAACTGCATGTTCTTCTCCTCACCTGCTCTGTTTCCATCAGCCTCAAACTCCTGCTCTAGTTTGCTTCGCTCCAGCTAGGACAATGTTTTCTTTAAAAAAACATTGCTCCGAATAATTTTGAGATTTTGAGAATTATCTACAACCTTCAAACTTTAAGTTGAAATCCAAAAGTACAAATGGTTGCAAAGAACATAATATCTAATGTTTTATAAACACATTACTCATTTAAATGGAACCTACATGCTGTGGATATTTGATGCCCACCATCATCAACTTAAAAAATACATGAACAAGTGCTTCTGTAAAAGTGGGAAATCTTCTATCATTCAGATTTCTTCTTGAACTCATATTTTTATTCTACTTCTCCCACAGAATTTTACCCTAGTGTAATACTTTTTATGCTTGAAAGTCTTTTATTGGTTACCCTTTCATACCTTCTGCAATTGGTTCAAAAATGTCCACAGGTTCAATTTAAATTTAGTTCTTAGTAACCATAAAACTGTCTGTGCTGTCCAGTATGGTATCCACTGAGCACTTGAAATGAGGCTAGTCTGAACTGAGATGTGCTCTGTGTGTAAAATGCCACAGGTGTGTTCTCAGACTGGTCAGGTTTAAGAAAGAGCACAGATAGTAGCTGAGGATCTATTGTAGAAACAGATGCCATTAAAATGATCAGAGCCCATTCTCCCCCATTGAAGTTAAGCAACTATGAAGACACCAGGGTTTCTCCTTGTGCATGTCCATATGCCAGCTTTACCCTCTGACCACTCTGCTCTGTTCACTCACTGTGTATTCAAATGCTGGGCATTCCTCGGACCTGTGCTTCAGTTACAGAGGCTACGACTGTAGAAACAATCTGTTCTACACGCAAGCTGGAGAGGTGGTCTACCACATCGCAGCAGTCGCCGTGGTGTACAACAGGCAGCAGCACTCCCAGAGGCTGTACCTGGGCCATGACGATGACATCCTCAGCCTGACCATCCATCCAGTGAAGGACTACGTGGCCACTGGGCAGGTATGCATCTCTTCTCTAAGATGGGGGCCTCACCAAAGAGAGGGGGGATTTAATTTTCACTTCACTTTACATATTAGAAATTCAGGAAATACTTGGTAGAAATAAACCTGAGGCAGGAGCTGAAGATTTAGTAAATGCTAGAGGGAAAATCACCAATACCTACTAATGCTGTTGGGAAGCCTCCAAGAGATTCTCACCTTAATGGGAATTATCTATGAATAAGATTAACTAAAACAAATAATGTAAGTTCCATGAATGCACAGTCTTAATATACTTTCCTTATCACAGTATACACAGTATTTAATACACAGTACTTAACTGAGTACTAATGCTCAACGAATGTTTATTGAATGAACCTTTTTTTTTTTTTTTTTTTTTTACAGCAACAGAGTCAGAGAGAGGGATAGATAGGGACAGACAGACAGGAACTTAGAGAGAGATGAGAAGTATCAATCATCAGTGTTTCGTTGCGACACCTTAGTTGTTCTTTGATTGCTTTCTCATATGTGCCTTGACCGTGAGCCTTCAGCAGACCAAGTAACCCCTTGATTGAGCCAGCAACCTTGGGTCCAAGCTGGTGAGCTTTTTGCTCAAGCCAGATGAGCCTGCGCTCAAGCTGGCGACCTCTGGGTCTTGAACCTGGGTCCTCCACATCCCAGTCTGACGCTCTATCCACTGCACCACTGCCTGGTCAGGCTGAACCATTTTTTTATACTAATCTAAATAACATCAAGTGTTGTTTTTTTAATCTAAAGTCGTGAATTTAGGCTAACTTATTATTTTATTTTTTTTGCCTTTCAAAAAAAAATTCTAAATTTATCGGAACCATTTTGGAATGTTGGAATGCCTAAACTTTGGATTGAGTCTATAATTGAACAGCTATAAGACAGAGCCCTGTATTCAGTCATTTTGTGTGGGGGAAGGAAAGGGATGAAGTTAACTTAATAACCAAAGAATTGTTAAACTCAGATTTATTACCTTTCTGGTAAAGTAGTAATGTCAATAGTATTTTCAGTTTTGTACACTTTTCTGCCAATGTAGATTACTTCTTTTGTTTAGTTTTATCATGGGTTTTTAACTGCAGGATAATTGATTCCCAATAGTTTCTAAGTGGAAAACTCTAAGAAAAACTCCTGAATGGGCCCTGGCTCGTTGGCTCAGTGGTAGAGTGTTGGCCTGTGTTAGGAAGTCCCAGGTTCGATAACCAGTGAGGGCACACAGGAGAAGTGACTATCTGCCCCCACCTCTCCCCCTTCTCTCTCTTTCTTCCTGTCCCGCAGCCATGGCTAAAATGGTTTGAGCAAGTTGGCCCTGGGCACTGAGGATGGCTCAGTGGCCTGCCTCAAGCGCTAAAATAGCTTGGTTGCCAAGCAGTGGAGCAGCAGCCCCAGATGGGCAGAGCATTGCCTGGTAGGGGGCTTGCTGGGTGGATCCTGGTCAGGGTGCATGTGGGAGTCTGTCTCTGCCTCCCCACCTCTCACTTAATTAAAAAAAGAAAAAAAAAACTCTTGAATGAAGGTCAAAGGTTTATGTAAGACCAGTGGGCGCCGCCGTCGTGGCCATGCAGGTTCTCACTGGACTCAGGCAGATGGTGAAGAAGCAGGGGAACCAAAAGATGGTGAGCCATTCCGTTTATTCAGGTCTTGCACTGGCAGATGAGCAAACAGGCAGGGAAGAGGGCTTCCCCCTCATCCAGAGCTCCCAAAACCCCTCAGCTCCGGTTCCACATCTGCACTTCTCTCTACAAAACTGGCTTCTTGAGCACTCTGCATTTTCTCACCCTCCCTGCAAAAACTGGCGGGGCCCACAAAGAACCCTCCTCCAGCAAACATTAGCAAAACAATGGCCCCTCCCAAGCAGCAGTGCAATCAGCAATTTGCAATCAACTACCCTGCTCTGAGGGAAGCACACACATGGCTGCCAGTGCCATTTTCTAACAATATAAGTGAGCAAACTCAAAAAATACAAATTTTACAAACTCATTTGCCCAACAGTTTACACGAGACAACTGTTTCTGAGACTTGACATGCAGGAGGTAGAAGTCTTTGAACAGGGTTTATACACTGCATTCATGAGCTCATTGGATGAAAGCACAGGAAGGGAGTCAACCCTTGAAAAGTGCATTTTGGAGGAGAATACTCCATAGCTTTTATTTATTTGTAAAAGAAAAGAGCCATTAACTGACACAGTGGATGGTTAGCCCCTCCAAATGAAAACTAGACCATCTATTCTGCATGAGCTGACATTATTACTAAGTTTTATAAATAATTGACCACTGCTTTGCCTTTTCACTCTTCCCAATCCCATCCCACCTCCCTTTTTTGTCTGTCTTATACACAGATGATGCTTGATTCATAGGTATTCAATAATCTCCCTTTGAAAGAAAACCCATAGAGGAAACAGTGCATTTTACACCGTAACTGGTGGGAGGCAAACCAGTGACAAGGAGCCAGTCGCCACTGCAGGAGTAGCGGAGCCTTGACAGACCAGTGTAGGAGTTGATGGGATTCTGCTCAGTTACGCACATGACTTTATGTCCTGTCTTTCCTTTTAGAACCATCATACTCAACAGATTTCCCAACCTATGAATTGTAAGAGAGGAAAACCATATGACTTTTGTTTATCTTTATTACTGAGAATTAGTGTGATAGACACTTGTATCCCCTCAAGGACACTCCACCTTAATGATAGAGAATTGAGCCATGAAACTCATTTCCAGGGGAGAAGCAGGGCAGGCTTTCTTTTTTTAACAGAGGCAAAGAGAGAGAGTCAGAGAGAGGGATAGATAAGGACAGACAAACAGACACAGATGAGAAGCATCAATCATCAGTTTTTCGTTGCGACACCTTAGTTGTTCATTGATTGCTTTCTCTTATGTGCCTTGACCATGGGCCTTCAGCAGATGGAGTAAGCCTTTGCTCGAGCCAGCGACCTTGGGTCCAAGCTGGTGAGCTTTTTTTTTTTTTTTTTTTCTCAAGCCAGATGAGCCCGCACTCAAGCTGGCGACCTCAGGGTCTCGAACCTGGGTCCTCCGCATCCCAGTCCAATGCTCTATCCACTGCGCCACCGCCTGGTCAGGCAGGGCAGGCTTCTTGAAATGGGAAAAGTAACTGATACAGGTTAAAGCACTCTGATGACAGTGTACTGCTGACTTCCTTGACCAAGAAGTGGAATCTTGTGTGGAGTCGAGAAAAGTAGAGCGAACTGACAACAAATGACAGTAGATATTGGAAGTGGAGTTTTAGACGTCCCTCCACTAGGAGCCGTGCACTAGGTTAGGCTCTCCTGGCACCCAACTTGATGCCAGAACAATCTTCTTAGACTCTTCCTGTCTCAGTTTCCTCATGTGGAAAATAATTCAGTTGGGCCAAATGATTTCTGAGGGTCTTCCTACTCTCCAAACGTGGTTTTTGATTCCCAAGCAGTATTAGACTCTAAAGAACATAATTATTCTTATGATAATTTGTAAGTAATGAATACACTCATCCTGTTATTTAAGGTTGGAAGAGATGCTGCCATTCATGTGTGGGACACGCAGACTCTGAAATGTTTGTCGCTGTTGAAAGGACAACATCAGAGAGGAGTGTGTGCCCTTGACTTTTCAGGTAAGCCCGTCTTCCACTGGTCATTGATGAGTGGTTCTGCGTTTCCTTGGAAATTTTTTTTTCTTTTTCTGATATTCTCCTATTTAGTTAAGTTCTGTTTGTGTATCAGCTCGCCAGTCTTAGACCGAAAATCGGCTATGCTAATCCCTCAGAAAGAAAGGTGGCCTTCAGGTTACACATCCTTTCCTTGTCTGCCTCATTTCCTCTCTCCCAAGTCATTACCCTGAGCTCCCCGCTGTGTTCTGCATTTGCTTGAACGGTTTGAAATTCAGAGCAGCTGTTGCTGTTGAAAGACTTAGTTGCAAATGTCTGGCAGTGACTCAGACCATCAATTTTAACTTTGTGCGAGTAAGTGGGAGCCCAGCACTTGCGCTTTAAATGATAAAGAACTAGAGGAAGGGCTGTAAGTTCTCTGCGAAGGGCCACTTTACAACACTGGTGCTTTGGGGATAAATTTTATATTGAAAAATAGAACTGAAGCTTCCATCTTTTCAATTTAAAATTTAAACACACTAATATAAAAAAAATACTGATATAATTTTCTTAAGAGTGAGGCCATTTTCTTAAGCTAGAATTGGAGACTGAGGACCTATCACAAAAGGTGTTTTTATCTAGAAATTTGTAGTAATCCCAACAGTAGAAATTTGATCAGTTCAAAAAAATTCTTAACTTTTCTACAAAAAAATGATTCTATAATTTCCTTCTTCTAAAATCCATTAACATCCATTAACATTCATATGTGCAATATGTATAATGTTGGTCATTAAGTGCCGTGACTGCACAACCCCAGTCTCTCTACTGTATCCCTCACTCTCTCTGTTCAGACCCTCACTGTTTCTCACCTGTGCCCTGGTCGTAAGGCTGGCTCTGATGCCCTCTGAACTTCCCTCTAGTCATCGTCCACACTTCCGCAGTCTTGGGCAGCACAGGCACATTGCCACCACGTGGCCTCTGTTTGGTTGTCTGACTCAGGGCTGATGACCTGGCTGGACATTCATGGCCTTCCATGATCTGGTCAGCCTCTCTTTGCAGTGTTTTCACCCACTAACCCGCTCATGCTCCTTTACACCCACCTAGCTGTAGAACTAAATGCACTCTTGTCCTTTGCTCATGCTGTTGCCATGTGTCTGTTCAAGTCCTACCATCTTTTAAGACTACACTGAAAGTATTTTTCCTCCATTCTTCCAGGGAGAAATAATGTATCCCTTATTTCACATCCCTTAACCCATTGTTGTCATTGCTGTCTGGAACCTCTTAAAGTCCACGTAGTATATTTGTGTCGATAGCTGCACCCTTCACATACAGCAAGCGGCTTGGGCAGCAGAGCTCGCCTCTGTTTGCCACTGCACATGTAGTGTTCTGGACACAAAAACGTTGTGAGTAAATGAATAAATGGACAAATAAAGTTTTTCTTAGAGTACTTTTTCTTGATTTTAACTATTACTATTAGAACTTCATATTTTCACCATGTTGAAGTGAAAGTTATCTTTATTCTCTAATCAATAACATGGGACAGTTTTGGGTTTTTATTTTTTATATATATAACACACACATTCTCACATACCATAGACTACTGTACAAATATGAGTTGTTAAATCATTATTACAATTACACTTTTGTTGGTTATTGATTTGGTAAAAATCAAAGCTAAGCAGTTTACACTGTACACTAGTGAGCATTTGAGGTAGAGAAGGCATGAATGTCAAGGGAAAGAGAACTACTTAGCATACCACCTGCCAGTTGAAAGTCTAGATAATACAGCCAATAAATACTTAATACAAAGTCCTAACCTTCCCCAAGTTTGATGGACATGCAGTTTTACAGTAGGTGTGCCATGTGTTCTTGATAAAGCGGTGAAATCTAAATGGAAGCCCTAATTTGAGTTTATATATGGCTCTATTTTGATTATGTGAATGAATTTCTTCTGCACTTTTTTATAGTTCTACTCCTCAATGGCCACCTGCCCTTTTCCTAAAATTAAGTTTGCTAGCAGATACATATGTGTATACTTAATAGGAATATAATATTAATAAATTTGCTCTACAGGAGTGATAAAACACCTATTAAAGTAGGAAAATAAATTTGAAATATAGAACTTAAATGTGTACTGAAGAGTCTAATATGTTCGTGTTTTTGACAGCATTGAAAACTGACTCAATAATTCTAGCAAAAAATTTGGTACCATATAATAAAAGCTATAATTCAAAATGACAAATATGTGGACTACGTGTATTTTATACACATTTCAAAGTATCAAGTTAAGTAAAAGAAAAATAGAACTCAAATTAGCATTTATTCACTGATTTTATCTGAAAATGTATGTATAAACATGTAAACAGAGTTGCAAGTAATTTACAGTAATATAAATAGAATTTAATAATCATTAGATTTTTCCATAGAATAGATTAATTTTCTTTTTATTTAGAAGACTCAAAAAAACTAACTTGTTACTTAAATACCTTTAGGGACAGGAATTAGAGGAATGTGGGGGTTTTTTGTTTGCTTTTTTTGACAGAGATGGGAGTCAGAGAGAGGGACAGATGGGCACAGACAGGAAGAGAGAAAGATGAGAAGCATCAATTCTTTGTTGCAGCACCTTAGTTGTTCACTGATTGCTTTCTCATATGTGCCTTGACCCGGGGCGGGGGCTACAGCAGAGTGAGTGACCCCTTGCATAAGCCAGTGACCTTTGGCCTCAAGCTAGCGACCATGGGATTACATCCATGATCCCACGCTCAAGCCACTCAAGCTGGATGAGCCCGTGCTCAAGCTGGATGAGCCTATGCTCAAGCTAGCGACCTTGGGATTTCGAACCTGGGTCCTTCACTTCCAGTCTGACACTCTATTCACTGCACTGCTGCCTGGTCAAGCTAAAGGAATGTTGATCAAAGACATTAATTATGAGATGAGTTAGTAAGCTGGTACCCAGTAACTTGGTCTCTATATTTCTAAGAGCTCACATCTCTTCTGGGCTTAGTAGTTTCATAAAAGAGAGAACAATACATTAAGTAAACTTAGAAATCTTTCCCTTGTAAAGCAACCCTACATGTCACTGCCAAGGCAGAGAAACCAGATATTCTAGGAGGAGGTGGAGAAGTTGACTCTGCCACTGCTTCTAATTCTCATCTTGGGCAAATAAATCCCTAGATATGAAATATATTCTGCATTAAAAGTATACTTTCAGTTTTAATATTACATTTTCTATTTCCCAGATAACAACCACTGGGAAAGAGACCATTTATTCAGTAAATGTGTTATTTTTGATTTTGGAAAATTAGATTTTTGTCTTAGAGTTTAAGTATCATGTTAATATATAAAAGGCAGAAAGGAAACTAGTTGATAATTTTGGAATGTACTGATATTAAGGACTATTCCAGAAGAACTTTCACTACTATGTCTTGTTAGATCAGCGGTTCTCAACCTGTGGGTCGCGACCCCGGTGGGGATCGAACGACCAAAACACAGGAGTCGCCTAAAGCCATCGGAAAATACATATTTCCGATGGCTTTAGCCACTGAGAAGCCGTGCTACCGTCTGCAGCAGCGCTATTCAGCTTGAACGCACACCGTTATGGACGTGCGTTTCAAACTGAATGCCTGCGGTCATGCGCAGACGTGATTGCATCATCCATCCGGGGCCTAAGGGGCGGGGGAAGTGGGGGAATGCTCCACAGTCCATAGCAGCGCATTACGTGTGTCCGGCGCTTGCTGACGTCATCAATGGGCGGGTGCAGCAAGCACCGGAGGACAGAAGCCTAGGAGGCGGAGAGGCAAGAGAGCCTGCGAGACAGCCTGCTGGTGTGAAAAAGGTTAATAATGTAAAAACAGTACACACACCATACACACAATACTGTGTAAGTGTAAGGTGCTTTGTGTGTAATCATTACACAGTACACAAAGCAGCTTACACTTACACAAAG
The DNA here is from genome assembly GCF_036850995.1 of Saccopteryx leptura. Classification (NCBI taxonomy): domain Eukaryota; kingdom Metazoa; phylum Chordata; class Mammalia; order Chiroptera; family Emballonuridae; genus Saccopteryx; species Saccopteryx leptura. Next base: position 262,932,785 of record NC_089505.1, on the reverse strand, counting down.
CACCATACATTTACACAGTGTGAACTACATCGGTCTTATACTATAAGAGACCACTATAAAATGTAGTTCACACTGTTCCGCAATGTATTATTATCTCCCATATCTCCCACTATTTTCCCATATTCTGAATGAGGAAACTGCTGAAATCAGCGGTTTCTGGCATTGAATCTGCCTCCTATTGATTTCATTGGGAGTGCGGGGATTTTGTGGAAGAGAGCTCCCGAGAATATTGGGTTACCACACAATCCACTGCAGCCTCCTTTTGATTTCAATAAGAGGCGGAGAAATGACAGTTTCCGACACATTTCTTCCTCTCCTATTCAAGTCAATGGGAGGCCGCAGCAGATTCCGCTCAAATATAGAGCATGTTGCTTAATTTTTTCCACGCTAGAACTTTTCCTAGAGCAGAAAAATTCCAAAGGTGGAATCCGCCACCCCCAATAGACTGAAAGAGGCCTCACACTGAGGAATCTGCTGTGCGGATTCTGCAGTGTAAAAGATCTGCCTCCTATAGAAGGCTATTGGGAGTGGCGGATTCCACCTTTGGAATTTTTCTGCTCTAGGAAAAGTTCTAGCGTGGAAAAAATTAAGCAACATGCTCTATATTTGAGCGGAATCTGCTGCGGCCTCCCATTGACTTGAATAGGAGAGGAAGAAATGTGTCGGAACTGCATTTCTGCCGTACAGGGGATCTCTCTTCTGCGGAATCCACGGGTCTCCCATTGAAGTAAATGAGATGGTGGATTCCACCGCAGAAACCACTACTTTATAGTGTGAAAGAGCCCTGAAAGATACCATGCTGTGCAGAAACTGCAGTGTGTTCTATGACGTAGTTCACACTGTTCTATATAGAAAACTTGCCACTAATCTGGAAAAAACAGATCCATTAGTTAAGCAGCTATTTACGGAATGGTAGCCCCAATACACTAGGTAAGGAGGTCCATTAGTAATAAATATTTCTCAATATATAATTAAATATTGTTTTTGTGATTAATCACTATGTTTAAATTATATTTGATTTGTAGCAATGAGAATACATAATGCATATCAGGTATTTACATTCCGAATCATAACTGTAGCAAAATTACAGTTATGAAGTAGCCACCAAAATTATTTTTTGGTTTGGGGTCACCGCAACATGAGGAACTGTATTGCCGGGTCATAGCATTAGAAAGGTTGAGAACCACTGTGTTAGATCTATCACCTTGAGTAGTTACATGCAGATGAATTGTGGTGGATTGACCTTTGTGGTCTCCATGGCACCTTCTGAAGGTGTGAGCTGAGGCCTCTTTGGTTTAATTTTATTGATAGTACTTTGTGTAACAATACAACTTTAGTCTTAAACAGACCCCTGCACCCTTTTATAGGCTGAGAATGGAGATCCAGAGGGTTTGGTGCTATGGCCCAGGGAAAAGTCAAACAGTAGCAAACGCAGAGCTAGAACTGCATGGAACAGTAAGTCAGAATCCCGAGAGAGGAGATTTGATTCTCCTGTTTAACCATGTAAACAGGGCACCAACATTGGTCATCATACAGCTGGAGGCCCTGTCTCTGTGGCTCAGGAGACCGCATCCACCTGCCTCTTACAAGTCAGCTCATTTTGGGAGGTATTGTGGAAACATACTGATAGAGCATCTGTCTCTTATTAGAGAAAAAAATTGTCATGGAAGTACACAGCAGGCAAATGACGTGAAAACTAGACAAAAAATGAGCAGATATACATGAGGATTTAGATTTATCTATTCTTGCCACTGTTCTGAAGCAAACAAAAAGAAATTTTAGTATTTTAAATTTAATTTTACTTTATTTCTAGATAGAAATTCTTTTCCGTAATATGTCAGAAAATATTTCTTTCCCTCTATGACTTGATTTTCTGCTGTCTTACTAGTGTCTTTTGATGAACAGAAGTGCTTGACTTTGGTGTAGTCTAATTTATAAATTTTTTTTAATATTAGTACCATTATGTCCTATTCAGTAAACCTTTGCCTTCCCCAGAGTCACAAGATATTCTCCAGTGCTATCTTCTAAAAGCTTCACTTTTTTCCATATGGATATCCTATTGACCCTGCACCATTTATTGCGAGACCATCTTTTTCACACTGCTCTGTGACATTGACTTTGTAAAAAAAAAAAAAAAGATATTTTTAATCAAAACCATTTCTTATAACATAATCCATAAGTCTATATTATGTTAACAAGAAGGAGTGAATTTATTTTATCTCACTTATTTGGTCAGCTCTTTAGCTATGTGATGTTATCATCACTAACCAGGGAAAACAGTTGTCTTTTGTTTTTGTGCTTATGGTAAGGAAAGTGCTTCCACATGAAGAGAAAACCAGATTAAAAAGAGAAAGGTTCAGCCCAGCCACGTAAATATTTTCTAACCTAAATACCATTCTCATATTTTGTAAAACCTTCATTGAATAATACTGATTTCCACAAGGACACCTCTAAGACTAATATGATTTCATTGTGTTCAATTCTGAAAGAAAAGCTTATGCATTTTTTATGAGCCTTGAATATGGGGACCAACTTGTAATTGAATAAAAATTTTCTCTTTCTGATTTGCCCTTTACTGTTGACATTAAGTGCCTTAGAGTTATTTCTGGACTTTATCATAAAATATCCATAATTAATATATACTGTGACTGGAAAGATTTGAAAGGCCATTACCTAGACTCTAAAAATATGGCTGAAAAAAAAAACCCCAACAAAACTCAAACTAACTGGTCAAGGAACAATGGATTTTCAAAGCTAAGGTCAAGCCTCTGTGGGGGAGAATGAAAACTGAGAACTGAAAAGTAGCCAAATTAAATTTCCAAACTATGTAGTATGCAGAAATAGCCTAAACCTTCAGAACTGAAGAAGAGGCACTACTCATGGGGATGTCAAGTACTACATAGGGAATATAGTCAGTAGTATTGTAGTAACTATCAATATGTATGGTGCCAGCTGAGCACTTAAAGCATATGATTGTCTAACCACCTGAAACTAATACCAAATAGTAATTGAGTGTAAACTTAAATTGAAAAAAAAAAGAAAAAGCTGTTATCCTGAAGAAGAGGTATGGTGTTGAGGTGCCTCTGGTTTTGTAATGTTTCTTCCATTGCTACTTAGCCATGATACTCTTCTTGGATGGGCAGGTGGTGTAACTGTGAGGACAAGTTGATGGGGACCTGCAGAAATTGTAGTTAAAAAAAAAAGTGAAAATCAACTTACCCTGAGGCTTTCTTCAAAAGAGATAAAACTTTAAAAGCTATCATCTTTAAAGTGTGGATGCTTGCATTCTATAAAGGGCATATTAAAATAGCTACACAGATTTAAAAGGAATACAAAATGTAGAATTAATGACTGCAAAGAGAGACCTTGAATATTTGTGCAGTGTTTTTGAAAGGAATGGTAATTAAAACAATTTAAAATTTTTATAGCTAGATAACATAGCACATTTCCTTTCCCTTCACACCAGCCAGCTGCACATCTCATCTTCACCTTCTTTGTCCTCCCTGATGTCACCAGGATCACTGACATTCCGGGAAAACCAACTCAGTGTGAGGGTCACAAGGGAGGCTTGACGTGATGACTATAAGCCTTAAAAAGCTTATAATCTAAAAAGGGAGACAAGACTCCAATAAAAATAAAATCACCCAATACAAAGGCATGCTAATATAGAAACATAACCAGGCCATACCGAGAGATAAGGAAAAAGTAATGTTGGTAATGAACAGGAAGTCATTACAAGTCCCTTCTCCCAAATACATAAAAAGAGACCTTGCCCAAGTTAAAGTTTAGTAACATTTAGGCCTAAGGACGTTATCATTAGTTGTGATTTAGAAAGCACATTTGTTTACGATTATCACTTGGTGGTGATTAGCCCTGTAGGAAAGTGTGAATGTCTTTGTCTGATATTACTATAGCCTAGTAGCTGGAAAGGATTAATGTCACTTTCAAATCCTTGCTTCATACTTCGCAGTGGTCAGGGATTGGGGAGGATTTGGTTTGTTAAACCAGGCCCTCCTTCCTCTTCCTCTCCTTTTCCCTCCAGAAATGAAGCAGACCACTGTTCCCAGGTGGTCAGAGGGGTGGGTCTCTGGCCCAGGTGAGGGCACTCACAGGTTGGGCAGCTGCCAGCACTTAGGGGAGGATTGCCAGATTTAGCTAATAAAAAAACAGGAGGTCCAGTAAAATTTGAATTTCATACAAATACTTTTAAATATATATTTTGTTTGCATAAATGTGCAATGTAAATATAAATATTACATGGGACATACACTAAGAAATTATTCCTTGCTTAGTTGAAATTCCAGTTTAGCTAGGCTTCCTTCAGATTTTTTATTTTTTATTTTTTAGATTTTATTCATTTTTAGAGAGAGAAAGGAGAGAGAGAGAGAGAGAGAAAAGGGGGGAGGAGCAGGAAGCATTAACTCCCATGTGTGCCTTGACCAGGCAAGGCCAGGGTTTCGAACCGGCAACCTCAGTGTTCCAGGTCGATGCTTTATCCACTGCACCACCACAGGTCAAGCCTGGGCTTCCCTCAGTTTTCCTGGCCACCCGAACTTTGCATGCATCTGCCCCTGGCCTGCCTTTGAAACTGCCGGTTGAGAGCCTGAGTGGACTGGGCCGAAGCAGTTTATCACGTCCTTGTGTTTCTTGACCCCAGGGTTGCTGGTCCTCTGTAGTGAGAGCAGACGCCCTGCTGAGCTGATGCACAGTGAGCTCTGTCACCTGCCCCCAGCCAGTGCACAGCTGGCCCAGAGACACTGGTCCTGTGAGTCTAGCTTTGCCAGGAGGCAGCAAAGGAGAGGCTTAATGACCACCATCTTCTGCCTTGAAGGAAGAAGCAAATGAATCATTTGGATTTCAAATTTAATTTTACATGTTTAAAAAAAAATTTTTTTTTTAGAAAACCACCTTAATAACCAAAGTAGAGTAACCATTGATATTATAAATAATATTTAATACTAAAGGAAAGTGTTCATATTATAAAAAATAAAGATTAGATAATAGTATGTTCAGGATGACCCTGTTTTGTTTTTTAAAGTACATTTATGTAGAGGAAAGAACCAACAGGTTATGCATCAAATGTAAACCTAGAAATTCAGATGATTTTAAAATTTCCTCTATTCATACTTTCTAAAATGTCTTGTAATAAGCATACTACATTTGAAATGGAAAATAAGCATTTTTTTGAAGTTAAATTTAGTTTCTAAATACTTTTATCTTGGAGGGTTCAACAGAACCCAGTTTTTTATTTATTTTTTAACTTTATTTTAGAGAGGAGGTTAGGGGGTAGGGAGCAGGAAGCATCAACTCCCATATGTGCCTTGACCAGGCAAGCCCAGGGTTTCAAACCAGCGACCTCAGCATTCCAGGTCTGCGCTTTATCCACTGCACCACCACAGGTCAGGCCAGAGCCCAATTTTTTAGAGCTGAAAATAGACTGAGTCACAAAGCCAAGTGGCTCTTCCAGTAAATGTCATGAGATTTGTCTGTCACAAAATAGACAAGGTTGTCGTGACTTACCTGAGATGCTTCCCTTAGCCCCGTGTCTAAGATTGGAATGTAGGGTCAGTGATTTCATTCAGCAACCAGTTGTTATGCATTAAGAATCTCAACTGTTACTAATTATGCATTTCATTTAGTGGAGTTTCTTTAGTATATATGATACTTCTAGTGTATTTGAGCCTAACAATATTCTTAAGGTCAATTCCTCATTCCTTTTTATAGTATATAAAATGTTTCCGTTTCTCATGGACAAAATGAGTCATTTGATGTTTGTATTGTTTTCATACAGCCGATGGAAAATGTCTGGTGTCGGTTGGTTTAGACGATTTTCACAGTATTGTATTTTGGGACTGGAAAAAGGGAGAAAAGATAGCCACGACAAGGTAAGAACTGCCGAGGACTGACGGCATCCTGCTGATTATCACGCTGCAGCATAGGTCAGTAGTTTTTGTTTTCCGGTGAGATTTCATCTTCCAACTCGGATGAAATTCGCACAGAAAGCTTAACACCCAAGTGCAAACTGTTTGCAATATTTCATGGTGCCTAGAGCAGCTAATGTTTGTTTCTGGAAATTGGATAACTCTGAAATCCTTTCCAGAGAGTTATTCAGAACTTTGCTTTTAGTAATATATGCATCATCTTTTTCAAAGCTTTTTATGAGCAACAGAAAAGCAGCTTTTTTCAGGCTTGTGCCTTGTGCCTTGTTTTCCCACTGTCTTAGCATCTGGTGAAGGATTGTCAATGTCACCAGAGTCAGGAGTCCCATTTGTCATGAAGCTGTGGCATGCTGGATAGGAGGCCCCGACGTGTGCATCTGCCACACGCTTTCAAAGCAAGCAAATTGTTTCCTAATCTCCCCATCTTATAAATAGACTTTTCAGGACTGACTGCTGTTTACAGACCACCTGTTTTCCCTCGCCCCCACCTCCTTCCCTGCTGAATCAGCCCAATGTCTGAACATAATTTTCCACGACTAACATTGGGCATAGCTCTTTGCCAACCGTGGTCAGCGGTCAAAATAGTTGGCAGCCAAGGCCCAGTATTACAATTTGTTGCCTGAGGCATGATATCACTTTATCTCTCTACTAGTTCTTCCTTGCATTAACCAACTTTCTATTTTGCAAGATAAAATCATTTTTAAGTGAGTAACTTTGAATCCCAATACTTACTTTTTAAATTAATATTTTTTTCTGCAATACTAAGTGGGGGGAAATGTAGTTTGTTTGTTTTTTGTCCCTTTTTTTTTTTTTTTTTGCAATTTGAGTTAATGAGTGAAGATCTATAAATTGCTGGAGATTCAGAGGAGAAGCAGATGGAGCCTGGAGGACTCCATCTGACAGTCTTGGGAGAAAAAGAGAAGCTTTTCTGACTACTGCTATTAAGGCAAACTTCCTGGCAGCAAACGGCAGCTCATAAATCTGCTGTCCACGTGGTTTTTCTCTTCGTCTCTGGTTCTCTTGTTTTTCACTTTGTATCACTCCCCTCTAGGACTCTGGTTTAGGTCCTAGTCAGATGTCTGCTTTCCTCCTAGACAAATAAACCAAATTTCAGTTAGTATTTCTGATAATATGCCATCTGCATTAGCAGGTAATGCCAGGCAGAGCACATGTCTCCATTTCAAAAGCAACAGAAACGCAGTTCTCCTCAAAAGCCTTTCGCACTGTGGGCAGCTCACCAGTTGTACACCAGAAGCATTATGGACGTGGAAGAAAGCAATATTTATTAACATTAAATAGTATATACTTGGTATGCACGGTAGATAGTGTTACTTCTATTTAATTTAATTAACACAAATCAACTTAATCCATTATGTTAATAATACAATTTATTTTTGGACTTGCTCCCAAGCCTTATATCACATTCCTGACACAGGACACTTACAGAATTGTGTGCAGAGAACATTTTTGCAATTGTGATATTGACCAGTGCTATTTCCAGGAAGGACTTTCCAGGATTATTTTAGTTCTTTGGATTGGAAGACCATTAGGTTTTAAATGAATATTTGCATAAATGTTTGTTTATATAATATTAACAATAATCAATTTTCTATAATAAGTAACCAGAAAAAATCCTATTTCTGGCCTTAAGTTAGGGTGCTTAAATAAACAACATGTTGAAAAACAGATGCATGAAAAAAGTGACAAAGAAAAAGAAGTAATGCCTCAATGAGTGTTCTACCTGGCTTCCAAGAGTCACCCTGGCTCCTGAGACAGCCTAATTTATTCTCGGAGAATGGCTATCTCAGTGAGGTCCCTCAGTCATAGCCAGCAATGTCACTAGCAAGGCCTAACAATGAATCAGCTTCTGGCAGGCAGCATTATTCTATAACACGCCCCTCACCCGCGGTGTGATATTTCCGGGTACGGAGGGGGGCACAATTGGTAGCCATGATGGCCTGGCCAGGGATAATGTGTGCCACCTACATAGCCCTGCATTCTCAAAAGTCACCCCTTCATTGTGAAAATGTTTAAATGAACCTTCTTTTTATCAGCTCAGAGAAATAAGAGAAAATAAGAATTGGCTCACAGAGTTCTTACTATAAGGTCTCTGTGAGCCTTGATCCAGTCTATTGGAATAATTATTTTGCATCTTTACTGATTTTCATGAATGATTACAGTCACCTTCATTACAAATTAAATTTTAGTCTTTTTTTTCCTCTTAAAGGTTGTTCAGATTTTTTGGGGGGGTGAGTGGAGGGGAGATAGTGAGACAGACTCCTACATGTGCCCTGACCAGGATCCACCTGGCAGTCCCTGCCTGGGGATAATGATCAAGTCAACCAAGCTATTTTTAGTGCCTGAGACTGTTGGTTGGACCAAGGAGCTATCCTCAGTGCCTGAGGCTGATGCTTGAACCAATTGAGCCACTGACTGCAGAAGCAGAAGAGGAGTGAAGGGGTGGAGGGAGAAACAGATGGTCACTTTTCCTGTATGCCCTGACCAGGAATTGAATGTGGGATGTTCATACATTGGGTCGATGCTCTAACCACTGAGCAAGCTGGCCAAGTTAGGTTGTTCAGATTTTAGTCTAATGTATTTATATAAGTAACCCATTTAAAAACCAAAGCTGATCTCTACTGGCAGTGGATAAATGGCCTAACACAGTGTTGGCCAGGGCAGAATAACAAAGTAATCAATCAGGTGCTTCTGTGTCCCTTTGCTTGGATTTTCATTGCACTGAGAACATGACTTGGGGGACGGTGACAATGACTAATTATTATTGACATGCTTCATCTCAGAAGTTTGAATAGTAGGGATGTTAGACAAAGGTACAGTTATCAAGGTGCTTAACAAGAATATTGCCAATGTTAACGTGAAATTGTGCTACTAGAAAACTGTGTTTCTATCTATTTTTATTCATAGATGGGATAGAATACATACTGCTCTGGGACTGGGTTTTTTTTAAGTTACTAATATGTCATCTCACTATCTCCTAATTTATGTTATTTGGCTCACTCTATATTATTGTTCTATATTGTACCCCACTATAAATCTTTTTTAGAGATAGACTACAAACCACACATTCATTCAGTCTTCCTGTTAAGTGCTATCCTCACATAAAATGACACGTAGGACTGGGCCTTTATGCAAATAAAAGGGTTGGGAATAGGAGACTCAGAAGCCAACTCACCTGTTGAAGCTAACTGCCCTTGGCTTCCAGAATTGCTTTCCTTCCTTCTTCCACTGTGCTTGCTGACAGAGTTTGAAGTGCCCCCCCCCCCTCCAGTGGTGAATGATTTAGAACTCGGGCCTGAGGAGCTGAAACACTTTCCATGTAGGGAACCACCCATCTAACCTTGAACCCTCTATGACTTGGATTGGGGAACTTTAGTTAAAAGCCCTGAGTGAATGAATGTCTTTTGGATGCAAACACCAAGAAAGTGTGTGAGTGAGTGACCTTTGTGCAGACACAAAGGAATACATGTGACCAGGCTTTAGAAAATTAGCCTAGAGGTTCTAGATTGCCCCTTCCTTTGTGCTCGTTAATTAACGAAAGAAAAGAATGTACTGACCCAAATTAGACCTTTCTCCATGTCAGCAAAAAGGCCATTAGTCATTCTTTCCCCTTATCACCTGGCCTACCTCCCTTATAATCATGTTACTTCTGTTCTGCTTCTGATCAATAAAAGCTAAGGGAGAAGGAAATTCAGGTCTTCTTTGCCTCCTTTGTCAAGCCTCCCCCTCTCCCTCTTGACTTCAGTTTGTGTCTTGAGTAGGTTTCTTCCATGTGACACTGGTAGTTCCCAGCAGCTGGAAACTTAGTTTTTCTTACACACACAGTTGCAGGCAATTTCCCTACAACTTTAATGCATGTCTAAAGGAGAATAACAGAAGCATTCAATGAGGATTCTTTATTTAGATGTAGACATCAATTAAATATTTGCATGTCATCATCGGTCAGCTTAGAACTTCAGCCACAATGGAAACAATATTGCTGTGTTTTGTATACCAAGAAATTAGATGGAAACTAAAACATGCTCTTAAAAAATATTTTTCGCCCTGGCCGGTTGGCTCAGCGATAGAGCGTCGGCCTGGTGTGCGGGGGACCCGGGTTCGATTCCCGGTCAGGGCACATAGGAGAAGCGCCCATTTGCTTCTCCACCCCCAACCCCCTCCTTCCTCTCTGTCTCTCTCTTCCCCTCCCGCAGCCAAGGCTCCATTGGAGCAAGAATGGCCCGGGCGCTGGGGATGGCTCCTTGGCCTTTGCCCCAGGCGCTAGAGTGGCTCTGGTCATGGCAGAGCAGAGCGACCCCCCGGAGGGGCAGAGCATCGCCCCCTGGTGGGCAGAGCGTCGCCCCTGGTGGGCGTGCCGGGTGGATCCCGGTCGGGCGCATGCGGGAGTCTGTCTGACTGTCTTTCCCCGTTTCCAGCTTCAGAAAAATACAAAAAAATATATATATATATTTTTTTTCTACTTTAAGTGTTTGCCATTGTACAGACACAAGCAAACAAAACTGCTCTTTTCTATCTAGGAAATGTAAATTTTTTACACCTGTTCTTAATTTTCATTTCAGTTTTCTCTAGCATCTTTTCTCTAAGAGCTATATTAACCATTTAGATCTGTGGGGATTTTCCTCCAACCAAAAAAATCCCTCCCAATTTTTATTTGGCCCTGTGGATGTGGGACCAGCCTATTTTCCTCCTATCAGTCTCCACATGGCTTCTTCTATAAACCCCTAGTTGTAGGACTTTTATTCAGCTAGCTTTCAGACGGTTCTCAATGATGGTTGTTCTGTAGTTTAGTTGTAATTTTGATGTGGTGATTTTTAAAGAATAATGAAACCAACTAAAAGCCAATCTGTGTTTTATTTCCCATGAACCAACAATTCTAACTGTCAGGGATGGACTTCCTCTCCCCAGGGCAGGCCCCCCCTCCAGCACACCCCTGTAGTATACCACTGCGTGAAATGCCTGGTGGTTCTCCTCTTACTGATACGCAGCTCACTTGTAAGTTCCAGTAGCATCAGCTTCATCCTTCCATTATAAAGCTTCACACCAATGGTTGTAGCATCCATTTACAACTGTGGGATGAATCGATTATTTAAGAATTAAAAATGACAATATTTCTAATTCTGTTATTTATATTAGCTAGACTTCTATAAGAATTTTCCCTCATGAACTATTTTCTTTCTCTAAAATGAAATTTCACACAGAAAGTACTGTTTTATATATTAGGATTATTTGTCCTGTGTCTACATTTTGCAGATAGTCTTTTGATTTTGCTACGGTGTTTTTCATCATGCAAGAGATTTTTATTTAACATGGTCAAATTTTTCAGTTTTTTTAAAATTCTTCAAGATTTGGAGTCATAGTTAGGAAACCTAACATAGTTAACCTCATTCTCAGGTTAAAAGGAAATCACTCATAATTTTTTCTAATTGCTATGGTTTTATCTTTACATTTAGCTCTCTAAACCATTTGGAAGTTATCCTAGTATCTGTTATGAGGAACAGATCCAATTTTATCCTTTTTCCATATGGCTGTCAAGGTGTTCCAAATATCATTTTTCTTTTCCCTTTTTAATAGAACTTATTTTTTAGAACAGTTGAAGTTCACAGCAAAATTGAGCAGAAAGTAGAGTTCTTATATACCCCTCACTCCTCCACACCCACAGCCTCCTCCATATCCCCAACACCAGAGTAGTACATTTGTTACAATAGATTAACACCCATGACCTAAAGTCCATCATTTGCATTAGGATTCACTCTTGGTGTTGTACATTCTATGAGGTTTGGTAAATGTGTAATGATGTATGTCCACCATTATAATATCATACAAAATAGTTTCAGTGTTCTAAAAATCCTTTGTGAGGAGAAAAGGAAATTAGAAATCCTTTGTGCTCTGCCTCTTCCTCCCTCCCTCTGCTCCGTATTGGCATCCAACAACCTTTCCACTGTCTCCATGGTTTTGCCTCTCCAGAATGTCATATAGGTGCAACCATATAGCATGTTGCCGTTGTAGGTTAGCTTTTCTCACTAAATAGTATTCACCTAAGATTCCTCCATGTCTTTTCATAGCTTGATAGCTCATTTATTTTGGCACTAAAAAGTATTCCATTGTACAGATGTACCACAGTTTTATTTGGTTTTTATTTATTCTCCCACTGAAGGACATCTTGGTTAGCTGCTAAGTTTTGACAATTATGATTAAGGCTGCTGTAAACATCAATGTGCAGATAGTTGTCTGGATGTAAGTTCTTTACTCCTTTGGGTAAATACCAAGGAACACGGATTGCTGGATTCTTAGGTTAAAAATATGTTTAGTTTTGTAAGAAACTACCAAAATGTCTTCCAAAGGGGCTTTACTGTTTTGCATTTCCACCAGCAATGTTTCAGAGTTCTTATTACTCCTCATCTCACCAGCATTTGGTGACAAACACCATTTATTTAAAAAGTTCATTTTTTTCCTCATTGATTTGAGACCCTGTCTTTATTATGTAGTACTACAGTTTAATATCCAGTTGGGTCTCCTTGATTTTCTATTTTGCCGTTTGTATGTCAGCCAGTTCACACAGCAGTACTACACTGTTTTAACTATGGAGGCTTTATAGACTTTTAATATCTAAGAAAGTTATATTTCCCACTTTGCTTTGCTTTTTCTTACTTTACCAGGTCACTGCTGCTGGTTTATTCTTCCATAATAACTTTAAAATCAAGGTATCTAACTCCAGATTAAATACAAACACCCAGTGCTCTTTTTATTGGAATCAAGTTATATTTATAAACAAAATTAAGGAGAACTAACATCTCTGTGAATGAGTTTTCCAACCCAAGAACATAGGATGTGTTGTTGTTGTTTTTTAAATCTATCTTACAGACAAGGGTGGTAGTGTATGTTTTAATCGTTTTATATATTGCACGTTTTTTATTAAACTTATGCCTTCATCTTTTGTTTATAGAGTCCTCTCTTCCATTATATATTTCAACTTGTTGTTGTATACATTAAGGTTATTGATTGTGTATTTCATTTTATATATTGCAACTTTACTATTATCTTGTTTGCAGTTGTTTTATGTTATTTTCTTTTGAATTTTCTAGATATTTATATCTTTTGCTAATAGAAAGGTTTACTTTTTTATTTTGGTCCTCCATCACCATTTATTTGGTTTTCTTTATGACCTTCCCCTCCCCTGACCCCCTCCCTCTTCTACTTTCCCCTCCCCTTGGTAACCACTGCACTCATCCATGTCCATGAGTCTCAATTTTGTGTCCCACCTATGTATGGAATCATACAGTTCTTAGTTTTTTCTGATTTACTTATTTCACTCAGTATCATGTTATCAAGGTCCATCCGTGTTGTCGTAAATGATCTGATGTCATCATTTCTTATGGCTGAGTAGTATTCCATAGTATATATGTACCACATCTTCTTTATCTAATCACCTATTGAAGGGCTTTTTGGTTGTTTCCATTCTTGGCCACTGCGAACAATGCTGCAATGAACATGGGGCTGCATGTGTCTTTATGTACCACTGTTTTTTAGTTTAGGGGCTATATACCCAGTAGAGGGATTGCTGAGTCATATAGTAGTTCTATTCTTAATTTTTTGAGGAACCACCATGCTTTCTTCCATAATGGTTGTACTACTTTACATTCCCACCAACAGTGGATGAGGGTTCCTTTTTCTCCACAGCCTCTCCAATACTTGCTATTACCCATCTTGTTGATAATAGCTAATCTAACAGGTGTGAGGTGGTATCTCATTGTAGTTTTGATTTGCATTCCTCTAATAGCTAGTGAAGATGAGCATCTTTTCATATATCTGTTGGCCATTTGTATTTCTTCCTGGAAGAGTGTCTGTTCATGTCCTCTTCCCATTTTTTTTTTTTTTTTTCATTTTTCTGAAGCTGGAAACGGGGAGAGACAGTCAGACAGACTCCCGCATGCGCCCGGCTGGGATCCACCTGGCACGCCCACCATGGGGCGACGCTCTGCCCACCAGGGGGCGATGCTCTGCCCATCCTGGGCGTCGCCATGTTGCGACCAGAGCCACTCTAGCGCCTGAGGCAGAGGCCACAGAGCCATCCCCAGCGCCCGGGCCATCGTTGCTCCAATGGAGCCCTGGCTTCGGGAGGGGAAGAGAGAGACAGAGAGGAAAGCGTGGTGGAGGGGTGGAGAAGCAAATGGGCGCTTCTCCTGTGTGCCCTGGCCGGGAATCAAACCCGGGTCCTCCGCACGCTAGGCCGACGCTCTACCGCTGAGCCAACCGGCCAGGGCTTCCCATTTTTTTTATTGGATTGTTTGCTTGTTTGTTGTTGAGTTTTGTGAGTTCTTTGTATATTTTGGATATTAGGCCCTTATCTGAGCTGTTGTTTGAAAATATCATCTCCCATTTAGTTGGCTGTCTGTTTTGTTGTCAGTTTCTCTTGCTGTGCAAAAGCTTCTTAGTCTATGTAGTCCCATTCATTTATCTTTGCCTTTGAAGTCAAATTCATAAAATGCTCTTTATGGCCAAGGTACATGAGTTTAGTACCTATGTTTTCTTCTATGTAATTTATTGTTTCAGGTACTATATTTAGGTCTTTGATCCATTCTGAATTAATTTTGGTACAAGGGGACAAACTGTAGTGAGTTTCATTCTTAGTCTTTTGCACATGGCTCTCCAGTTTTCCCAGCACCATTTCTTTTCTCCATTGTGTGTTGTTGGCCTCTTTATCAAAAATTATTTGACCATATATATGTGGTTTTATTTCTGGGCTTTCTATTCTATTTTTCTGCCAATACCATGCTATTTTGATTATCATGGCTCTATAATATAATTTGAAGTCAGGTATTGTAATGCCCCAGTTTCATTCTATTTTCTTAGGATTACTTTGGCTATTCAGGGTTTTTTATAGTTCTATATAAACTTGATGATTTTTTGTTCCATTTCTTTAAAAAATGACATTGGAATCTTAATGGGAATTGCATTAAATTTGTATATTGCTTTGGGTAGGTTTACCTTTTTCATTCCAGCTCTTGTGCATTTAATTTTTGAAATCTTTTCTAATTGCGTTAGTTAATATATTCAATACAATGTTAAATGGTAGTGGTAATAGTCTTGTTCCTGAATTTATTGGGAATGCCATTAAGGAAGGATTTGACTTTTGAATTCACATAGACACCACAAGTAATTGTTTCAGCACTACTGTTTCAGCACTTTCTGTTTTTGTATAGTTGGTCTTGAATGAATCTGGGTTTCTTGGTGAGAGTCAAGGAGTACAGGGAAATAGAAAAGTCTAAAGCATCCATTAGTTTCTGCTAACTGAATGTTGAGTGTTTTTAAATAAATGAGTGTTAGATTTTTATTAAAAACTTTTTCAGTATCTGTGAATATAACATAATTTTTTTCTTATCTATTAATCTGATGAATTGTACTATTTATTTCCTTAACGAACCACTTTTACATTTGGTCATAATGTATTATTTTTAATGTATTGTTAGATTCTCTTTGCTAATATTATATTTGAGATTTTTGTATCTATATAAGTGAAATTGGTTATTCATATTCTTTTTGTTAATTGATTTTTATATATAATGAAATATATGCCCTAATATCCCAGAGAACACCATCAAGTAGTCTATTAAGACCAGCACATCTTTAGATTCTAATATGATGACTCTATACTCTAAAGCAGAAGTTTCCCTGACACTGTGGAATGCCAGGTCTACTGCTCCAGGTCTAGAATCAGCCCTTACTTGTATATTTTGCCTCTTGGGTTATAAACCTACATTTCTGAAGGCATAGCGCCTGAAAGTCCCTTAAGTCAATAGATAATATCCTTTCTCTCCATGGATGTGAGCCAGGGACTTCAATTTCTAGTGAATACATTTCTAGTTGAAACTCTGTTGAACCCAAACTTATGACTTCCACAGGAAGAATATTACATTTGAAGCTTCTTGTGAATGCTTGCAGTATCTTCTCCCTCCTCCTGTAGCAGACCTCTATATCCTGAGAATTACAATCCTGTGGTGGTGATATTCATTTGTTTAAGCATAGTTAAGTAGACTTTGGTAGCAATATTAGGGTATGAAGAAAGGGCTCAAATGTGCAAGGAAAAGCCAATGCTTATTATTTTAATGTAGACCCTATGTGTATTTTAAGTGATCTTGTAATTTAGTTGTCCTGTTTCATGTGTTTAGTGAAAGTTAGAACAAATCATATCTTTATTAAAATTATATCATTGCTTCCATCACAATTAAAATCATTTTCTTATTTGTCTCTTACAGAGGACATAAAGATAAGATATTTGTGGTAAAGTGTAACCCACACCATGTTGACAAACTGGTTACAGTTGGAATAAAGCACATTAAATTCTGGCAACAAGCAGGTACTATTGTTTGGGCTTATCACTTACATGGTTTAGAGCAGAAGGAAACTGTGACCACTGCCTAGCCTGTCTCTGCACTCTCAGGTTAAAATGCTCCTAAAAGATATTCTCTCCCTAATTCAATTTGGACTGCTTATTGTCTATGCTGTGAAATTTTTAGAACACTCTGTATGATGCTATGCATATTCATCAATATCTAGAAAGCTTTGGAAGATGTTCTGCTGTGAAAATAAATATCTTTAGTCCTCTGTTATGAAAGCAGTAATTATGTTGGATTACTGAGCAGGAAGTATAATAATCATGTTGGTTGGGTGAATACAATTTTCAGTGACAGTTCTTTGCTTTATCATTGAATTTAGCAAATGAATTAAATCCTTACACTACACACAGTAGGTGGCCAAAATTAGTATTTTTGAATTATAGTGTTGGTAATAATGATGAGTAAATAAGCATGAAAAAAAAGTGAACCGATTTCTTACTCTTTTCACTGTTATTAAATTTATTTCTGAACTCTTAGTATCAGCTTTTATACCAAGCCCAACTTTATACTAGACAAAACATAAAGAAGCTCCGGTTCCGGTGCTTTCTGCTTTCATGAGAGGATAAGGCAGCCAGCATGTCTGGAGAGCCAGCCTGTGTGGCGCTGTCTGGCAGGAGCCGTGTTTCTCAACGCTCGTCAGGAAGTGCGGGGAAACGAGAACATCTAAGGGGCGAATCTGCTGCACTTTCTCCTACACAGTGACTCATTTTTCTCACCCCAAAGCCGCTGTGATAGAAATCGAGGCAAAACATACATAACATGTTTACACTTTACGTTCGCAGCTGGCGC
This sequence comes from Saccopteryx leptura, assembly GCF_036850995.1. Taxonomy (NCBI): domain Eukaryota; kingdom Metazoa; phylum Chordata; class Mammalia; order Chiroptera; family Emballonuridae; genus Saccopteryx; species Saccopteryx leptura. The sequence goes on along the minus strand of NC_089505.1, from coordinate 262,915,645 downwards.
TCTTTCTGGTCTCTTTGCTCGGCATTTGTGAGGACAGTCCTAGTTCCTCCCAGCACTTAGTCACTCCTCCCTCAGGCTGTCAGAACTCGCGCTCACCTTGGTTAGATGCAGGTGTTGTTGGACTGAGATGCGTATCAAGTCCCCTAAGTTCCTTGAAGGCAGGAACCCTGTTTTCATCTTGATACCCCAGCATTGACCACCGTGTCTACCACAGAGTAGGGACTCAGTAAACACTGAATTAATGTGTGAGTGAAGGAGAAACCCCGTTATGTTTTTGTCTGTGATAATTTTTGCTGTTTTTGTACATCTCTGTGTGTACACATAATGTTGACACACTGGGTTTTTCATTGAAGGTAGTCATTTCTACAGGCTCAATAGGAGGTATCACTTTTTTTAAAAAGTAATAAATTCTCTTGGTCCACTGCAGGTGGAGGCTTCACCTCTAAAAGAGGAGTATTTGGCAGTGTTGGAAAATCAGAAACAATGATGTGTGTTTCTTATGGACGAATGGAAGATCTAGTATTCTCAGGAGCAGCTACTGGAGATATTTTTATTTGGAAAGAAATTCTACTACTAAAGACAGTGAAGGCACATGACGGGCCTGTGTTTGCTATGTATGCGTTGGATAAGGTATGGTATATTTTTCAGAATTCATTTTCCTCATCAGCTTTCTAAAATCATAAGTTAGCCTTAGGAAGGTCCACACCAGGAGAATCCCATGTCTAAAAACAGTACTATCTGGATTAGGAAGTAGTTCTGACAAACTTCCAGTGAAGAGAAGACGGGGAATATAAATATTTAAAATTTTCTTTCATTTATAATTATTTCTTTATATGCAATTTCTCCCCATATTTTTCACACTTGTTCTTCTGGTTCTCATTCCTTAGAGTTCCTTTAGAATTAGTCTGAGGTAAATGTAGACACACAGTAGTAGAAGAGACCTGAGAACTATTTTAGCGTTTTCTTCGTCCTCGGTGGTACGAGGAGCAGAGAGAGACCTGGAAGTACCACGTGGTTAGGTTATCGTTCCACCTGTCAGTTTGACCAGAAGTTATGTTGATAGCCAGCTGGTTCCTGTGTAAACAGCGTCAGCCTTAACAAGAACGTTAGAGTGAAGTCTTTTCACCAGCTGTTTTAGGATTCTCCAAAGAAACAGAACCAGTAGAACATACATGCATACACACACATGCAGCCATGTACCACTTAATGAGGGGGATACATCCTGAGAAATGAGTCGTTGGGTGATTTTGTCATTGTTCAGAGTTGTGTTGAGAGTGCTCTTACACAAACCTAGATGGTATAGCCTACTACCCTAACTACATGTGGTATACTTACACACGACTGGCAGAGCAGCGAGTTTGTTTACGCCAGCATCACTACGAACATGTGAGGAATGCATTGTGCTACTGCATGACAATGTTAACTAGGGGATAGAAAATTTTCAGCTCTTACAATCTTATGGAACCACCATTGTTTATGTGGTCTGTCGCTGAACAAAATGTCATTATGTGACACATGACTATATAAAAAGGAGATTTATTATGAGGAATTGGTTTATGCACTTGTGGAGGCTGAGAAGTCCCTCTATGTCATCTGCAAGCTGGGAGCCAAGAAAGCTAGTAACTCAGTCCAAGTCCAAAGGCCTGGGAACAAGGGGAGCTGGTGGTTTAAGTCCCAGTCTGAGGGCCAGAGGAGAGATGAGATGTCCCAGCTCAGTGAGACGGGAAACAAGGGATGAATTCCTCCTTTCTCTGATGTATCTTCAGGCTCCCTCATTGGGGAAGCAATCTACTGATTCCACCAAGTCAAAGCTAATCTCAACCAGAAACACCCTTACAGATACATACGGAAATAATATTTAATCTGAGCACCCATGGCCAGTCAAGTTGGCATACAAAATTAACCATCACACTGACCATATTTCCACTTAAGCTCATCTTTATCCTCATCTGTCCAGTTACCCACCTGCCTTATAGTCTTTCTTTATAAAGGTTACACTTACCTTCAGTGTTATTAAAACACTTTCTTCAGTCAATTTGTTGAAAATCTCAATTTTTTATTCACTGCTAGCTTGCTGGGGGTACCAATTCATCTATACTCCTTGACCTCCAGCTGTTAAAGCCACCCAACACACCCAAGCCAAGCCTCATTTTGCATTTACCTGTTCTCAGGTAAATATGTGCTGATCCCACTACAGAAGTAGGTTCTTATATGTGCAACTATATGGTTGTTTTAGTCATTAAACTAGTTTTTTTCCTAGCAAGCTTGTTAAACTGTAAATATTAGAAAAGATAGGCCCTGGCCGGTTGGCTCAGTGGTAGAGCGTCGGCCTGGCATGCGGAAGTCCCGGGTTCGATTCCTGGCCAGGGCACACAGGAGAGGCGCCCATCTGCTTCTTCACCCCTCCCCCTATCCTTCCTCTCTGTCTCTCTCTTCCCCTCCCGCAGCTGAGGCTCCATTGGAGCAAAGTTGGCCCGGGCATTGGGGATGGCTCCTTGGCCTCTGCCCCAGGCGCTAGAGTGGCTCTGGTTGCAACAGAGCAACGCCCCAGATGGGCAGAGCATCGCCCCCTGGTGGCCATGCCAGGTGGATCCCGGTCGGGCGCATGCGGGAGTCTGTCTGACTGCCTCCCCGTTTCCAGCTTCAGAAAAATACAAAAATAAATAAATAAATTAATTAATTAATAAAAAAAAAAAGAAAAGATTAAAGAAGAATGCAAAATTTCTGTAGGCCCAGAAGCTTACGTGATATAATGTGTTTAAACTTATTTATTGCTTGGTAACATAAGCTGACAAATCATGTAACATAAGCTGACAAATCATGGATATTACAGTATAATATACTACATTTAAATTTAATTTGGGGATTGAATCTCCCTGGGTGCAAAATCTGTTGTAAGAATAGGAATATTTGCCCTGGCCGGTTGGCTCAGTGGTAGAGCGTCAGCCTGGCGTACAGCAGTCCTGGGTTCGATTCCCGGCCAGGGCACACAGGAGAGGCACCCATCTGCTTCTCCATCCCTCCCCCTCTCCTTCCTCTCTGTCTCTCTCTTCCCCTCCCGCAGCGAGGCTCCATTGGAGCAAGGATGGCCCGGGCGCTGGGGATGGATCCTTGGCCTCTGCCCCAGGTGCTAGAGTGGCTCTGGTCACAGCAGAGCAACCCCCCGGAGGGGCAGAGCATCGCCCCCTGGTGGGCAGAGCGTCGCCCCTGGTGGGCGTGCCGGGTGGATCTCGGTCGGGCGCATGCAGGAGTCTGTCTGACTGTCTATCCCCGTTTCCAGCTTCAGAAAAATACAAAAAAAAAAAAAAAAAAGAAAAAAAAGAATAGGAATATTTAATGTAATAAACTTCAAGATATTATTTTCTTGTAAACATCATTAAAATGCAGTAAATTAAAAAGTTTCTGAGAAAACAGAATGAATTACTCAGTATTTTTCTTCAAAACAAAAAAAGACTTTTCTAAGAATAGTTGGTACATATGATAAGTTGCCAGGAAGGAGAACTAACAAGACCAAGAAATCATAAACTTAAAACAAGAATAAAGATCACTGCTCTGTGAAATACATCCAACATGTTAAGCTTTTTACTTTCCAGGTTTTGTAAAAATTTATCTGGATTTTAATTATTGTAGAAATTAATGTCTGTCGAACAAGTTAGGATGGTTTTGTTATATGAAGTGCCTAACTTACTCTTAATAATAAATAATGATGCTTTTTTTCTAGAAGTAATTATTTTTATTTTAAAATATTGAACAATCGCCTGGCCTGTGGTGGTGCAGTGGATGAAGTGTCGACCTGGAAGCGCTGAGGTTGCCGGTTCGAGACCCTGGGCTTGCCTGGTCAGGGCGCATGTGGGAATTGAGGCTTTCTGCTCCTCCCCCCTTCTCTCTCTCTCTCTCTCTCTCTCTCTCTCTCTCCTCTCTATAATGAATAAATAAAGTCTTTTAAAAAAAAGAAATCCTTTGTAAAATATTGAACAATCATTTTTTGCTGTGATGTTAATTCTGACTCGTTCAGGAGAAGTATATGAGATACTAGAATCTGCCAGACTCTGGGGCCGGTGCCGTTCTGTAGGAACCCACTCCCTAGTTAGGGGATGCAGTACAGAAACAGCCATGATCCAGTTTCCCAAGAGCCAACCGCTGGTCTGAAGGAGGTGCTGTGGACACCCAATGAGAGTGGACTTGATCTTGTTAGAGAAGTAAGGAAGAGATGCTTCCAGAAAATATCATATTACTATTATATGTTGTCAGGTTTTCAGTCTACTGCCCTTAGGAAGAAAACACAAAGTTGCTTTACCCAAGGACGACTGCTGTTCGGACTGGCTGGGTCATTTTAAAGTGTATGTAATTCTTCCCACGTGTGCATTCACAGGGTTTTGTAACGGGTGGAAAGGACGGGATCGTGGAGCTCTGGGATGATATGTTTGAAAGATGCTTGAAGACTTATGCCATCAAAAGAGCAGCATTGTCAACCAGCTCTAAAGGTACCATTCCCAAGTATGCAGTAGTCTTTCTGTTTGTAGGGATGGATAGTATTAATGTTTTTGGAAAAACATGACGAAGTCCGTTCCCTTTCTTCGACATTCAAAGCTCTTGGCCTCTGGTAGATATGTCAAGAATGATTTTCTGGCCTGATTGGTGATGGCACAGTGGAGAGTTGACCTGGGACACTGAGGTCCCAGGTTTGAAACCCGAGGTCACTGGCTTGAGTACAGGATCATCCAGTTTGAGCATGGGCTCACCAGCTTGAGTGCGAGGTCGCTGGCTTGAGCCTGGGATCATCAACATAATCCCATGGTTGCTGGCTGGAGCCCAAAGGTCACTGGCTTGAACATGGTGTCACTGTCTTGGCTGGCGCCCCCCTGGTTAAGGCACATATAAGAAAGCAATCAATGAACAACTAAGGTGCTACAACTATGAGCTGATGCTTCTCATCTCTCTCCCTTCCTATCTCTCTCTCTTTCTCCAGCCCCCTCCCTCTCTTGCACATGCACCTAAAAAAAAAAAAATTATTGTCTAGGTATCTAGTATTTTGGAACCAGAAAAACAGAATTTATATAATAATCAGCCTTTTAAAATTTTATTCTATTAAATACATTTTCCCTCCTCAGGCTTGCTTTTGGAAGATAACCCTTCAATTCGTGCCATCACTTTAGGACATGGACGTATCCTGGTGGGAACCAAAAATGGAGAGATCCTGGAAATTGACAAAAGTGGCCCAATGACACTGCTTGTTCAGGTACTGTGTTTGTACATGTTCTAAACCATGGTTCACATCAGGGCCAGGGCTGGGGGAGGTGAGGAGGGTACTTAATGTGAAAAATTTGAGGAAGTAATCACTCAGCTCCATGCACATATTATTTACCTATTGTTGTATAGCAAATTGCCACAAACAGTAGCTTTCTAAAAACACACACATTTCTTATCTTATAATTTCTCTGGATTAGGAGTTTGAGCATGGCTTAACTGGGTCCTCAATTTAAGGTTCCACAAGGCTGTGGTGAGAGTCAGGGCTGCAGTCTCATCTGGAGCTAAACTGAGGAAAGATCTTCTTCTGAGGTCACACAGGTGATTGACGGAATTTAGTTTCTCGTGGTTGTAAGACTGCCGGCTTCCATACCTTGCTGGCTGTTGGCCAGAGGCCACCTTCAGCTTCTGGATGCTGCCCACAGTCACTGCCCACATGGGATTCCCCAACATGGCTCTTACTTCCTCAAAGCCAGCAAGGGAGAGAGGAAAAACAGGCACTGCAGTTTTATGTAACATAATCATATTATCACATACGTGTAATCATAAACATCTATCACCTTTGCCATTTTTTTTCTTAAGCCACAGGTCATGTCATACTCAATGGGGGGTGATTACATAAGAGTATGAAAACCAGGAGGATCATGAGAGTCACCTGAAGAGTCTCCCCATCACAGGCCACCCTCTGGCCACCAATTATACATGTTTCTACCCATTCAAAACTCATTCGCTCCACCCAAGGTCTCCAAGGACCTTATCCCATTACAGTATCTGCTCAAACTCTCATCTAGGGCAAGTCCAGGTGTGCACAAGGCTCCTTGGGTGTGTTTTCTCTCAGACTGTCAGTCTGTACAACTAACAAGACGAGCTCTCTGCTCCACGCACACCAAACATATAAGCGCCTGTTTAGATTTTATGCCTCACCTGAGCCTCAGCCTTGATTCACAGACTCACACTACATACTCCTTACCTTCCCTCTGCCCTCAAGAATTATATTTAGGTAAAATCAGATTAAAATAAATACCAATGAATCCTCAAAGATCAAAGACATGATACAGCCCCCCTGAGGGGGTGGTAGTGTGTAGAGGTGAGTAGGTAGGGGGTCCTGCCCAATTTGGTGATGGATAGACCTGATGTGTAGATGGAAGAGGCATGGGAGGTAAGAGTGTGTGGTCAGGAAGTGGAGTAAGAGAGTGAGCACTGATTATATAAGTTTTAGGGCTTCTGTGGGTCCAAAGGAGGAGCTTCACCTCCTTCCCCTATCCTGACTGCTGCCCGTGGGCTTGTATTAGTGACGAATCCCTAGATCCCACTGAGAGGGCCCTCCGACTGACTACATGCTGGGAACACGTCCACACACAGACCATGGCTTACAGCAAACACTGAGGTTTTAGAAATGCATGTGCTCAAGTCCGGCTATCTTGAATAAGAATCTTTGTTTTAAAAAATAAACTGTGTTGAAGACAAACCTGAAAAGCTCTCTCGCTGACTGTGCCGGGCAGCCTGAAGCTGTGTCCTCGTGTTGTGGTGTTTTTGTCCAATTGCTCCTGCTTTTGCTGTTTCCTGCCAAACTAATTTCTTTTTCTTTCTGGCCATGGCTTCTTATTTAATTTTATTGAAAAGCAAGTGTTAGTTTCAACTTAACTTTATCTTTTAAATTCATTATTGATTTTATTAATGCCCACATGTTTGAGAATTTAAATTTTTTCATACATGCTATATTGTTAAATATTTTGTAAGATTTATACCATAATGTGATTTAAATAGTGTTGTAAGATTTAAACTTAGTTTTCTAACTTTAAATTCTAAGTATTATGTTATAGTTGTTTAAATGTTTTAAACTTGACAATGAAGGTTTTTCACTTTTTCTCTGCAATTCTAATCTTTTTTGTATTCATTTCTGTTGCTCTAATAGTACAAATAACCACAGGTACCATTTATTGAGCACCTACTATGTGTCAGGAAGTACTGTTATACAAAGTTTCTCTCTCACCTCTGAAACAGATTTGCTCCTTTGAAACTGTTTTATTGGTGAGGGACTCAAAGCCCAGTTACTTGCCCACAGCCACGTGCTAAGAACTGCAGAGCTGAGACACACCGAGGTTTGTCAGACCCCAGAACCCTTTCTCCTTCACTCCCCCAGGCTGTTCTTGAAGTGTCTCAGCGTGGAGACTGCCGGAGAGCAGTGCAGAAGGCACAGCCTCTGAGCTGTGGAGCTGGTGAACCATCTTCTCTCCGTACACGTTACCACTGGTTTCCTTGTTCTTCAGCATCTCTTTTCTCTGGGGTCTATTGTGTACTCGTCGTTTCCTCCTAGGTGGACCTCAGTCGTTCAATGCAATCAATCAGTGTTTGTTGGGCTCCTGCCGAGATCGGCCCCATGCTGTGCACAGTGCATGGGGCTTCCTGCTTCTGTTCTGAGACAGGATGGACCCTGAGGGAAGGGAAGGGACAGCAGAGGCAGCACGCCTGAGCCCATCAGCTAGCTGCTGTGGAAATCGGGACCGCTGGTCCAGTGTCACTAGCATGGCAATCCAATATCGTCTGGAATACATTGCTTATTTTTAAGAGAAGCTGGGTTGGGGGAAGAGAGAAGTGACATGAGGTGATTTCTGACCCTTTCCGTTATGTATACTTTGAACACAGTCAACGCGGGTCTGCAGCTGTTTGTTACAGCTTTATGGGAGATACAGTAGACAAGCAGGTCCCAAGCTCCTTCCCTAGTGCCACTCACCATGCTCCCAGCCTGCCTTGCTCACTGTCCATTCCTGTGTTATACAGGAATTATAACAATTCTATTAGATTAAGGAAATACAGTTTTTAAATCAATACATGAGGCAGTGGTTTGAAAGGGTCTCAGAGCCCCCCAACCCTGTCCGAGGCTTCTGAAGGGAGGAAGGCTGGGAAACAGGTTGCTCCAAACCCAGTCGTTCAGAAACAGTATGCACACCCTCCAGCCCGCACAGACATTTGAATGTCACCTGCATTTGGAACTTTGTGTCTTCTGCCAAATTACTGTTTTGTTCAAACAGCGTCCCAGCTAAACTGAAATCATCCAATTTCTCTTTGGAAAGCCACCTGTTCCCCAAAGCATTCTAGCACAGACACCTTTCAGATGTCTGTATATGGTCTTATAATTAGCCACTAAAAGTAGAAATGCGGTAAACAGTCTGGTCTGCACACGAATCTGTTCTTTACACTGCTTTACTGAGTGATGAATTATAGGAATCAGATTCTTTTTCTCTGTAGTTGTTCATTTTTAAATATTGTTTTATTTCAGTTATTATTCTAAATCACTTAAATATGGTCTAATGCCTATTAAGCACCTTTCAGTTTTCCAGTGTTCGTTGGATAGACTAATTTGTGAACAAATGCCAAACCCAGAAAATTTGAAATGAAAATTTAGCTCTCTTTATTTCTCTTCTTCTGAATGCTATACATTCAAAAGACTAAAATTGAATTAACAAGAATATTGCTATCTAACTCCTCTACCAAAGATGGGTGGTACCTGCATCTTTTAGAATATGGTTTTATTGAAGGAAGCAGTTTGTCTCACTGTGATCAAGCTGTTTTACTAGGAGGTACATGATACTGTGTTTATTTGATGTAAAACAACAGGATAAAATGAAGGTACTTTATTATTCACCCAGATGTTTCTAAATGAGGAGATATCTGGCATTATATAAAACAAAATTTACAGGCGATGAGTCCATATTTTGCTTCCCAAATGAACACTTTAGCATCCTGTCAGCCTGGCTATAGTTTAGGTTCAAATGAGAAATTTATTCACTGCAATCATTTGGCTGAAGGAAGCTTTAACTGTGTTTATTCATATTTGAACCTGTTTGGAATACGTTTGGCTGAACATGCAGCACAAGGCTGCCAAAGAGCGAGCCAAGAAGCGTGGACCGAGCTGATGTTGTCCCGTTTCCTCTCCGCAGGGGCACATGGAGGGGGAGGTGTGGGGGCTGGCAGCTCACCCTCTCCTGCCCGTCTGTGCAACAGTGAGCGACGATAAAACACTTCGCATCTGGGAACTATCCTCCCAGCACCGGATGCTGGCGGTACGGAAACTCAAAAAAGGTATATGACATCACATTACACACCTGGAAAGGTATTTACAAACAACAGAGTGGGTTGGATTCACTTATTCATTCAACTTATATTTACCGACAGCACCTGTTGTGTGCCCCAGAGTATGTAAGGTGATGGGAATTGACGTTGCTTGCTCCAGTCATCCCTCAGCACCTATCGAACTATTCCAGGAGGCGGGCCCTGTCCGTCGGGTCCAGCTCTGTGACTCACTTGCTTTTCCTTGCACTTCACAGGCATTTGCCACCTGGGGGCAATATGTCCTTCTTCTTCTCATCGGGAGCTGAAATGCATCAGTTTCTAGAGAATGCTGTTTAACTATATGTCTAACAGTCTCCAGAACTTTTCATGTCTGAAAAACAGAGATCAGCTACACAAAAAAATGATACTTAATATCAAGAAATGAGTATATATGTATTGAACACCTATAAGCACTAGAACTAAGAGAGATAGCAAGTACAAATTCAGCACACATTTATTGAGTAGTGTCTGTGTTTCAGGCAGGGGGATCCCAAGCTCCCATCTCTAGTGTCAGAGATGGACAAGAGTTGAACAGAATCCCAGCAACAGATGGTCCATTCAAACTGGGTAATTTGAGGAGAGTCTAAAAATAAGACTGTTTGTAAGGGGCGGGGGTAAGTATTGAGAAATGACCAGGGATAGTGCAGCAGCCTGCAGCTATTAGCAGTGGGGCACCGTTACCAGCCCTGGGCCTGAAGGGGCAGGAGGAGGGAGCGATGGCTGGAATCCTGACTGGGGGGGGGGGGGGGCGGCTTTGGGACATAGCAGCCTGACAGCAGCTGTGACCATCGGCCCAGACGTTCACCTGCAGTGACCCTGCAGGGAGGCAGCTAAGAGAATACTTCTTCCCTCCTCTCTCCATTGTCTCCTACCTGTGCTCCCTCCCGGCCAGACCCAGTCAGAAGCCAGAGGGCCAGCAGGCCCGTTGATGCCCTCCATGCAGGCCAGCTCCAGGTGCTGAGCAGGGTGGAGAGTGGCTGTGGAGAGACAGACTCAGGCATAAACGGGCAGTGGAGGTTTGGGGGAAGGCCGCCTGCTGGGGCCGGCTTCATCACAGGAGAGATGAGGCCGAGGCCAAAGGATTTGTGAAACTTCTTAAAGCAGGAGAGGATGACACTGTGGGGGCGGAAGTGGTCTCTGGCACTGAAGTATTGGTATTGAATAGTTTTATAAGCAAAGAGACGTGGGGAGTGTATTCTAGGATAAAATAAAGGTGTCAGGAGAGTAGTGACAATAATGCTTGCTTAGCCAGTGACTGTGCTAGCATTTTGCATTTGGTCTTCATGGGAACCCAATGAATAAGGCCATTATTGTTGCCACTTATAAATTAGGAAACTGAGGCACAGAGAATTTAAGTCATTTGCTGAAAGCCTCACAGCTCGTAAGTGACGGAACTGAATTGAAACCCGGTGTTGTGGCTCAGAGCAGACGTGTGGCCCCTGCGTGGTGCTGGTCTCTCCTACCGCATTGCCTCTCTTACACTGGACTCGTGGGCCTTGGTCAGTGGAGCCAGGACTCCAGCCCAGGTCTGACTCCAAAGCCCATGCTTTTAGCCACCGCAAGGTTGAGTCATTTGGGCACTAATTTATATTGGAAAATGATAGAAGAACTCCTCGTTGTGAATGACTTGAGTGTCACTAGTTAGAAATTAGTTCAGAAGAACTACTAAATTATGTTAGATAAGATGATTCAACCCAGTGTACAGCAGTTGTCCTGGTGTAATCATTATAGCTAGTTCTCCCTTTCACTCTCAGATGTGTCCTGGTTTGTACAGTGACTTAGATGGTTAAGCTGATCATAGTGATCTCCTTCAGGGCAGGCTGCTTTCTGTTCTTTCAGCGCCAGCACCAGGCCTGACTTCTCGTAGGTAAATAACTGTTTGATAAGTGAAGGAAGGGAGATGTAATTAGGTGAGCCAATGTAAAGTTACTGGTGTGAACATAGCTTTCAGCATACCACGAACAGTGGCCGAGGACTGTGTACGGAAGCCCGTTAGGGAATGCCTTAGCACAGGGCTGCTTGACTGTCCCACCCTGGGGCTGTGCTTACCAAAGTCTTCAGAATAAGCATGGGAGGCGTATTCTTAGGATTCTTATTAAACAGACCCCTGTAGAGTCCATAGTCCTTATTAGAAGTGTCTCCCCGTGACCCCACAAAGCCGTAGAAAAGGCTGCTGCTCCTGTGCAGCATTCACCCAGGGTTAGTTTTACAGACACCTGTTGAGGGAATGTTGCATTCTTATGACCAAAGAGGCAGGAACAAAGTCTCTCTCTCCCCTAGAATTATGCGTTATGACCCATGGATCAGAGAATTGAACAAGACTCTTTAAAGCAAGTTTTACCTCTAAGGCATGATTTTAAAACAGTTTCTAAAAATTTTAATACAGAACGTCTGTTCTTGAGTGTCACCTCTTGGGAGCAAAGATACTAGTCGTATTAGCCCTTTGAAAACCCCAGGTATGCAGCTAATGAATGGGTACCGGCAGAGAAATTGAAAACGTGTTTTAACGTTATGACTACTGTCCTTGGGTTGGGAGGGAAGAGGTGTTTGAAGTTGTGATGTATTAGTTCTTCCGACAAGTAGTGGTAAAGACAGGCTTTCACACGGCCATGCATACGCATATGCGTAAATTTCTCCAACTCTTCGCGTGGTTTGTTTGACAGTAGAGTCATGGATAAGGAGTGTCTTTCTGTGAACTCTTGTGCAGGTGGAAGGTGCTGTGCCTTCTCCCCGGATGGGAAAGCCTTAGCAGTCGGCCTGAGTGACGGGAGCTTCCTGGTGGTAAATGCCGACACTGTGGAAGACATGGTCTCCTTCCATCACAGAAAAGAAATGATCTCTGATATTAAATTTTCAAAAGGTAACAATGACAGCAAAACTTTTAAAAATGTATTAGGACAAAAAGTTACACTAGTTATTTTCATTATTTTTTTGGCCGTTTCCCCATTTTAAAATGCTAAGTTCCTGGAAGCCAAATCTTATGTAAAATGTTTTGATATTAACTGCACATTTTTCTTTATAGATACAGGAAAATACCTTGCTGTGGCATCCCACGATAACTTTGTGGATATTTATAACGTACTTACAAGCAAAAGGGTTGGCATCTGTAAAGGTGCTTCTAGTTACATTACACATATTGACTGGGACTCTCGAGGTAAAGTATGTTGTGGCTTTTAAAATATAATTTTTGTTTTTTAAAAAGTCGATGTTCACCCGTATATTGTTTCTAGAGAGTATGGCAGTTGAGTGTTAGAAAGAACCGGGGGAGCCCACAATACAAAGGACTAATTTTACAACCCAGAGGCAGCTGCTGTTAACATTTTGAGTATTCTTCATTGTTATTAATTCAAGCCATTGAGTTTTAAGACATTGAAGATATATGATGCCTTCTGTTGCCCTGTGTCCTTGCCTTGGCCTCCTCCTTCCTGCTTCCCCCTCTCCTCCCATGCTCTACCTCCCAGAGAACTGCCAAGAAGTTTCAAGCAAGTTTCACCCTCCAGCAAGGGTGGAATGTTATAGTCAGCTTACCTCAAGTTTCTCTGCTCTCCCAGACACCCGGCCTACCTCCTGCCTCCTCTGCGTCCTGCCGCAGACAGCCCGGGGTTATGTCTATGTATTGAACAAATCTAGCTTCTACCATGTGCAAAGTCTTAAGCCAGAAAATGTGGAGGATCTAAAAGTGTCAGACATGGATCGCCCTCTCCTCAGTTTATAATTTAGTGAGGGAGACGGATTGGTACCTGCGTAATACACGAGCACCAGCCAGTAAGGGAGTGAGGCGTGCTGAGTCACACAGGGGAAGCGGTGAGCACGGGGGGAATGGCAGGTCAGCAGGAAGCACGAAAGGGGCAGCACCAGTGCCCCAGTGTCGGGCACTGTCACGTCCTATCCTAGGAAGGTGGCTGATGTTAGTCTGGGACTGGCATTTAGGAAGGGGCAGGGGAATTTTCGTCCTCTGTGGTAGAAACGCACCAAGCCCAGTGGCTTGTCTGAGGAAGAGCTCCCAGGAGCATCCATGGCACCTCCGCAGAAGGAGTGACCTTTGAGATGGGTCTTGAAGGATGAGCAGAAATGTGCCTGATAGCAAAGTCTACAACGAGCTTTTCAGAAGGAACATTGTGTCCCAAGTCATGAGGTGGGAAGATCAGGGGTGATTAGATGTAGTGACTAATGCTGAGTGGTGGAAGGGCGTGAAGGGAGGTGAAGGTGGAGAGTCAGAGATAGATGGGAAGGGACTTGTACTTCACCCAAGGAAGTTAAACACTGTACTTCATCCTGTAGGCATCAGGGAACTCGATTAGAGGCTTGGATGGGGCATTTCCTACCACCTTTTGGAGGGCTAGTACACTTGGAGTTGGAAAGCAACTACAATAGACCAGGAGAAAGAGGTCGTAAGGTCCTCAACCAAAAGGAGGTTATTTCAGAGATGCCAGAATACTTTATTTCAAGTGTTTCTTGAAGTAGTAACCATAAACCGACAGGTATTTATAGCCATAAGCTGACTTGCTGTGTGTATAGCTGTAGCTGTACTTGCTGCGTGGAACTTGGACTTTACTTAAGCTTTACGGCCTGCACGCATTTTATACAGTGCAATAGACTGGAAGGAAGAACGCCAGTTACCATGAGAGGTGCAAGTCCCAACAAGGGCAAAGAAGATCAGATAAGTCCCTCTCACTTACATGTCAGGGCCACGCTGGACACAGTGCTGAAGGCGTAGGCTGACATTTATGACAGGGCAGGACACAGGCCGCCTGAGGACACCGGCCACCTGAGAGTCATCTAAGAACTGAGGAGGCAAGTGGAAGCAGCCACTTCTCAACACGCTTCTTTGATAGTCTCTGCTTTACTGTTGGGGGTGGGGAGCAGTGATTTCTTTCTATTTACTCTCTGGCTAATGTGCCCAGATATGCCTTCTTGTGAGAAAGATTTAGAACAGTCAGGGCCAGCCTTCTGCGTACATAGACTAGTCACTAGAGTACGGTGAGTTTTATTTAAAATTAAACATACACACATTCACTCCCTCCCTCCCTCTACCTCCTACTCCCTCCCCTTCCTTCTTCTTCCCTTCCTCCCTTTTTCCTCCTTCCCCTTCCCCTTCCCTTCCTCCCTTTTTCCTCCTTCCCTCTTCCCTCACCTTTCTTCCCTCCCTCCCTCCTTCTTTCTTCCCTTCTCTTTCCCCTCCCTTCTCCCTCTCCCCCTCTCCCTCTCCCCCTCTCCCCCTCCCCCCTCATCCCCTCCCCCCTCCCCCCTCTCCCCCTCCCCCCTCTTCCCCTCATCCCCTCTCCCCCCGTCCCTCTCTCCCTCTCTCCCCCTCTCCCCCTCTCCCCCTCTCCCCCTCTCCCCCTCTCCCCCTCTCCCCCTCTCCCTCTCCCCCTCTCCCTCTCTCTCTCCCCCTCTCCCTCTCCCCCTCTCCCTCTCCCCCCTGTCCCTCTCTCCCTCTCTCCCCCTCTTCCCCTCTCCCCCTCTCCCTCTCTCCCTCTCCCTCTCTCTCTTCCTCTCCCCCTGTTCCCCTCTCCCTCCCTCCCTTCCTGACAAAATATGTGAAATCCCACCACTACAGTGGGAGGATTAACACCAATTTATTATTTACACATTAGGGAGTGAAGAGCCAAGAGAAAGTGGAACATAGTAGGAATAAGTGTTGATTAAAAAGATTTCTTTAAAATTATTTTTAATTGTGATAAAATACATAAGACATAAAATTTATCACCTTAACCATTTTTTAAAATTTTAAAATTTTTATTTTTCAGTTACAGTTTATATTCAGCATTATTTTTAGTATCACGTGTCCAGCATAGTAGTTAGACAATGATTTCCCCTGAGGTTTTAAATACCTGGCATAGCTATTACAATATTATTGACTATATTCGTTATGCTGTACCTTATATCCCCATGAGTATTTTGTAACTACCAATGTATATCTTAATCCCTCATGTTTTTACCCAGCCCCCAAGCCCCCTCCCCGTTATCACTTTTAAGTGTACGGTTCAGGGACTTTGAATAAATTCGCATCATTGTGCAGCCATCACCACCATTCCTCTCTAGAACTCTTTTCATCCTGTAAAACGGAAACTTTATACACAATAAACAAGACTTCCTCCTTCTCCCTTCCCTAGCCTCTGGAAACCACAATTCTACTTTCAGTCTCTAAGAATTGGATTGCTCTGGGTACTTTATATAAGTGAAATCATACAGTATCTGTTTTTTTGGGACTGGCTGATTTCACTTTGCATAATACCCTCAGTGTTCATCCATGTGGCAACATGTGTCAGAATTTCCTTTCTTTTTAGGGCTGAATAATATTCCCTTGTGTGTATATACTACATTTTGTTTACCCATTTATTCATCATTAGGCTGTTTCTACCTTTTGGCTGTTATGAATAATGCTGCTATGAACATGGATATACAGTTTTTTTGAGTATATACCCAGAAGTGGAATTTCTAGATCAAATGATAAATCCAACTTTAAGTTTTTAAGGAACCAACATACTGTCTTCTACAGTGGCTGCACCATTTTGCATTACCACCAGCGGTGCATAAGGGTTCCAATTTCTCCGCATCCTTGCCAACACGTGGTTATTTTCTGGAGTTTTTGCTCTGTTTTATTTTGTTTTTGATAGCAGCCATTCTAATGGGTGTGAGGTGGTATCTCATTTTAGTTTGATTGACATTTAAGAGGAATGTGTGAGCCCTGTGTTGAATGCTAGGGATGTAAAAAGGAGTAAATTTCAGATGGAAAGAATAAGATCTTGGCCAAGATCAGTGAGTTGCCACCATGGAGGGGCCTGGAGAAAGGTCTGTGTAAAGGCCCTCAATGTGGCGCCATCACTTCTGCAAGGAAAAAGGCAAACCTCACTATTTTCAAAATTCTGCCCAGAGCCAGTGTCAGTGGTCTAGCTAGAGTTCAGGATAATGGACAAAAGCACTAGGGGTTAGGATACCGAGGTCTTCAACAGCCACCTCGCCTCTCTTCCTAGGTGGCCCTGTCAGACAGATGAGAGGATTATACCAAATAGAATACTTTTCTGTGTGTATGTGACAGAGAGAGGGACAGACAGGAAGGGAGAGATGAGAAGCATCAATTCTTCACTGCAGCACCTTAGTTGTTCATTGATTGCTTTCTCATATGTGCCTAGAGGGGGGGCGGGGGAGGGCACTATAGCAGAGTGACTGACCCCTTGCTCAAGTCAGCGACCTTGGGCTCATGCCAGCAACCTTGGGCTTCAAGCCAGTGAACTTTGGGCTCAAGCCAGTGACCATGGGCTCACGTCTATGATCCCGTGCTCAAGCCAGCAACCCCGTGCTCAAGCTGGTGAGCCTATGCTCAAACTGGATGAGCCCGCGCTCAAGCCGGTGACCTCAGGGTTTCGAACCTGGGTCCTCTGTGTCCCAGTCTGATGCACTATCCACTGTACAACCGCCTGGTCAGGCCCAAATAGAATATTTTTGATTTGGGGGGAGGAGTCATACCATCTGGAGAATAACAGCAAGTGTACTCGTGAGTCTTCCCTGGTTTACCTCCAGTTTCATTGCCATGAGAAGTGTCATATTGATACTCTTCTGTTCCTAATCTCCAAGTTCACAATGCCTTACCTCAAGAATGTTACAGGCTGCCTCAAGACCAGCCCAGCCTTTCACAGCAGTCACAGCAGAGCCTCGAGGGTCTACAAAGCGTGGAGAGCAGAATTTAGGAGCAGGGATAGGTTTCATTTCTTTGATCTTGTCGAAAATAGTGAACACATTTGCTGAAGCCAGCTGACCCCTTGGGGCGGGGAATGGCACAGCCTTCCACCTCAGCAGTCTTTCGTGTCCATGGCAACCACAGGTCCCAGGGAAACCAAGAAGCCCGATGTTGGAGGCTGCAGCAACAACAGCTCCCTGAGTGAAAGCCCCTGCACAGAATGCTTGAGAAAGAAGAATGTATATGGAGAGAGATAAATCATAGAAGGAATTTCCTGGCTGCTGTTAGTTCATTTCTAGAAATATCAGGACCATAAGATCTTTTAACAATTAACAGTTTGAGCCGTAATAAGATATCTTATTCCCATTTTCATTGCCAATGGCCTGATATGTTTGGTACATTTAGTGTCAATTTTAGAATCATCCTAACTTGTAAATTATATAGCAGCTGGGATGATGTGTGTGAATAATTTTGTGGACTGTAAAGCTCTATGTTCCTGCAAGCTGTGTGATTTACTGTAACTTCTCAGAAATGAGGACATCTGTCTCTTCCAGTTACCTTATTCAGTGTGAGTAGATATTTCTAGTGAATAAAAATGTGAGAATTCTGGAAGAATAGGGTTACTGCCATTCAGGGCTGAATTATATATACATGGACTATACAGGCATTTTGTTCTTTGTTTCTGCTACTGTCCTCAGATTGTTTCCTTAGTTATACATTACACAGCAACAGGCAGTGGGGCGGGGGGGGGGGGGGGTAAACATTTTCTCTATGCCCAAGAAAACCCCAGCATAACGGCAATAAAAAAAATTGGGGAGAAAATACACACCCATAATTCCACCTTCCTAACACAAGACTAGTTGATTTTTAACATTTCTTCACATCCTTGGTTGCAAGGAACAGAAACCCACTCAATCCAGCTTAAATTTAAAAATAACAATAATAAAGGATGGGTTTATGGAAAGACATAGGGATAGCTCATAGACTCCAGTAACAGGAAGCAGCATCTCCTGAGGTTTAGGCTTTAGGAACGAACTAGGAAATGCCCAGAAACCACGCAGGCAGTCCTCCCCCTCCCTGCCTTCCCGGAGGCAGCTCGTGGCAGGGGCCCCTGCTCTCCGGTGTCTGCTTTTCGCCCCTCTCTCTGCACAAGTAGGGTTTCCCTAATTCATTTGCACTCTTTGTTGCCCCAAAATGCCACCATATCCAAAATTCACAACTAATCTCAGCAAGACACCCACTGATTCGGCTTCCCAGATCCCAGTTCTCCTGGAGAGAGAATTTGACTGTCCATCCAAGTCTCTGCGTCATGTGGAGGGCAGTTTTCAGGGAAGGGACATGGGCTGGGTAGGTCCCCACAGGTGTCTATGGTTCTGTGAAGCAATTCTGGTACTGCTCTCTTGTGTTTAAGTTCACTAATGGTCTTGCAAACATGAAGTACCTCACTGGGCTATTTTTGAAGTTTTTAGTTTGCCTGACCAGGCAGTGG
This sequence comes from Saccopteryx leptura, assembly GCF_036850995.1. Lineage (NCBI taxonomy): Eukaryota > Metazoa > Chordata > Mammalia > Chiroptera > Emballonuridae > Saccopteryx > Saccopteryx leptura. Next base: position 262,897,115 of record NC_089505.1, on the reverse strand, counting down.
CACAGTGGATAGAGAGCGTTGACCTCAGATGCTGAGGACCCCGGTTTGAAACCCCGCGGTCCTCAGCTTGAGTGCGGTCTCACCAGCTTGAGTGCAGGGTCACTGGCTTAAGTGTGGGATCATAGACATGACCCCATGATCACTGGCTTGAGCCCAAGGTCTCTGGCTAGAGCAAGGGGTCACTGGCTCAGCTGGAGCCCTCCAGTCAAGGCACGTGTGAGAAAGCAATCGATGAACAACGAAAGTGCTGCAATAAGAAGTTGATGCTTCTCATCTCTCTGTCTCTTTCTCTCGCTAAAAGAGTTTTTCTAGTATGATCTTTGAAACTGGTGTAAACTGAGTTGTTAGAATTATCTTAAAATTATGATCCAAAAATCTTCTAAAATTAGCTGTATTCAAAGAATGTTTTTATTGAACCCTTTAAATCCTTTTCCATATCCTTTGTTTTTTGCAATTGCTCTTGAGAATACTAAAAAATATTGTCGATACATTTAGGCCATTGAAAAAATATCAGTTACTCATTTGCTAAATAGCCAAAGCTAATTTAATTCTCTTTTGTCTTTTCTCATTTGTGTGTGTATGTTCAGCCATGAGGTCAGGAAAAATGTGCCCATTTCAGTGAGAACACTTTCAAATTCCATATTCCCCACGGCCAAGGCAAGACCCCCTCACCACCATGTTCTAACTCAGCAAACTACAAACAAATAAGGTTTTCAGTGATGGAATAAGAGAACCTTGTTTTTAATTAGTCACCTAGAAATAGACCTGCAACTCTGAAGCTTAAGCCAAGCTAGATTTTAGACCTAAGTGCTGTACACTTAACCATTAAACCATGATATAAACCACAAAAAGTTCTTATTTTGGTATTATTTTTTCAAGAAGGAACCTTCAAGACCACTATATGTAAGAAGTTATGGCAAAAACAGAGAGGAGATATGTGTGTGTGTATATGTGTATGTGTGTGTGTGTGTGTATATGTGTGTGTGTGTGTGTGTGTGTGTGTGTATATATATATATATTATATGTATACACACTGAATGATAGGATGTCTGAGATTTTCTTCAAAATAATCTGGGATGAGGGAATGAGTGGGGGTTCGGGAGATAGGTTTGGCCGTATGCTAATAACTATTGAAGCTGGACACTGGGTATATAGGGGTTCTTAATACTATTCTTACTTCCATATGTGTTTGCAATTTTTTATAATTAAAGAAATGCTAAAAAAAATACTAGAAAGTAAATATATCTTTTGAGTCATTTAAATTTCAAGCCAGAAAGGATTATTGATGTGCTTGGAGGAGAATTAGGAAATTGTATTATTTTGAACATTAATCAGAATGAACCCATGATTATAATTACACATCACATTGAATGACTATTTTTGCGCAACATTTTGTTTTGGGAAAGTCTTGGATTTCTCTGCAATTTTTCAAGGGATGTGGGAGAAGGGAGGGGAATGAGCATCAATAGTTTGTTTTGTGTGCCCTTAGCTTCCTGTTTCTAAACTTTAAGGGGCAAATTTAGAATTTAGACCTGAGTAAATGTGAGTGTTTGCAGCAAGGTTCTGACTTGTGATGCCATAACTTGCCAAAGCAGTTTTCTTTGACTACATCTCTGTGCTAGGCAACAGGGAAAAAGAGTGAAAAATAGATTTTTGTCAGGTCTCGGAAAAATAGCTACTATCAATGCAACGGAGTAAAGCATAACAAACATGATTCTTCTATTGTTGAAGGATGTTTAAGATCATATTTTATGAGGAAACTTTTTGTTTAAAGCGTAGCATTGGGGTTTGTGCCATGCCATGTGATTGCATTTACAGGTACTCCTCATAATTCACTGTATGAAAAAAAAAGTTTCAATTTATGAAACTTTGACTAAAATGAATCACAATAGTTACAGCCATGCTTATCACTTTATAATAAAAAAATGCAGAGTTTAATTGTCTCTCTACTTCATTCTATCATAACAGGAAAATTATTGCAAGTTAATTCTGGTGCCAAAGAACAACTCTTTTTTGAAGCTCCCAGAGGCAAACGGCATATAATCAGACCTTCAGAGGTAACAGTCATACACAAAGCTTTAAAAGATATATTTCATGTCCTGGCCAGGTGGCTCAGTGGTAAAGTGTCAGTCCGACGTGTGGAAGTCTTCGGTTTAATTCCAGTCAGGGCATGCAGAAGAAGCGACCATCTACTTCTCCACCCCTCCACCCAATCCTGCAGCCACGGCTTATTCTAGCAAATTGGCCCTGGGGCAATGAGGATGGCTCCATGGCCTTGCCTCAGGCACTAAAGTAGCTTGGTTGCAAAGCAACAGAGCAACGGCCCCAAATAGGCAAAGCATCTCCTAGTGGGGGCTTGCTGGGTGAATGCAGGAATCAGTCTCTGCCTCCTTGTCTCTCACTTAACAATAAAAATAAGTAAATAAGAAAAAATATATTTTATGAAGATTTAATATGTGCGTTTTTTTAAACTATCAATTTTTAGCCATAATATATGGGTTATATTTTTAATACAATGTATCAGTTCTTTTTCACTAATGTGGGTTACATTTTGTATACCTTTAGGCTTGATCATTTCTTAAATCTGGTTGCTTAATCTAGTTTTCTGCTTTCTGAGAATTTGTGGGTTTACTATACCACTGATGTAACAATGCACAGTTCACGTTCTGCTTAATTTTCCTGTGCCTGACAACAGTGACTAAGCTAACAATTTAGATGCTACATATTCTTTTATTCCATCCAACATGTTGTTTCGTGCAAAGCTTCTTATAAATGTAAATTCTTAAAACGTACCTTCTCAATGTTCACTATTCGTAACAATAAGCAATATTTTCTGCAACTATAATAAGACATTCTCTTTCAAAGCAAAAACTATCCACGCCCTGACCATCCTAATTTATCAGACTTTCTTTTTTCCTTGTTTTCCTATGTCCTTAGCCACATACTACACATAGGTTTTTAATTGTTGAAATAAAAGTCTTGGTAAAAATTTTGAATCCATGAACTACTTCCATCCCGAAAGCGCAGCTGCACAGTGCCTCCATATAATGACCTTGAAGGCCCAGAGGTCACTGCCTGCTTGGGCTCTATGTACATCCTCTTAGTCCTGGGAGACAACATGACTCATTTATTTGCAATGTAACCTTTGATGAAAGAAAAGGAAATATTGCTTCCTTTGAGGAAAAGTGGGTAAAAGTAAACTGTTGAGGGATAAGCACCTGCCTCTTCAGTTTGCCAGTGATATAAAGTATTCGAGTATTGTAAAGTCCGTCCAGAAATATTTGGACACGTGCACATTCATAATGTTTTTATTGTTTCAGATATTTTTAATTTTGTCACTCATTCACTGCACATCTGTTGAATGTGCTGAGCACTTCATATACCTGTATTTTAATTTTCACAACAGCCTTGTGTGATAGTTGTCATAAAGAAAGTATATGTGCAGTACTTAGGAAATGCAAGTCGTTGTAGATGGTGGCATTATATTAATGGAAATTGTTTACTGATCAGTTGGTCTCACTCCCCAATTCCAATTTTATCTTTGATTAGTCCTCATTTTAACTTTTTTTTTAAAAAAAATTGTATTGGGGTGACATAGATTATCAGCATTATACAGGTTTCAGGTGCACAATTCTATAATACACCATCTGTACGTATATTGCATTGTGTGTTGACTGCCCAGAGTCCAGTTATCTTTCCATCATCGTAGATTTGACCCCTTAATCTTCTTTGTCCTCCCTTTCTATCCCTTACCCTCCAGTAACCACCGTACTGTGTTCTGTGTCTGTGAGTTTGTTTTGTTTTGTTCACTTGTTGCTTTTTGTTTTATATCCTGCCTATGAGTGAAAGCATATGGTTCTTGTCCTTTTCTTTCTGACTCATTTCACTTAGCATGACACTCTCCAGATGCATTTGTGTTGTCCCATATGGAGAAATGTTTGTAGTATGGAGTAGGGATATTTTTAATTTTGTCACTCATTCACTGCACATCTGTTGAATGTGCTGGGCACTTCATATATCTGTATTTTAATTTTCACAACAGCCTTGTGTGATAGTTGTCAACTTCATTTTGCATATGGAGAAATAAAGATTCCAAGACAATAAGAGGACCAGGAGCTGTGATACCAATTTAGAGGGCTCAGTGTGTGACTCTGCCTGGATTTCTTCTGTGGGGTTTTTGTTTTTTTTTCAGAGACAGAGCGAGACTCCGAGAAAGGGATAGATAGAGACAGATAGACAGGAACAGAGAGAGATGAGAAGCATCAATCATCAGTTTTTTGTTGTGGCACTTTAGCTGTTCATTGATTGCTTTCTCATATGTGCCTTGACCGTGGGGCTACAGTAGACCGAGTTACCCCTTGCTCAAGCCAGCTGAGCTCGTGCTCAAGCTGGCAACCCCAGGTCTCGAACTTGGGTCCTCTGCATCCCAGTCCGATGCTCTATCCACTATGCCACCGCTGGTCAGGCTCTTCTGTGTATTTAAGCATCATTTTTATATCACTTCACCTGTCTTTTCCCATCTTGTTCTAGTGTTCCAAAATAAGTATACTAAAAAAAGTACAGTTTAACCAAATGATGGGGGAACAATTTGAGCAATTATTATGTAAAAGGGTATGCATAAAAGGCGAAATTGTGTTCTAAGACTCCCCGAAATGGCAGGCTCTGGCTCTGAAGAGTTCACTGTCACTCTTGATGCATATTTGTTATTCCAGAGGCTGATCTCGGGTGCCGCTGGCCGGGGCCCGCCAGCCTGGCCTCCTGGAACTGCTGTTCCTAAGAGCACCCAAGAGGCTCCTCAGGGTTTTTTTTATTTTTTTATTTTTTATTTATTCATTTTTTTTTTTAGAGAGGAGAGAGAGAGAGAGAGAGAGAGAAGGGGGAGGAGCTGGAAGCATCAACTCCCATATGTGCCTTGACCAGGCAAGCCCAGGGTTTTGAACCGGCGACCTCAGCATTTCCAGGTCGACGCTTTATCCACTGCGCCACCACAGGTCAGGCGAGGCTCCTCAGATTTTGCATCACCAGTATTATCAGGCCCTTCAACTGAGCAGGAAGGATTTTGAAAATTTCCTTTTTAAAAAAGTTTTGTTTTTAAACAGCCACAGTGAAACTAATACAAAGCTTACCCAGAAAATTGTTTAATATGACAAATAATAACATGTCCATTTAAATCCATCGGTGCGGCATGGTGCAGTTAGAGCAGCTCCACACCAGGAGGCCAAGTCTGTGGCCCTCGACTCCCCCTCAGCTTCCTCAGTGTGTGGGGTGACTTGCTGACCACCTCCCTGTGGGCTGCCAGTGTTGCCTCCCCTGGAAAATGATGGCAGAGAAAAAAGTGCTGTGTTGGCCTGAGGCAAGGTGCTAAGGAAGAGACCCCCCAGGACTCTCCCTCCCCCTAAGCTCAGGGTTTTAACACGTGTATTGACTCCTTGTGGATTTTCGGGGTTAGAGCAGTGGTTTTCCACTGCCGCCGGTCCATGGACCAGTGCTGGTCTGCCAGAAACTTCTTGCTGGTCCGTGAAAGAATTAACCACCCTGATGTCATATGAAGATTATTGGCTGAAAACCACTGGGTTAGAGGGTTTAGTCTTAACGTTCTATTTCTATTTTAGATGTAGCTTCCAACAAATTAAGCATTTGCTTCCCCTGATTGTACAGTGTCCAGATCTGACCAGGGGCATTCTGTTGGGGTGACTGCATGGTGAGCGGTACCAGCTAACCCCTCTCCTGCCCAGATAATGAGGCCAGGGAAGGTGCTGCTAAGGGCGCTGGGCCTCCAGGTGAACAGGGAGGGCCTCTGAAATAGAATATGAAAGCTAGAAGGGAGGCAGTGGCCAGGGGAGGTTCCCTTCTCTCCCAGTGAGGGTCCGTTTGGGACATCATAAGGGTTGAGGAAATTCCCCACCCTCAGAAAACTGAGGTAATGGCAGGGGAACTACCTCAAGTCGCCCCAGTCTGCGGCTGTGCCTGAGGCACCCCGAGTCACTGGGCCGTGCAGGTTTTAGGTCCCAGTTCTGGACGTGTCCAGAAGAAACACAGAAGCTAAATCAGGATAAATTTGAGTGATTAAAATATGAGTAGCACCTCCCCTCATGACTGAAATACTGGCCATGTCTTTATTGTATGGTTTCTCTTCTAGACAGTGACAGCTGCAGAAAGCCAGAGAGCTGGACGCAGGCGCGTTGACAACGTGCAGAGGGAGAGGCTGGCTTCTCATGTCAGCCACAACTCACCAGTGATTTTTATACCCTTGTAAAGTAAACAGTCACTTAAAGTGCTTATCTAAAGAAACTATAATAAAAATAAGTAAATACAGAGTTTGACTCGCTACTTCATTCTATTATAATAGATCTTGAATGAGAGTAAATTAGGTGAAATCCCCTTGGAAAGTCTAACACACAGTGTTATTATTTATTATTGTTTTATTTTAAAAGGAAAGAAAAGCCTCAGTTTTCTCAGGATTTAAATATACAAATTGCAACTATTCTGTCCAAGAATTTCAGACAAAACAGTCTTAAGGATGAAATGTATAGTCATATCAGTAGGAACAGCTCTTCAGATTTTTTTTTTTTTTTTTTCATTTTTCTGAAGCTGGAAACAGGGAGAGACAGTCAGACAGACTCCCGCATGCGCCCGACCGGGATCCACCCGGCACGCCCACCATGGGGCGGCGCTCTGCCCACCAGGGGGCGATGCTCTGCCCATCCTGGGCGTCGCCATATTGCGACCAGAGCCACTCTAGCGCCTGGGGCAGAGGCCGAGGAGCCATCCCCAGCGCCCGGGCCATCTTTGCTCCAATGGAGCCTTGGCTGCGGGAGGGGAAGAGAGAGACAGAGAGGAAAGCGCGGCGGAGGGGTGGAGAAGCAAATGGGCACTTCTCCTGTGTGCCCTGGCCGGGAATCGAAGCTCTTCAGATTTTTAAGATACTCTTTTGAGAGCATAAAGAACATGAAGCTAGCTGCTTAAAAAAATAAAGCTATGTCTTGTAATTTTTAAAGATAGTTTGCTAAATGATCATCAGTGGTTTTAGTTGGGAGCAATTTTAACCCTACCCCAGGGACATGTGGTGGTACCTGGGAGCAACTTGGCGTGGGAGTGCCCCTGGCATCCAGTAGGTGGAGGACAAGGATGCTGTTAAACATATCACCATGCTCAGGACAGCGCCTGACAACAAAGAATTAGACAGCCTAAGATGTCAATAGTACTGACTCTGAGAAACCCTGATCTAGCTTATGGCTCATACAGTGTTAAATATCTAGGGAAGAACTAAAAAACTTTATTGTCAGATTGCCACAATCCCAAAATGTTTGTCTTATCTAGAGACGACGATAGGGATGTTTGGCTGCAGTGTTGGTCTACTAAGACAGTGCTTGTACCGCTTTAAAACGCAACTGAGAACTGTGCACCACAGCACCCAGCACAGACGCCTGATGGTGGCCAAGTCATTATTTAGAACTTAGTCCCAGCGTTCCTTTTAAATAAAACAGATGGGTTGTGTAACAATGTATTAATTTCCTTTCCTCCTTTTGAAGATTGAGAAGCTAGTGTGGGACACGTGGACCTGTGTCCTGGGGCCCACCTGTGAGGGGATCTGGCCGGCACACAGTGATGTAACAGATGTCAACGCAGCCAGTCTTACCAAAGATGGCTCCCTCTTAGCCACTGGAGATGATTTTGGTTTTGTCAAGCTTTTTTCATATCCTGTCAAGGTAATACTGCATGTTTATTATATATGCTTGCTCAGTCTCATGAATAACCCCAAATCTATCGTATCTAAATGGATTTTTAACTATCGAAGGCATAAGCAATTAGTAACCACATTGTTGACTTTTATGCTATATAAAAACCTCCCTGATATGTTTACTAATTGGAATCAGAGTGTGGGGCATAAAATTTCTTCTTGAAAGGCCTTCATTGGTCATCAAATCCAACATCTCAAAAAATGGTAAATAAGAATTTTCTTTAGAACCTCTTGGACCTGTGTCTCTGTAACAGGTACTGTCTTTCCTGAGATGAAGAACTTACTACCTCACAAAGCAACCCAATTCATTTTTAAATAGTGCCAATTGTTAGGCCCTGGCCAGTTTGCTCAGTGGTAGAACATTGGCCCGGCATGTGGAAGTCCCATGTTCGATTCCCAGTCAGGGCACACAGGAGAAGTGCCCATCTGCTTCACTCTTCCCCCTCTTCTTTCTCTATATCTCGTTCTTCCCCTCCCACAGCCAAGGCTCCATTGAAGCAAAGTTGGCCCGGGTGCTGAGGATGGCTCCATGGCCTCCGCCTCAGGCACTAGAATGGCTCTGGTTGCAACAGAGCAACAACCCAGATGGGCAGAGCATTGTCCCCTAGTGGGCATGCCGGGTGGAACTGGTCAGGCACATGCAGAAGTCTGTCTGTCTACCTCCCCACTTCTCACTTCAGAAAAAAAATATATATATATAAAATATAGTGCCACTTATTAAAATGATTTTATTCTATATTGAAATGCAATTTTTCTCTTTAGCCAAAGTTCTGCCTTCAGAATCCTTGCTGATCAATTCTAGTCCTCTAACAGTCTCGTGTGTAGAAGGGTCACATTTGACACTCACGGAAGTCTGATTCTCTACAGCCTCAAACATCTCCAGTCTCTTCAGCCATTTCCCATTTGCTGTGGTTTCCAACTGCCCACTCCCTCCAAGCACACTCCATTTTATTCCATTTTAACCTCTCAGCTAAGACAATTCAGTGCTTCAGATCTAATCTGACCAGCTCAGGGTACAGTGGGACTTTTATCCTCTTGATTTTATATTTGTTTTTAATTAAACTGAAACAGCATCAGCTCTTTGGCTGCCACACTACACAATTGAATGATAGATGTTATTGTCAAAAGCATTTAGGTTATATCCTACATCTTATACAATTGATTTCTAAACTCTCAGTACAGAACTTTGTACCAAATGAGACTTATCTTGTTTACTTTATCTCATTCCAGCCTGTCAAGGTCTTTTCAAGTCTTTTTTCAAAGTATTTACTTTCTCTTCCAGCATCATGTCATCTTCTGATTTCATAAGTGTGAGTTCTAAATCATGGAGAGAAAAAATAATAGACTAACAACCAAACACCAGCACCAGGAGCCCCATTCAATTTGACATTCTATCATTAATGTACACATTTAATTATAGTCCTTCAGTTAGTGGCAGAGATGTTTGTATCTATCTAATTATGCTGTCATGGGCCTCACATTTACCTCTTTAGTTCAACAAGGCATCATTAAAGATTTATATATCTTGCTAAAAGCCAGGTTGATTGTGTTTCCCTAATCTCTCCTTCCAACAGACCAACTGATGAAAAATACGGGATTAATTCTCATTGAACCCCTCTTGCTGCCCAGTAATCATTACTTCTTTTTCCAAATACTTCTAGACTTTGTGTATAAACATTCACCATAGAATTTTCCATAGATTGTACCAACTTATGAATCAATATTTGCCAGAGTCTACTTGTTTTCCCTTTTAGATACACGACCTTTTTATGTTTGTTGTTACCTCTCCTGGTTTCTAAACTCCTCAGGTACTACTGATTGTATTTCTGTGGTTACATTTGAAGGCACCTGTACTCAAGTGTGTGAGCTCTGTTTGCCCTTTCTGGTTTGAAGAGCATTCTCTTTAATAGACGAAATAAGTGAGTCTACTTTCTGTTTGCATTAATCCATCTAATCTAAGAAGTGTTCCTAATGTTTCTCTATTTTTCTTTTAGTCCTATATATATAAAATTCTTTTCAACTTTCTTAGCTTTTTACCTTAACATTCTGAAACTATATTAAAGATGTCTGTGCAAGATTTTGGTATTCATCCCTGGTCATTTGCTTCTCCTTCTGTCATTCATACATTTACCTGAACACTCCAGTTTTCTCTGCAGCCTTTTTGATATCTTTAGATGCTTTCCTCTCTCCTTCTTCATTTGTTAATATCTGGTTATAGAATAATTTTTCGTAGCCTTTTCCAAGGCTCCCTTCTGATGATGTCCAATGTTCTTCTCATTGTTCACCTCAAATCTTGAAGCCACCCGATGGCCTTCTCCCAGTGATCCACCACTTTACTATGAATTCCTGGCTCTTCCTATTTGATTCGAATTCAGATTTATATAGAAATTTTCCTTGCTACTTGAACATTTTTTGAAATGAGATTGCTAGCAGGACAAGTTAGGGCTAACCTGATATTACTGTAAGAGACTCAAGTTTGGGTAAGGTTTGGGCCTATTTTCAGGTAGCTGAAATCCCCGAAGGGATTGCATCATGCTCATGCTAGATTTATTATTGGCCTGGAATTCATCACCCACAACCCTGGCCTGACCAGGTGTGCTGTCTATAGCACAGTGTCACCCTGTATTCCTCAGACTGCCAGAGCTCCAGGGAGGTCCCTCAGGGACCAACCCAGGAAACAAAGTAGGAGCCGACAAGAGGGGCTCTGGGACCTCACTTCTGCTTCAACTGGAGTCACTGTCCTTTTTTGTATTTCATACATTGATCTCCTGGGTACGATTTTTTTTTTTTTACAATATTTTGTTAGAATTTCAAATATACAGGTAAGGTGAAAGAACAATAAGGTGAACTCCTAGAACCCCACCACATAAGTCTGTGATTCCGCACGAATTGTAGACTTCAGGATACTTACCCCTAAATGAATCAATCTACATATCATTACCTAGAGTCAACATTTATTGTATTTTTTTAAGTAAAATTTATATACAGTTGAAATGCACAAGTGTTAAGTTTCCTTTTGATGAACTTGGACAAACACACCTACATAATCCAAATACCTATCAAGATATAAAACATAATCATCACTCCAGGAAGTTCTCTCTGCTCCTTCTGAGTCAATCTCTACCCCCAGTCTATCTCAGATGAAAAAAAAATTCCAATGTTTATCATCATAGATTAGTCTTACCCGTTCCAGAACTTCATATAAATGGAATAAACAAATAAATACTATTTTTTGTCTGGCTTTTTTCACTCAGATGATGTTTCTGAGACTGCACCATGTTGTGGTGGGTAATAATAGTCTGTTACTTTTTATAGCTGAGTGGAATTCCATTGTATGGATATAACAGAGTTTGTTTATCCCTATGGCTATTGATAGACATGTGTTTTTTTCCAGTGTTTGGTTATGATAAAGCTGCTATAAACATTTATGGACAGATTTTTGAGGGCATGTGTTTTCTTAAGTAAATACGTAGGAGTACAATTTCTGGGTCATAGGAGAAAATGTATGTTTAACTTCTTAAGAAACTGCCAGACCTTTTTCCATTTTCCATTCCCACCAAAACTGTAAGAGAATTCTAACTGCCAGCATTCAGTGTTGTCAGACTTGTAAAATTTAGCTGTTCTGGAGAGTAGGTAGTGTGAACTCGCTGTGTTTGTAATTTACATTTCTCTGATGACTAATGATGCTAAGGGCTTTTCATTTGCTTATTGGCCATTTGTGAAGTGTTTGTACAAATCTTTTGTTACTTTTATTGATTGGATTGTGTATCTTTTTGTTCTTGAGTTCTACTTTGTAAGATTTGATTGAAAAAAGTTTTATAATTTAAAATCATTCAAAAACCACTCGCCAATAAAAACTGCTTGATAGTATCACTTCTCTTCCTCCTATTTTTTTTTAAATTAATTTTTTTTAACAGAGAGGAGGAGAGATAGTGAGACAGATTCCCCCATGTGCCCCATCCAGGATTCACCTGACAACCCTCATCTGGGGCCGATGATCGAATCAACCAAGCTATCCTCAGTGCCTGGGGTTGACACTTGAACCAATCAAGCCACTGGCTTCAAGAGGGGAAGGGAGAGAGAAAAGGGGGAAAAGGAGGGGAAGAGAAGCAGATGGTCACTTCTCCTGTGTGCCCTGACTGGGAATTGAACCTGGGACGTCCATACATTGGGCCGATGCTCTATCCATTGAACCAACTGGTCAGGGGCCTATTTTTTTTTAATCTGATTTTTCTGGCATACTTTTGCTTCCAAAAACGTGGATCCAATCTGATGAATATTTCCAGCTGTATGGTTAACCTCCTCCAATGCTCTGGGTATGTTGGACAAAGTTCACCACCTGTTATGGACTGAATGTGCCCCTGTCAAAATTCATATGTTGAAGCCCTAACCCCCAATGGGACTGTATTTGGAAATAAGGCCTTTATGAGAATTAAGACTAAATGTAGTCATAAGGGTGGGGTCTGGATCCAATAGGATTAGTGCTTTACAGTAGACAAGTACATTTTCTCTCTCCATGTACAAACAGCTAGGAATGGCCATGGAGCCCACAGTGAGAAGGTAGCGTCCATAAGCCAAGAAGAGATCTCTCACCAGGAACCAAATCTCCTGGCACCTTGATCTTAGATGTCCCAGCTTCCAGAACTGTGAGAAATAAATTTCTGTTGTTGAAGCCACTCAACATGTTATATTTTTTATGGCAATCAAACTGGACTAAGACAGCATCCCATTGCAGTATTCTAGAATTGAGCTCCATGTCATCAAGTCTTGGTGATACCTGTGAGATCTTATCACTACACAGTTCTCTGTGTCCAGAATTTAAGTTCCATTTGTTAGACTCTAAGATCATATCTTCTTCTTGGCCCTTTTCCTTGTCCTCTCTTCCTATGAGTTATGAGGCATCTCTTCCAGGCATTTCTTTTTCTTTCCGTGACAATCATGAACTCTTATATTATTTAGTTTCATTGTTTAAAATCTTTACAATGAGGTTATTAGTCCCCTGACAGTCACATTGTTTCCAGCCTCCACGAGATAGACTCTCCTTTGCGAGAGCCCACCCATTTTTCCAGTCAAACCATGTGTGATTCTGTCCTTTGACATCATCTATATAGCTAGCTGATTGCTTCCCATATTCCCCTTTCTTTTCTCCTTTCACGAGACTGGAGAGGTTAAACTATGACCATGTCCTCCATTCTAAAGCCAAGGCATCTGGTTCCAGTGCTGGCTCTGGCATTTATTAACCACTTGACCTAACAGGAGTTTTTTAGAATCTCTGGAACAAGAGTGGAGTCCTCTGTAAGGTGGGAACAAATCCTTTTCTAATTGGATGTTATGTCATTATGCAAGTTAAATAAACCATTTAGAGTAATGCTTCCTATATATATAGGAAGTATCCCAAACTTACAGGTTTTACTATAATTATTATTATCCCATTTTTTAAATTCTCACCTTTCTTTAAAGCTACTGCAGACTTTATCATCCCTGATGATGCTACCTATATGCTAGTTCATCTAGAAATTAGCTATAATTTAGTATATAATATCTTAAACTTATATATTGATGATCCTTTGTTGACTTTATTTGTATATTTCTCTTACCTTGCACAAAATTGTAAAATTTTCAGCATTTTAGCAACCTCATACCCTCTGTTAGAAAAGTATAATAAAGCAAATTTAAGGATAAAAAAGTACAGTGGTACCTTGAGATACGAACAGACCAACATACGATTTTTTTTTTTTAAGGTGCGAGCTGCGAATCAGTTTGTATTTTTGTTCGAGATCCGTGCAAAATTCCAAAATATGAGTCATGATTCGGGAAGCTGCCGCTAGTTGGCACATTGGCACACGGGTCCAGTATCGGCAGTTTGATATACAAGTTGACTGACGAGCTCGGTTACAGAACGAATTAAATTCATATCTCAAGGTACCACTGTATATATTACCAAGTCTTTACCTTTTTAAAACCCACCCTTGGAATCTTAAGTTTCTTTCTCAGCGTGGAAGGCTCAAGAGAATGGCTCTTCAAAGAAGAACCTTGCGCATAAAATTTTTCATAGAAACTGTGTGAAATGTGAATGTGGAGAGAGGGTACATAGCTTTCATCAGATTTTCAGGAATTTCTCACCTAAAAACAGTGCACAACCAGCGCTCTGTGGACATTTTTCAGATTCTCCGCTCTTTCAGCACTCAGTGGGGGAGGAGAGTTGTGGTAGCGAGTGCCGATGGCTGTAACAGAAATGCAGGATTTGGCCTGCTGACCCAGAAGGGCAGTGCACCTGGCTGGCTGTGCCAGATCTTCAGGAGGCTCCTTCCGTGGGCCCTACGAGAACCACCGAGCATCCCTACCAGCCTCTTCTTCCTGGGGGAGCAGCTGGTTTCCTGGAGCCTTCCAATAACTGTGAATTCCTTTTATTGTTCCATGAAGCAGTAATCTTGTTTCCTATTCTGAGAATCTTGAATCACCCTTTGCTGGAATTGACTCAGAAATTTTTCCTTTTTCTTATTCTTTTGTGTCACTTTCCCTCTGCAAAGATTCTGATCACCTTCAGACATTACTTTCTTTTTTCTCTTGGAACCCAGCTTGCATAACAGGTTGGTTCTGCTTCCAGCAGGAAGACTGGCAGGACACACAGCTGCAGCCATCGTGACTGTCCTCTTTGTGTCAGCGGCTCCTGGATCTCACCTGGTCCCACAGTGGGTTCATTGGAAATCCTTATATTGCTCTGCCTATTCACTTAGCAAACTAGTGGCTCTGGAGGCTTCCTGGAAATGTTGCCCACCTGTTTGCTCCCCTCATCCTTTCAGACTCAGCGCTCTGCCAAGGACTGGGCAGTTCCACTCTGCGGTCAGAGTGGGGCCAGCCAAATCCAAAGAGCTCTCGACCAAGAGTATTTTAAAGTCACGTACTCTCCTGCACCTGTCTCCTGCTGCGTGTCTGTGGTGGTTTCAGGGTTCCCCAGCATGCCAGTCCACAACCCTCCGGGAGCCTCTTGTCAATGATTGAAGAAAGTTTCACCAGGGACACTGATGACCCTCTCATGACTTTAGAAAGTATATGCAGCTTCCTACATTATATAAGGTATTCCCTGGAAGTCACTGAGGGGATGGAAAAACTCTCCCTTTTTAAACCTTTTTTAAATGGCTCCCACCAGAGCTGTTTTTGCCAGACCGTGGAGATGAATCAGAAGTGGAAGCTGGCTTCTAATGCCAGATGCAACCCCCACTGCTGGTCAGGGCTGCCCCAGAGGGCGCCACTGAGTCACATTCACTTGTCCTGCGTGCCACTCTGAAGAGCTCGTGATACTTACTAATAAACTGGGTTCTTCTTACTTGATGATGGTTGTTGAAAAGCAGCTTACTTTGTTTTTAAATCAATTGGTTGAGTGTTTCTAGTGTTAGAGATTGTTTCCAGTGTCCATGACAGACACTGTTGTGTGTTTTAAATCTTACTTGAGGCCCCGGGATTGTAAGAAGTCCCTTGCTGTTCTGTCATAGTCTGGGCTTTGGTACAAAAACCACTGTGGGGAATGCCTGGGAGGACACTTCTGATCTCAAATGTCAGCCAGACTCACAATCAGAAGTTTACACTAGAGACCTGTGGAGAATGCACATTTGATATGTGAGAGACACAGGAACAAGCTTTTTATACTTCCTTACACTCCCAGAAAAAAGCTTCTATAGTCTAACATTTAATTTGTCCCCAAACAAACTATTTCTTGAGAACCCATGATGAGCCAGGTAATGTTGTAGGGAAAAAAGAGAGCGAGTCCCAGCCCTCACAGAGCTAATGTTCTAAAGAAATGGAAGGAAATTGCTGCTTAAGTGTTTCATTTGTATCCAGTAGAAGCCTCTCTGGAGAATAACCCAGATTAAGTAACCCCAGAGACAGGAACAGTGAGACTACAAATGGGGTAATTGCAAATTCCTGGCTTTACAGGGCCAGCACGCAAGATTCAAGAAGTACGTGGGACACAGTGCACATGTCACCAACGTGCGATGGCTGCACAACGATTCTGTGCTGCTCACAGTAGGTGGCGCGGACACCGCCTTGATGATCTGGACCAGGGAGTTTGTGGGGACCCAGGAAAGCAAGCTGGTGGATAGTGAGGAGTCGGACACTGATGTAGAAGAGGATGGAGGTGAGTCCTAACTGCCGTGCATCAACTGCGCCTTCTTCCCATCCCCTCCTGAGCCACCAAACCAACTCCACTCCCCACCTCTTTCTGTTGTTTGAGGTTATGACAGTGACGTTGCTAGAGAAAAGGCCATTGATTACACCACCAAGATCTACGCTGTGAGCATCAGGGAAATGGAGGGCACCAAACCTCACCAGCAGATGAAAGAAGTTTCAGTGGAAGAAAGGTATGGTGTTGCCAGGTTTGTTTGCATTTATTATACCTGATGGCAAGAAACTCACTTAAACCACAGTCCATTTCCTTTGCCCTCAAAGATGCTACTTAAGCTGGTCTTTTATGTGTATGCACAGAGTCTTAACCTGCATAAAAGCTTACTTTGGGGAATGTTGCCCAGAGCCTTTGGTACATGACAGAGTTTGGTTTCTACTTTGCCCAAGTGGTTTACGGAATATGATTTGCACAGACGTGAGATTTGGTTGGACTGGGCTTCCCGCGCCCAGTGAGGATGTCAGGATAGCGAAGAGCTGTCCTGAATGTGATGGCTGCCAGGAGAGCATGCTGACTAGACAGGTAGGCGGGGAGGCAGGCTTCTGAGGTCCTGAAGGAATATTTGGAGGTTATGAAGACAACCCTCCGTTCTAACCAGGGTGTGTGAGTTACTGTGTCCCTTGGTGTACCTTCTTTTACAGTGTCTTCACCCGCTCACATTTGCTCGGGCGTGTTTGGCAATTCCAGGCCTATTTGATTTTGTTGTCTTGGATCCTCTGTGATGAAGGAAACTTGCTGGTATTATTTTAGGTCTTTTTGATGTGCTACTATAAATTGTTGATTACAATAAGAGAAATTGTCAAATACTTTTTAACAGTTTGTAGCTCATAATTACTACTATTACTTAATTTACCATATTCATAGTAGGAAGGATAAATATGGAATAAAAACTTTTTACATCTAAAGAGAATTTCATGGGTCTCAAGGATGTTTAAGAATTCTCTGTGGGCTCTTCACTGACATGGGTCTAGTGGTCACAAGCACCCTGGTTCCATGATGTATATAACTGATGAGACTCAAATTGTTTTTCACATTTAGCATGGCTGTTATTCCAAGGTGGTTTGTGGCTGATTTCTATAACTAGTGCTTCGTCATGCAATGACTTAGATGGCCACTTAGATGTAGAAACCTAATCAAATTTCTAATTCTAAACACTACAGCTGATTTCTAACTTAAACTGAGGTTCACCTGAACATTTCTTGGTCTTGGTGTCTCTTTAGGCAGGTCAGCAAAAACCTCACACCTGCTCAATGTAGGAAGAGGTGAGTGAGGTGAAGGTAGAGACAACCTTAAGAATTTTCTATCTTAAAATCCAGAATTTTGAAGCTACCTCATTTTCTCCAATGTGTCGAATTGGGAACTTGTTCATAGCATATACAGGATTGGCCTTTTTTAATACAAAAGAAAAAGTGCTTCATAGTGTTATGAGATATAGCGGGTTATTTTAGTACTAGCATTTAAAAAAAAATTTTGCACCAGATTGTAGTGAAGAAAACAATGTTAAGATAAACACGGGGTCTAGAGCAATAATCAAGCCTTTCTGTACAATGTCTTTGTTAACTTAAAAAGCCATGGCAGCATCAGTCCCCACTGGGGCCGGAACCGGAGAGCAGGATGCCAGATGTGCGCACGCTGGGGGCAGAGTGGGGCCGCACCAGGAAGGGGCGAGCAGAGCCGGAGCGGTAAACAGTTTGAGTTAGCAGCCTCCATGAGGCAAATCCTAATGAGAACTGAGAACAAGTAGTCTCCATCTGTTATCAGTAATCAGAACCTCAGAGATAGGACTATAGGCAGCTTCTGAACTGCAGAAGAGACAAATGGGTGCCAGGCCAGGCAGAGCCTTCAGAGAATTTGTGAGAAAGCGAAGGTGGGGCAGGAGCCCTTGGGCAGGGAGGACTCCTAACAAGTCAGCAGACAGCTCACCTGAGTCCTTACCTAAGTTCCATGGACTCCAGTGTCCCAGGCATGAGAGAGAAGCAGAGACAGAAATGCTGAGGCCTCGGACAGTGGGGCCTGGCAACACCCAGATTCTCCCTGGGACTATTCTGGACTGTCAACTATGACACTGCTCCCTTTGACTACTTCAAGCTCTGCTTATTTGAGTGAGGAGCAAAGGTTCTCCTTGACTGTTCCTTTCTGTGTATAGCTGCTGATAACTGCCCATACCTGGGTGCTTTTCTAAACAACCAGTCCAAAACATGTACCAATAAAGCTAATGGGAGACAAATATTCAAGAACCACAAGAGACATGAGTTTAAAACACCCATTCAGTACCGTGTCCCCATGTATAAGACGCTCCCATGTATAAGACGCCGCTTAATTTGGGGGCCCAAAATTTGAAAAACAATGTATTACATAAAGTTATTGAACTCAAGTTTTATTCATCATAAAATTCATACAACTTCTCATCACTGTCAAAACTCTCCTCCATTGCCTGTTCTCATCTGTGTCTGATGATGAATCACTGTCTTCTTATATTGCCTCATCCTCAGTTCCATCTATGGCATTTGAAATGTCACAACCACTGTATAAGACGCACCCAGTTTTTAGATCCCAAATTTTTTGAGAAAGAGTATGTCCTATACATGGGGAAATATGGTATTTTGTCTCTTACCAATGTCTAAAGTTGTTCTACATTTGGTTTGAATTCCTCTCCACCTTAGAAACCATGAGATTAGTGTAGCATCTGTCATATTGAAAACAATGCCTTAAAGGCAGTTGCACATTATGCATCATTTTTTTAAGCAATTCAATTATTCTTTCCTAAAAGTTAAGACATTAATAAACCATTTCAAATTCAACTTCATTATTTGATTTTAAAATAGCTGTGAGGCTTCAGATTATGCTTCCTTGTACAATTTCAAAGACACTGAGTTCTTATTCCTCCGAAGTCATCTGATCTCCAGTACCAATATTTTTGAGAAATTGAAAAGCTGAGAGAAATTTAATTGTTCTCAAAAAAAAAATACTGGGCTAATCCCACCAACATATAATCCCTTCCAGGTGTTTACTGAGTATCCTGGTCACCCACTTCAACTTTGCACTAACACACTGGGGAACGCTGGCTCTGTGACCTTGGCACACTGATCTAGCCCGTCTCCAGCACTGAGTGAGCCCTTGGGCATCCCAACTATTCAGCTGCCGGGTGTGGCATGTGCTGAGGAAAGTCACTGGAGTCCAGTTCTGAGAATCTATGCTTTTCAGGCCTCATTGAGACACTCAGGGCTGCCCCACAGTGCTCTCCTTTATCCCCAGCTGTCTCCATGTAATTAGGATCTAGAACAGGGTCGGGAACCTTTTTGGCTGAGAGAGCCATGAATGCCACATATTTTAAAATGTAATTCCGTGAGAGCCATATAATGACCTGTATATGTTATGCATTATCCAATAAAAATTTGGTGTTGTCCCAGAGGACAGCTGTGATTGGCTCCAGCCACCCACAACCATGAACATGAGCGGTAGGAAATGAATGGATTGTAATACATGAGAATGTTTTATATTTTTAACATTATTTTTTTTTATTAAAGATTTGTCTGTGAGCCAGATGCAGATATCAAAAGAGCCACATCTGACTTGCAAGCCGTGGGTTCCCAACCCCTGATCTAGAACAACCTTTCCAAGCTTCCTCTGCCTCTCCAGGACCCACCTCCATCCTGACACTCCCACTTGCTCTCAAGTTTTAACCTCATCTCTTACATTACATTTCCTCATAATGTAATAGCTATTTTATCCATGTGAAAACTTAACTTTATTTAATAAATATTTTAAATTCAGGAAGTTTCTTTTGAGAAAAGAAAAGGTAGGAAGGGGGAAAGGATAGTTTCTCAGAGCAATTTGAGTTACATAATACTTCCCATCATCAAAGCACAAAGAATGGTACCAAAATCCTATCTTCTGATTTTGGTAAAAACAGTTCTCTCATCTGGGGACAAAATCCCTAAAGTTTGCTCAGTACCAAATTACTAGAGTTGCCTATAAATTATAAAGTTTCTTTCAATACATTATCAAGGTTATACCTTGTTTATATAAATATATTGTTTTTTCATTTATAAGATAGGTATTTTAGTTTTAAAGGAGTCACTCAACCCAAACTGGTCTAAGCAAAAGGAGGCATTGGCTCACATCACACACATGAAAATCCAGGGATAAGGTGACTTCAGGTTTCACCTGATATGAAAACTCAAGTCATGCCACCAGGACTCTGTTCTCTCTCCGAATCTCAGTTCTGCTACCTCTGCGTTCTGCTACCTCTGTATTATTGCAGTTTTTTCAAGTAGGAAAATGGCTGCATTTGGAGTTTATAGTCTTAGGGGTTCAAAACTGGCAGGAAAGAAGTGCCTCTGATTCATAAATCCCTACAAATACCTTATGATGTGCTATTGGTTCTGGTGGGTCACATGGCCACCCTTGAATCAATCACTATGACCTGGGAAATATGAACCTTTGACAATTTTTAAGTAGTCACATGCCACCTATAGACTAGAAGTGGTCACCTCCACCAGAAGTAAAAATTCAGGGCTATTATCAAAATTAGAGTGATTAATTGATTTCTGGATAGACCCAAAACAGCAAATTTCTCCAATACACCACCCCTTTTTTGGGGGGTCACATATATACATTAAAGTGCCCCAAATTAAACTGTCCCACATATGATTAAAAATGCAGTTATTCTCTCCCCAAAGAGAGACTTCTTCAAGTCTCAACCAGTTACTGTATCCACATCCATATCCAGGATCTCGGGGAGTTATAAAGTCCTCTCATCCAGGTCCAGCTAAAGCTCCTCATAGTCCTGTAGCTAATGATAATGGTAACCACCATAATATGCCAAATACACAGTGGTGAAAAGAAAACAGACGAGTACAGTTGTTTTAAACTACCACCTGGAAGAAAGGAGAGCGAGACAAATAAGCAGTGGTCGTGGGCCATGCCCTTATCATCCTTAGCTGGAGAGGACAATCAGAAATTCTTATACTTGCCCATGTGCTGCATCTTTTGCACAACTGAACAGTGATATGAATGTTGGAAGATGCCAACACTCAGGACTGTAAAAGTTTTGTTTGTTGTTATGACAAAAGATGCAGACACGTAAAGAAGTGAAAACATAAACGTCCTCTAAAAAAAGGACCAGCTTCCCAAGTCTTGCAAATTCCTTCTGGGATGTATGTAAACAATGCTTCTGTGGAGTAACAATTCTGCCTGGCACCAGAAACTTTTTGTCATTCTCCTGGGATAATTTATATTCTCGCATCCTCCTGTGAATTCCTCCTGGACTCAGAGATGCTCTACCTTGGCTGCTGCCCAGATGACCACGGCTAGAGTTCACGGTAAGAAGGCAAAAGGAAGGTCAACTTTTAGGGACATCTACCCCAGAAAGCCTATGCTTCAGGTCAGTCTAAATTCCATTTTTATGACTTATCCTCTGGATTACTATTTGGCGTTTCATAGCATCAATTTAGAAGGAAAAATATTTTTCTATCTCAGACTGATAGCTGCTGGAGTTCCTAAGAAGAGGAAGGCATATCAATTTTTTGTTTTAAATAGGATTTTCGAGTGAGGGGAGCATAGGCTGCTGCCACTTCCTCCATGGCTGTTTACCCGACTGGATTGTGGGAGTTTGACCACCTCTGCCTTGTGGGTGTTAGACCTCCACTGCATCATGGGAGTTTGACCTCTGTTGCATTGTGGGTGTTTGACCTCTGTTGCATTGTGGGAGTTTGACCTCTGTTGCATTGTGGGAGTTTGACCTCCGCCGCCTTGTGGGAGTTCGACCACTGCTGCCCGCCACCGCTGCCTCAGCTTGCCGCTGCCGCTGCCTCGCGCCATGGGAGCCGTGACTGACAACCAAGTCATACGGAAGCGCCTCCTAATCGATGGAGATGGCGCCGGAGATGATCGTAGAATTAACCTGCTGGTGAAAAGTTTCATTAAATGGTGCAACTCTGAACCCCAGGAAGAGGAGGGATACAGCCAGTACCAATGTATGCTGGGCACACTATCCAATTGCGAATTTTCAATGGGCAAAACTTTGCTGGTATATGATATGAATCTCAGAGAAATGGAAAACTATAGAAAAATTTACAAAGAAATAGAATGTAGCATTGCTGTCGCACATGAAAAGATCACTGAGTGCAAAAAGCAAATTCTTCAAGCAAAACGAATACGAAAAAGTTGCCGAAAATACGATGCTTTGGTAAAAGCGATTCAACATCATCCAGACAGGCACAAGTCATTAAAGGAACTACAGGCTCTGGGAAAAGAATTGGAGCATCTTTCACACGTTAAAGAAAGTGTTGAAGACAAGATGGAATTGAGACGGAAACAGTTTCGCGTTCTTCTTAGTACCATCCACGAGTTTCAGCAAACACTGGAAGATGAAGAAAAGCTCTCAGAGGTAGAAGCAAACATGGAAGTAGATCCTAAGCCATAGACAGGCTCACGCTCACCGTTCCCGAGATTGTTGAAGCAGCAACATGATGTTTGTGTGTTTAGAATTTGCTGTGCCCTGGAGATGTTTTAAAGTTTTGACAGTGAACTAGTTTTCTTCTAAATGCAACAGTCCATTCATATTTCTCCACGCAAAGGAAAATGACTTGAGTATGGATTTGTTTTTATTTAAACAACTTTTTCTATTCTTAAAAGAAAGGAAGCAGTATCCAAAAATGTTTAATAAAGTTTTTTTTCAAGCCAATAATTTAAAAATATGGTTTTATTTTTAAAAATCAAGAAGTCGTTTCTCTCTCCTTTTAGCCTCACTTTTTATGATAAACTGAGCACAAGTTAATTGACTATACTGTTGGTATATGCCGCCGGTATATTCCTTTTTTAAAGCATAGTTTATATGATTTGTTTCTTGAAGTACTATAACTTTCTTTTAGGTTAAACTGACTATAATCAATGACTTGTTACTGTCATTATTTCATGTTTAAATCGTTACTATTTAGTTTTAACAGACCTTGTTTTGGATGGGTATATGTAGTTTTGTTTTCATTCCACCGTGTGTTTCTGAAATTGCCCTGCTTCTTGACAAGAGTTCCCACACTTGTCCCAAGCCTGGAAACTGGTACCTATGCAGTGCACATTGGTTTGCTCCCTGTAACTACTAGAGGTTGCTTAAATTATTGCAGACCTAAAATAGAAAAACCAAATACGCTTTTTTTAAGGTTGTGAGGTTATATTGATTTTTAAATTTAACTCTTTAAAATTTTTTTTGTCATTGCTTGAGAGAAGAAGGAAAAGAGAGAGAGAAGCATCAGCTTGTATCACTTAGTTGCTCCCTTTAGTTGTGCACTCATTGATTGCTTTTTGTATGAACTCTTGACAGGGGATTGAACCCACAACCTTGGTATGCCAGGGTGATGCTTTTAAATTTAACTTTTTTGTGGGGGTTTCTATTTATTTATTTATTTATTTTGTATTTTTCTGAAGTTGGAAACGGGGAGGCAGTCAGACAGACTCCTGCACGCGCCTGACCAGGATCCACCCGGCATGCCCACCAGGGGGCGATGATATGCCCATCTGGGGCGTTGCTCTGTTGCAACCAGAGCCATTCTAGCACCTGAGGCAGAGGCCATAGAGCCATCCCCAGCACCCGGACCAACTTTGCTCCAGTGGAGCCTTGGCTGCGGGAGGGGAAGAGAGAGACAGAGAGGAAGGAGAGGGGGAGGGGTGGAGAAGCAGATGGGCGCTTCTCCTGTGTACCCTGGCCGGGAATCAACCCAGGACTCCCGCACGCCAGGCCGACGCTCTCCCACTGAGCCAACTGGGCAGGGCCCTGTGGGGGGTTTGTTTTAATAGAAATGTTTGTGTTTTGTTTTCTGCTGTCTTTGATGTGCCATGTTGTATGTTGTATTTCTGAAGATTACATTGGATAGTGTTGTTAAGTTCAGAAACCTTTCTCTTTTCTGGTTTTGATTCTTGGCTCAGGTTTCCTAACATTGCTTCAAAGAATATAAAAGTATAGGAGTCCTGGTATCTTAAGTAGAATTTCATAAAATTGGTAGATAGTGAAAGGAATAAACCTTAAGTCTTCAAGTGTGGCCTAAACTATCTGTCAGGTGTGGCCCCAAGAAGAAAAAAAGAGGTACTCTGAAAAGGAAATAGTCTGGGGAGAGCTTAATGAAGGAATTATTAACAAAAGTTTGAGCAAGATTAAGGGAAACAATGGATGGGCAGCCCCTCAGGGAGAGCAACAGCTGGAAGCCATTATGGTACCTGGGCCTGAAGGGGCAAGGGGAGGAAGGTGTTGCCAGATATGGAGAACAGAGCTGTAGGAATGGACCACCTTGTGAGAGCTGAGACCTGAGGGAGAAGGTTGAAGGGAACCAGCCTGAGGCCCAACAGGAGGTATTGGGAGAACAAATTGCATTCTCTTTTCACCCTGTCCCCTGGTACGTCTCAGGAGCCGAATCCACTCAAGCTGAAGGATGCATCCCCTGATGCAGTCCGCAAAGGCAGCCTTGGACAACAGAAGGTGGAGAGTAGATATGGAAGGGCACGTGGAAAATATCCAGCTCATTCTCCTTGAGTTTTTTTTCTAATGGGAACAGGTTATTATCACAGAAAAGAACCTCAAGACATTTTAATGTTAAACAGTAACTACCATTTGTAAACACACCTTTGATATATATAGGTATTTTTTATCTAGTATTTCTACAGTGTATATATAGTCACTTACAAATGCCAGTAAATACAGCCAAATCAATGTCACAGATCATTAGAGACGTTTAAAACTTAACCCAGTTTAAGTGGAACAGTTTTAGAATCCATAGCTTTTACACCGCTGTCACGGGTGCTACAAGCATCACTTCTTAGAAAAGGAAACTAGTTCACTGAGAAGTCTAAGTTTTCTAACTGAAATTTTATATTCACATTACATGTTGATAGTCCTAAATATATTTTTAACATCTTTGGTCCATCTCCAGAGGTTTTTATTTTCACATTAAGAAAAAAAAAACAAATTAGAAATTTACAACTATAGGCATGTTTAGTGCCAATATTCAATTTTTTTGTATGGATCAAATTATCATGTAATCCCAATTTTGAATCTGTGATAACTGCATGCTCACCACTGAGGTAAATCACAAGACATTCTAAAAATGATTTATAGATAGGTTCTAATAATATCTCAAGTGTAGATTGTAGTCTTGTTAAAATCCTAATGAGCTAACCAGCCTTTAGTCTTTCTGATTGGACCCAGTGAGGCCATGAATTGTAATTTATTTTTAAATATCTACTGGTTGACACATGGTCCTCATCTCTCCTCGCCAAACTGCTTAGATTAACTATATAATTGAATTTTTTATTTGATGTACTGTATTCAGTTGAAACCTGAAACTTGTGTTCAAAAAACAGTTTATAATGACAAGATACAAAATTAATACAAATAGAACTGTTTTTATAGAAACTGGCATATAAATATTCACTAGCTTTTACTTTTCTATATAGGTATAATAGATCAGAGATTTTCTCAGTGCGCCTGAGTCAGCAGTCTTTGTTTTCAAGGTCTTTTATTAGCAAGTGCTCAAGCTTGCTGCTTTTGGCTATCTACGCCAGGATGAATAAAAGAATGTAGGATTTAACCCTTTCTGTTTCTACACCATCCTTAAAACAATACTTATTATAGCATTTACCACCTTTTACTAAGGTTCAAACCATACCTACATACCTACTTACTTATCTACCTACCTATCTACCTACCATCTCCCCCCCCCCCCCCCACAGAAGTTTCCAAACTAAGAAGATGGATGTATTTTTCCTTCCTCAGAAAGGCTTTGGACTTACTGCTAGCCTGTCCTGCTTATCTCAGAGAAGATCATCCCTGTTTTTAAATAGAAAAGTTATTTTTTAACCCTTAAACTGTATTGCCTTAGCACATGAATGCAGTTTGCCTTAGAAATTATGATATTTATAGTTTTAGTCATCGATTGTGTGTGTGTGTGTGTGTGTGACAGGCAGAGAGGAGCAGATAGGGACAGACAGACAGGAAGGGAGAGAGATGAGAAGCATCAACTCTTCGTTGCAGCACCTTAGTTGTTCACTGATTACTTTCTCATATGTGCCTTGAACGAGGGGGCTACAGCAGATCGAGTGACCCCTTGCTCAAGCCAGAGACCTTGGGCTCAAGCTGGTGAGCCTTGCTCAAACCAGATGACCCCCGCTCAAGCTGGCAACCTCGGGGTTTTGAACCTGGGTCCTCTGCATCCCAGTCCAATGCTCTATCCACTGCACCACCCACCGTCTGGTCAGGCTGTCATCAATTTATTGGCTATAGTTAGTGTAGATACTCAGTTGTTTTACCTGGTTATGTAATATGTACACAATCATTTTCTAAAAAGAAGTTTCAGTAAATGATTATGTTTATACTCTTGAATCAATCAAGATTTATGTCTTAATTAAAAACCATTTGCTTTCCAGAAAGGTCCCTAAATACAATTAGAAAATAATTTTTTTAATTTCTATCCTCTATCATCTTTAATATTTTCTTCCTAACTGATAAAATTGCAAGGTCCAGCTGACTGTAAGGGGAAATATTTAGTGCACATATTTTAAAGCAGAAATTCTCACAGTTAATTTTTTTTTATTTGAAATCAGTCTCCATTTTGGTCATTTTTAAAATTAAAGTTTAGTGACAGAGTTTTTTATATTAACTTTGTTATTACCATTACCTTTCTAACATTTGAAACCTTTGACATCTTCAGTCCTCCTTGTTCTTTAGTTCTGAATCTCTGATGTTTGCAAAAGTGTTAGCTCAGTGAGAGTCAAAAACCCAGCTCCCTTGGATTTCCTTTTACATTGAATATCTCAGTAGAAATAACCAAGATCTGGAAACAGCCCAGTGTCCATCAGTGGACGAGTGTATTAAAAAGCTGTGGTACATATACACAATGGAATACTACGCAGCCATGAAAAAGGAAATCTTACCTTTTGCGACAGCATGAATGGACCTGGAGATTATTATGCTAGGTGAAGTAAGCCAGGCAGAGAAAGACAAATATCATATGATATCACTTATATGTGGAATCTAATGAACAAATTGAACTGAGAAATGGAATAGAGGCAGAAGTGGGGTCACAGGGACCAGAAGGACAGCTGTCAGAGACAAGGGGAATGAGGGGATGGGATCACAGAAGGAGAGGGATTAGTGAAATTATATATACATAACAAATAGATACAAATAACAGGACAGCAAATCCTAGTGGGAAGGGGGGAGGGAGTTTGGGAGAGGGGACAAAGGGGGTATAAATAGGGACACAATCTTTTTGGTCATCGCAAGAGGACAGTGATGCGAATAATGGAAAGATGACAATACTAAAGTTAGACGTTGTAATGTTTCTTTAATTGTAGAGTATATGGAAAGCTACAGATGTGGTCACACCAGGCTGGAGTAGACAGCATTTCCTCAGGCAGTGCTGATTTCCCAGATCCCCAGAGTGCCCAGTGCAACAGACAATGATGGTCCCCTCATGCATCAATTCACAGGTTCTCGCACTAAGTGCTCTCAAAATTCTACTCCAGCACTAGGGTTTTCCACACTTTTTCTTAAACTGTGTTTATAGTTAAATTAGGAAGCCCTCAGAATTTCTCTTCTCCTACTATCTCATATCCTTGCCAAATCAATTTGTACAGATTTATGAATTTAAGTAAAAACAAAGCCCTATAAAGAAAGATGTACACCATGAATTTATAAAGAAATGTTATGGGATTTAGATTGATTGTTTTGTTTCAGTCCCCAAATTAATAGCCTGCTTTAATCCTTAAGGTTCAATTGTTAAATGGTTCCCATTAAAAATATGGGAAAGATTTAATATTGGTTCCTTAATATTTGGGTCTACAGCATCAAGATAGTTAAAGTTCAACTGGATTATAAATTTGTGAGACTTGGTTCCTTGAGGGTCGGCACTGTGTCTAATGGTTACTACTATGTGCCTAACACAGTGTCTTATACAAAATACATGACAAATATTTCTTGAATGAGTAGATGAATGGGTGAATTAGCCTGCTTCTCTTAATATTGAAATATATTAATGTGTCATTACAATGGTCTTCAAATCCATTCTTGGTTAACAACTTTTACCTTCATTTTGTTAGCATCTTTAGGTGGCTTTCTCTTTGTGGGGAATTGTATCACCCATATAAAATCCAGTGATGTCACAACTGTCCATGGGACTAGTCTTTGTTAAATGTTTTTTTTTTAATCTTCATACCATCTATCCATTAAAACGTTTATTTGGTTGAAATCTATTCAAGTAACCAGAGGTCAAAAGAACTGAAAAGAAAATCCTGCATTACTATAGCCACCGCACCTGTTTTTACACATATAACTTCCTTGTTGGAAGATTTAACAATGAAAAAAAGAACATTCTCATAGGTGGCAAAGCTTAAAAATATGGGAAAGGTTTAGATAGCTGTCTCTGAACTACAACAAACCACCATCTATAGATAATCCCAGTTTTGTTTATTTTTTCCTAAATGTTTATGCTACGTTTAGGGACAGAAATCTGCTGGGAGAATTTGCCTCCAATTTTTTTTTTAAGGCTCTATCAGTAAGTAAATTCACATTTCAAGTTTGCCTGAGATGCAGTGAGCAGGAGGAAGCAGACAGTGCTCCCCACTAGGGTGACATCAATGAGTACACAGCCCAGCTCTCCTGGCAGTTCCCTGGCAGGCCTGACAGAGGCCCTTTGTCACCATAGATCAATAGCTGCTCTGTGAGCTTGTATTGTTAGGCTTGTTGAGTGCTGACAGTCTTGCTAGCAGATGCTGCTGAATTTACCTAACGAGACTGAGATCTGTCAAAACCTCTACGGATTCTGTCTTGACACTTGGTCCAATAAATGGGGAGGAACCTCTAATTCTGCAATTAAATCCCATTTGTGATGACAGTGACCTTAAATAGCCTACAAGTTAGTAGAGAGACCTGCAGTTGCATATATGTTGTGTGCAAGGGAAGCTCAAACCTCGTTTCCTCGGGCAGACCGGGCAAGGGGGGGTCTCTGCTCCTCCAGAGTATTTTACTCTCGGCTCAGTTTTCCATCTTCCCTTCACCTCTCGGTTCAGTAAGAGTTCTAAACTCAGCTGCACTGAGAGGGTAGAACGTAGCAAGTTTCCTGTTCTATAACAAGGTGGAAGGAACTATAGCTACAATATCTATTAAACCCTGAAATTCTGAAATTAATACTTTTTATTCTTTTATTAAAATTTTAAATTAATTATGTTAACATTGATTCAGCTGTCCCACTCAATATAGCACCCTCACCCCCATCAGCGTGCCCCCCATAACAGTACTTTTGCCCCCTTCTTCCGGACTCCCTCCCCACTTCCCACTGGGATTTACTGTCCTGTTATCTGTATCTATGTGTTATCCTTATATAATTTCACTAATTCCTTTGCCTTCTCTGATCTCATCCCTTCAACCCCTTCCCTCTGACAGCTGTCCCTCTGGTCCCTGTGACCCTGCCTCTGCCTCTATTCCATTCTTCAGTTTACTTTGTTCATTAGATTCCACATATAAGTGAGATCATATGATATTTGTCTTTCTCTGCTTGGCTTATTTCACTTAGCATAATAATCACCAGGTCCATCCATGCCATTGCAAAAGATAAGATTTCCTTCTTTTTCATAGCCATGTAGTATCCCATTGCGTATATGTATCACAGCTTTTTTTTTGACAGAGACAGAGAGAGTCAGAGGGGGACAGATAGGGACAGACAGGAAGGGAGAGATGAGAAGCATCAATTCTTTGTTGCAGCATCTTAGTTGTTTATTGATTGCTTGTTCATTGATTGCTTTCTCATATGTGCCTTGACCAGGGGGCCTCAGCCTAGCAAATGACCCCTTGCTCAAGCCAATGACCTTGGGTTTTAAGCTGCCAGCGACCTTTGGGCTCAAGCCAGTGACCATGGGGTCATGTCTGTGATCCCACGCTCAAGCCAGCAACCCAGTGCTCAAGTTGGTGAGCCCATGCTCAAGCCAGATGAACTCATGCTCAAGCCAGCGACCTTGGGGTTTCGAACCTAGGTCCTCCATGTCCAAGTCCAGTGCTCTGTCCACTGCACCACTGCTTGGTCAGGCTATACCATAGCTTTTTTGTCCATTTGTCCACTTATGGACACTTGGGCTGTTTCCAGATCTTGGCTATTATAAACAATGCTGTAATAAACATGTGGATGCGTATCTTCTTTTGAATCAATGTTTTGGGATTCTTAGGATATATTTCTTAGGATATATTTTGGGATAGCTGGGTCAAAAGGCAGTAGTACCATTTTTAATATTTTGAGGAAACACCATACTGTTTTTCACAGTGGCTGCACAAGTCTGCATTCCCACCAGTAGTGCAGGAGGGTTCCCTTTTCTCCACACCCTCAGCAGCACTTGTATATTGATTTGTTAATGAGAGCCTTTCTGACAGATGTGAAGTAGTATCTCATTATGGTTTTAATTTGTATTTCTCTGTTGATTCGTGATGTTGAACACTTTTTCATATGCCTATTGGCCATCTGTATGTCCTCTTTGGAGAAGTGTCTATTCAGGTGCTTTGCCCATTCTTTAATTGGATTGTTTACCTTCTTGGTGTTGAGTTTTAGAAGTTCTTTATAAATTTTGGTTATTAACCCCTAATTAGATGTGTTGACAAATGTTCTCCCATTGTGTGGGTTGTCTTTTTATTTTGTTATGATATTTTTTGCTGTGCTAAAGCTTTTTAGTTTGATATAGCCCCATTTGTTTATTTCACTTGCTCATGGAGATATATTGGCAAAAATATTGCCAGAAGGGATATAAGAGAGTTTACTGCCTATATTTCCTTCCAAGGTTTTTATGGTTTTGCAACTTACATTTAAGTCCTTTATCCATTTTGTTTATTTTTGTGAATGGTGTAAGTTGGTGGTCTAGTTTCATTTTTTTGCATGTACCTGTCCAATTTTCCCAACACCATTTATTAAAGAGACTGTCTTTACTCCATTGTATGCTCTTACCTCCTTTGTAAAATATCAATTGACCGAAAAGACATGGGTTTATTTCTGGGTTTTCTGTTCTGTTCCATTGATCTGTATGCCTGTTTTTATGCCAATGCCAAGCTGTTTTGATTACAATGACTTTGTAGTATAACTTGATATCAGGAAGTGTGATATCTCCCACTTTGTTCTTCATTTTCAAGATTGCTGAGGCTATTTGAGTTCTTTTTTGGTTCCATATAAGTTTTTCCAGTATAGGTTCTAGATCTATGAAGTATGCCATTGGTATTTTAATAGGAATTGCACTGAATCTGTAGATTGCTTTGGGTAGTATAGACATTTTAATCATGTTTATTTTTTCTATCCATGAACACAGTAAGTATATGCTTCCACTTGTTTGTATCTTCCTTGATTTTTTTTTCAATGTTATATAATTTTTCAAGTATAAGTCTATTACCTTCTTGGTTAAATTTACTCCTAGGTACTTAATTTTTTTTTTTTTGCAATAGTGAAGGGAATTGTTTCCTTAATTTCTCTTTCTGACAGTTTGTTATTGATGTATAAAAGTGCAACTGATTTCAGAATATTAATTTTATATTCTGCCACCTTGCCAAATTAATTTATTAGGTCTAGTAGTTTTTTGACTGAGACTTTATGGTTTTATATGTATCATATCATATCATCAGCAAATAATGACAGTTTAACTTTTTTTTTCCAATTTGGATGCCTTTTATTTCTTTTTCTTGTCTGATTTCTGTGGCTAGGACTTCTAGAACTATGTTGAATAAGAGTGGTGAAAGGGGGCATCCCTGCCTAGTTCCTGTTCTTAAGGGGATTGCTTTTAATTTTTGCCTCTTTAGTATGATGTTGGCTGTCAGTTTAGCCTTTACTTTCAGTCTATGTGCATCTTTTGTTTTAAGGTGTTCTCTTGTAGACAGCATATGTATGGGTCCTGTTTTCTTATCCATGCAGCTACCTATGTCTTTTGATTGGAGCATTTAATCCATTTACATTTAAGGTTATTATTGATACATACTTATTTACAGTCATCCCTTGCCATATTGTGGTTCACTTTACATGGTCTCACTGTATCACAGATTTTTAAATTGTATATATCTAATTTTGTATCATGGATTTTTTGCTATATCACAGGATTTTGCAGTATATAGGTATCCTTATATATTATTTTAATTATTTTTGCAGTAAAATAAGCATTTTCTAGCCTAAAAAATGGAAAACAATATAAAAATTGTTAATTAAATCATTAAAAGAATATTTAATTGAAATAAAGCCTTAAAATATATAAATATTAAAATAAATATAAGGTTGCTACTTTGCAACTTTTTGCCTATAGTGGTAGGATTCAGGACCCTAACCCCCATGATAGACAAGGGACCACTGTATTGCCATTTTATTCTTTAAACCTATAATATCCTTTCTCTTAATTTTTTTTCTTTGCTCTTTTTATAGCAGGCCCTTTAACATTTCTTGCAGTACTGGTTTGGTTGTAATGAATTCCTTGAGTCTTTTCTTGTCTGGGAAGCTTTTTATTAAATATTTTCCCTTCAATATTAAAGGATAGCCTTGCTGGATAAAGTAGTCTTGGTTCTAGGTTCTTGTTTTGCATTATTTTGAATATTTCTTGTCACTCCCTTCTGGCCTCAAGTGTTTCTGTTGAGAAGTCAGATGTAATCCTTATGGGGGCTCCTCTGTAGGTAATTAACTGCTTTTCTCTTGCAGCTTTTAGTATTATTTTGTTGTCTCTTAACATTGACATTTTAATTATGATTTGTCTTGGTAAAAGTCTCCTTGAGTTCATCCTTAATGGGACTCTCTCTGCTTCTTGAACTTATGTGACTTTTTTCTTCCTCAATTTAGGGAAATTTTCAGCTATGATTTCTTCAAACAGGTTCTCTATCCCTTGTTTGTTCGCTTCTCCTTCAGGAACCCCTATGATGTGGATGTTGTTTCTCTTCATGTTGTCACAGAGGTCTCTTAGAGTTTCTTTAGTCTTTTTGAACCTCTTCTTTTTGTGGCTCTGCTTCTGGGCTTATGTTTATCTTGTCCTCTAAATAGCTAATTCAGTCCTCTGCTGCATCCAGCTTGCTGTTTATTCCTTCTAGTGCAGTCTTCATTTCTATTTTGTATTTTTCATTTCTGACTGGTTCTTTTTTATGATTTCAATGTCATTTCTGATGCTTGCTATCTCTTTGTTTCAGATTTTATGTGATCATCCATTGTTGCTCTAAGATCCTTGAGCATCCTAAAATCATTATTTTAAACTCTACATCTGGTAGTTTGGTTACTTCCATTTCATTTAGTTCTTTTTATGGGGATTTCTCTTGTTGATTCATTTGAGTCATATTTCTTTGCCCATTTTGTCTGTGTATTAGGTAACACTGTCTGACTGTGAAATTTGTTGTGGTGTCTTTATGAGGAAGATGGGGTTGGCGGTACTGACCTCCAGGCCGCCTGAGTTTCTTGCTCTAAAAATGCTTTTTGAGGGTAATATTCACCCTTCTGTTGTATGTGAGTATTGAATGCAGTTGGTCCTTTCGTGGGTGTGGTTATCTCTTCAGACTGGCTGGCTCTCAGGGTCAATCTTGATCATTTGTATTAGACACTGTGCAGTGTCTATCCTTTTGGGTGTATTTATTCTCCACAATGTCTGCTGCCTGCTGGACTCCTGCTTTGGATGCACTTCTTGTGTAGCTAGCTGAGCCTAGCATTGGTGCTGTCTGCCACTCATTACTGGTTGTGTTGGTTCTGGGTCTTCTTCAATTAGCATCAGCCATTGTTTGTAACCTGCTATGGGCTACCTGTCTGGAGATACTGCTCTGCTTGCTGTTTGTGTCTGCGTTTTCTGTGCCTGGGTACTGTGGAAGGGGCCAACTTGTGTATAAGGATCAGCTTCCTTCTGCTTAGAGATGACAGCTGCTCCATAAAAGCTCCAAGCTCCGTAAGATTTGCCTCCACTTTTCAGCTGCTCCACCTCCTCTTGCAGCTGCGTGGTCTTCCCAGAGTCTTCTGTAGAAAGACTGTGGTGTGGGCTCAGACTGACCTCACCCCACCAACCCCTCTACAGGTTGCAGGCTTAATGGGTTAGAGCAGCTGAGGTAGGGAATGTTAGTGGGACCCCCTACTTCAGCGGTTCTTGGTCAGAAGCTCAGTATGGGGAAAGCAGCCCCTACTCCAGAGCCTAATCCCTCAGACACTGCTGGATACTCCAATTCTATTTCTCCCCAGCAAGGTGAGCAGCAGGTTCAGATTGGGTGAGGCTGACTATCCTCTCTGCAAAAGTTCTTCCAGCTGATGAGCCCCTAGTCTCAGTGAAGAAGACTGAGAGAGTCTTCCCCTGGGGCTGTGTCCCTCCAGAAAGTGGTTAAGCCCCTCAACCTGACCCAACAATAGGTTCGTGGGGACCCACACTTTAAATGTCCGTGCTGCAAGCCTCTCTCCCTTCCCCATGTGGAGCCTAGCTCAGTGAGCCAGGATACCCAGCACTCAGGCCGGCTGACTGTGAAGCTCCACCCTGTCCAGTGCACACGAGCTGCTGGGCCAGTGTTGACCACAGAGAATGGAACTCACCTCAACTGTGCCCCATGTCTGATGATCCCTCCCTTAGGACACACCACCAGCAAGTGTCGTTAGGTTATAAACTGATGCTCTCTGCAGCTGGCCACTGGATGTGCCGGCCCTGGACCTCCCTGAAGGGAACCCAGCACAGACCAGTGGGAGACACTGCCCATGACACCTTCAGCAAACTTTTTGGAGCTACAAGCAATCCAGAGTTTGTGACTGCCTTTGCTGGGCCCAGGTGCATATGCAAATACCAAACCACACTCTTAGGCTGTCTTCTACCTACTCCAGGCCTGGGGGAAGGTCTGCAAAAAGCCAAGGTTCCCTGATCCCCACCTCCTGCAGCCTCTGTCTGCTGGCTGCTTGTGGGTCTAGGCCACTGGAAAAAACCTCTGGTAGAGTTTAAGCCTGGGCGTGGCCTCTGAGACCCAGAATGTGGTCTTCCCACTGTCTGGACAGTTTCTACTGAGTCTCCTGTGGGGCAGAACCACCAGTCATAGACTTGGGAGTGTGCAAGGGAAAGCTCCAGCCTCAATGCCAGAAAACGGAGTCACTGAAATACCCCCTGCTTTCTGACTTCTCAGAACAGTCCAGTCTCCATAGAGTGGGGCAAGAAAGATTCCCAAGGGTAGAGCAGTTGCTTTTCCCCAGGCTGATGCTGCTGCATGGAGGAGACTGCTACATCCAAGAGAGAAGGCAACTGCAGTACTGGAGAATGGCTCAGCACAGGGGTTCCATTGGCCATCCCCCATGGTGTCTTTCTGTGGGCCACCAACTTCACACTCCTCACAGAATACTAGTCCTTTCAGCTCTTTCATCCTGGGGCCCCAGTAAGAGGCTATGAATGGGATTTTTTTGCGCAGGCTTTTTAAGACAGAGCCTGCATCTCTAAGAGTTCGTCTCTTTCTCAAAGACAGAAACCTCAGCTCTTTTCACTGTCACATGCTGTGTGGGTGCACTTCTAGGCTCTGGGAATCTAGGGTGGGGTACCGGCCTGGGGCTGTGTACCCTCCCCTCTCAGGGCAACCCTCCCTGCAGTGAGGGTCCCTCTGGACCCTCTACCCTGCTCACCCCTGGGAGCCGGACAGCCCTTTCCACATCTCCGCCCTTCCTACCAGTCCCAGTGTGGCTTCTTCTGTGATCCTTGGTTATAGACTCTTCTTTGTTTAGTCCAAAGTTGGTTTTTCAAGATGATTGTTCTTAAATTAAGTTGTAATCCAATTTGGTCCTGGGAGGTGGCCATTGGAATGTTTGCCTACTTCGTTCCCATCTGGGAATCCCCAAAATTAATAATTTTTAAAGTCTATTGTTTAGCTATGTAAAACTCCACCAAAAGCTGAATAGTTAGTTGATCTTTTTAAAGGGACTTTAATGCCGCCATTCATAAATGATTTTCTTATTCAAATCTCTTGATTTTTCTGTATTGTTTGAAACAAAGCAATAATGTCTATATAATGGATAATTAAACCTGCCATTCATTAGAGAATAGTTTGCTTGATTTTTTTATCACAAAGAATGTGCCAGGCTATAATAATCCAGAAGCAAAATGCTATAAAATGTTATCTAAAAAAGATTAATACACCTAGGACGTCATACTCCTATGGTATATTCAGTTGACTCAAACCCACTTACTCATGGAGAACTCATCACAAATAGGTAAGCCCTTTTCTATGGAAAGGGAACATCTCTTAGAAGACCCTGTCAGCGTTAGGTCAGATTATTTTAATCCAGTCTACAAACATCTCTCAAATCTCCGTTTGCAGAAATGGATGCTATCAGGGTTGTCTACCCTGCCTCTTTCTACTGTAGTGTGGTCGTGATAGGATAATTGCAGAGGTATTTGCAGAAGCAATTGTTAGGGTACATGATTTGTACCCCTTGAAATGGTGTTAGTGGCCGTAAGGTGTGGGGGATCATGCTTTTATAAATGTATTTAGAGTAGATTGGCATGCTTTTTAACCAGCTCCACACACTCCTTTGAAGTTTGTGTCGTGCCCTGCCATCTTCTACCCCTCCCTTCCTGTCAGTTATCAGCGTCCTGTCTCTGAGGAGTTCAGCCAGTAGTCAAGTGGTCAACAGTAGCTCCTGCCATGCCATAGGGGACACTGTTATTTGTAGGGCCTCTCTCCCTCAGTGACATGGCCTTCTCTCTTTCAGATTTTTCATTCTCGGTATGTCCACTCTTCATCCCATATCATTATGACATCCAGTGCCTAGACACCTCCATTTTTTCCTAGGTTCATCAGCTCCCTCCTGGCCTTCCCTTTTTTGTCTGCCTCGGTGCCATTCTTCCTGTCCTCCTGGCTCTTCACCCCTGCATTTCCTCTACAACTCACCTCTTCGCTCTTCTGACTAGAAAGTGACTTTGGTGCAGATTGCCCTCACCAGGCTGTGTTGCCAGCGGCACTCAGGCCCTTTCTGCTGCTCATTCATTTTCATTCT